>NC_065578.1:143361149-143706566 GCF_024542745.1 Macaca thibetana thibetana
TGTTCTCATTGGTTTCAAAGAACATCTTTATTTCTGCCTTCATTTCGTTATGTACCCCGTAGTCATTCAGGAGCAGGTTGTTCAGTTTCCATGTAGTTGAGCGGTTTGGATTGAGTTTCTTAGTCCTGAGTTCTAGTTTGATTGCACTGTGGTCTGAGAGACAGTTTGTTATAATTTCTGTTCTTGTACATTTGCTGAGGAGTGCTTTACTTCCAATTACGTGGTCGATTTTGGAGTAAGTACGATGTGGTGCTGAGAAGAATGTGTATTCTGTTGATTTGGGGTGGAGAGTTCTATAGATGTCTATTAGGTCTGCTTGCTGCAGAGATGAGTTCAATTCCTGGATATCCTTGTTAACTTTCTGTCTCGTTGATCTGTCTAATGTTGACAGTGGAGTGTTGAAGTCTCCCATTATTATTGTATGGGAGTGTAAGTCTCTTTGTAAGTCTCTAAGGACTTGCTTTATGAATCTGGGTGCTCCTGTATTGGGTGCATATATATTTAGGATAGTTAGCTCTTCCTGTTGAATTGATCCCTTTACCATTATGTAATGGCCTTCTTTGTCTCTTTTGATCTTTGATGGTTTAAAGTCTGTTTTATCAGAGACTAGTATTGCAACCCCTGCTTTTTTTTGTTCTCCATTTGCTTGGTAAATCTTCCTCCATCCCTTTATTTTGAGCCTATGTATGTCTCTGCGTGTGAGATGGGTCTCCTGAATACAGCAGACTGATGGGTCTTGACTCTTTATCCAGTTTGCCAGTCTGTGTCTTTTAATTGGAGCATTTAGTCCATTTACATTTAAGGTTAAGATTGTTATGTGTGAACTTGATCCTGCCATTATGATATTAACTGGTTATTTTGCTCGTTAGTTGATGCAGTTTCTTCCTAGCCTCAATGGTCTTTACATTTTGGCATGTTTTTGCAATGGCTGGTACCGGTTGTTCCTTTCCATGTTTAGTGCTTCCTTCAGGGTCTCTTGTAAGGCAGGCCTAGTGGTGACAAAATCTCTAAGCATTTGCTTATCTGTAAAGGATTTTATTTCTCCTTCACTTATGAAACTTAGTTTGGCTGGATATGAAATTCTGGGTTTAAAATTCTTTTCTTTAAGAATGTTGAATATTGGCCCCCACTCTCTTCTGGCTTGGAGAGTTTCTGCTGAGAGATCTGCTGTTAGTCTGATGGGCTTCCCTTTGTGGGTAACCCGACCTTTCTCTCTGGCAGCCCTTAAGATTTTTTCCTTCATTTCAACTTTGGTGAATCTGGCAATTATGTGTCTTGGAGTTGCTCTTCTCGAGGAGTATCTTTGTGGCTTTCTCTGTATTTCCTGGATTTGAATGTTGGCCTGCCCTACTAGGTTGGGGAAGTTCTCCTGGATGATATCCTGAAGAGTGTTTTCCAACTTGGTTCCATTTTCCCCCTCACTTTCAGGCACCCCAATCAGACATAGATTTGGTCTTTTTACATAATCCCATACTTCTTGCAGGCTTTGTTCATTTCTTTTTCTTCTTTTTTCTTTTGGTTTCTCTTCTCGCTTCATTTCATTCATTTGATCCTCAATCGCTGATACTCTTTCTTCCAGTTGATCAAGTCGGTTACTGAAGCTTGTGCATTTGTCACGTATTTCTCGTGTCATGGTTTTCATCTCTTTCATTTCGTTTATGACCTTCTCTGCATTAATTACTCTAGCCATCAATTCTTCCACTTTTTTTTCAAGATTTTTAGTTTCTTTGCGCTGGGTACGTAATTCCTCCTTTAGCTCTGAGAAATTTGATGGACTGAAGCCTTCTTCTCTCATCTCGTCAAAGTCATTCTCCGTCCAGCTTTGATCCGTTGCTGGCGATTGGCTGCGCTCCTTTGCCGGGGGAGATGCGCTCTTATTTTTTGAATTTCCAGCTTTTCTGCCCTGCTTTTTCCCCATCTTTGTGGTTTTATCTGCCTCTGGTCTTTGATGATGGTGATGTACTGATGGTGTTTTGGTGTAGGTGTCCTTCCTGTTTGATAGTTTTCCTTGTAACAGTCAGGACCCTCAGCTGTAGGTCTGTTGGAGATTGCTTGAGGTCCACTCCAGACCCTGTTTGCCTGGGTATCAGCAGCAGAGGCTGCAGAAGATAGAATATTTCTGAACAGCGAGTGTACCTGTCTGATTCTTGCTTTGGAAGCTTCCTCTCAGGGATGTACTCCTCCCTGTGAGGTGTGGGGTGTCAGACTGCCCCTAGTGGGGGATGTCTCCCAGTTAGGCTACTCAGGGGTCAGGGACCCACTTGAGCAGGGAGTCTGTCCCTTCTCAGATCTCAACCTCCGTGTTGGGAGATCCACTGCTCTCTTCAAAGCTGTCAGACAGAGTCGTTTGCGTCTGCACAGGTGTCTGCTGCGTTTGTTTAGTTTACTGTGCCCTGTCCCCAGAGGTGGAGTCTACAGAGACAGGCAGGTTTCCTTGAGCTGCTGTGAGCTCCACCCAGTTCGAGCTTCCCAGCGGCTTTGTTTACCTACTTAAGCCTCAGCAATGGCGGGCGCCCCTCCCCCAGCCTCGCTGCTGCCTTGCCGGTAGATCACAGACTGCTGCGCTAGCAATGAGGGAGGCTCCGTGGGTGTGGGACCCTCCGGCCAGGTGTGGGATATGATGATCTCCTGGTGTGCCTGTTTCTTAAAGCGCAGTATTGGGGTGGGAGTTACCCGATTTTCCAGGTGTTGTGTCTCAGTTCCCCTGGCTAGGAAAAGGGACTCCCTTCCCCCTTGCGCTTCCCAGGTGAGGCAATGCCTCGCCCTGCTTCAGCTCTCGCTGGTCGGGCTGCAGCAGCTGACCAGCACGGATCGTCCGGCACTCCCCAGTGAGATGAACCCAGTACCTCAGTTGAAAATGCAGAAATCACCGGTCTTCTGTGTCGCTCGCGCTGGGAGTTGGAGACTGGAGCTGCTCCTATTCGGCCATCTTGCTCAGCCCCCAGAAAGGTCAGTACTTTAACAATTCATTTCTGATGATGGTTCTTTACAGCACCAGAAGGTGATGAGTGACACAAAAGTTCCTTTGGCAGACACGTGGATCCTATATCTTTGGTTTCTTGGCACAATGGTGGACTGTCTTACTTTCACTTGCTCCAGCCCAGTGTGGTGCTGGACTGTAAATTCCATTTTATAGTCATATTTTATGTGCACTTAGAATACCTCTACACACCATACAGGAAAAACCTATATACATGGCTAGGTGCTAGCACACATTTCAAATTAATTATGGCTTTCAATTCATTGATAGTGAGTTATTACTTTTTTAAACATTTTAAGCTGCCTGTTTTATCAAAGGGGAGATAAAATTGAAAACAAAAGATAAAAACCAGCAACAGTACATTTGCATCTTTATCCTTTTTTTGCAGTCCTGCAGTTTTTTCTTTTCTTTTCTTTTCTTCTTCTTTTTTTTTTTTTTAAATAAAAGTTCACTTTCTTTTTCTCCTTTGGGAAAGGGTTGCAGAGGGAGCTAAACCACATGGTGAAAACTCATGTGAAGACTGAGCTTTTGATGTGTTTATTTTTGCTGGTTCAGGGAGGCATGGTAATTGATGAGTGGAATTGCTTGCCTCCCAGATGGTGCAGGCAGAAGCCTTACTGAACATGCATGCCCTCACCTCGTTCTCTCACACTTACACATATGCACTGCCTTGTGTTACCTGCAGAACCTCTCTGACCCGCACATATACTCCACATTCCTCACCCCACTCTCCTTTCCTTCATCCTCCCTGGCTCAATGTATCTCATTGTACTTGTTGATAATACTGCAGACTGTCAGCATTGCTCATGTGTATGGTTCTGGAAGAAAATGCAAGATTAGAGGCTGGGCGTGGTGACTCATGCCTGTAATCCCAGCACTTTGGGAGACCAAGACAGGCGGATCACGAGGTCAGGAGATTGAGACCCTCTTGGACAACATGGTGAAACCCTATCTCTATTAAAAATACAAAAATTAGTTGGGTATGGTGGTACATGCCTGTAATCCCACTATTTGGGAGGCTGACGCAGGAGAATTGCCTGAGCCAGGGAGTTGGAGGTTGCAGAGAGCTGAGATCATGCCACTGCACTCCAGTCTGGTGACAGAGTGAGACTCCGTCTGAAAAAAAAAAAAAAAAAAAAAAGGCAAGATTAGAAAACTCCTATACATGTGTTCATGACAACACTTTAGCTTTAGTGCCCACCTTCTCCAAGACAAAGGAAACATGAAGGAAGGATATTGAGTGGTTGAGTAGAGAACTAATGACCATCCATTGAGCATATTATTTGTGAGGCAAGGGTAGGGGGAGTGACAGGCAGAACAAGAAGGTCTCTCCTAGCATTCACTTAGTCAGCAAATATTTTTGAGTGCCAACTATGTGCTAGCCTTTATCTTAAGTGCTTTGGATATTTAATCAAAGATGGGGGAGAGTTGGGGTCTGCGTGTTTCCTAAACAAAGGAATGAACACACAAGACAACACAAGACAAGACAAACATGGCGGCCGCCTCGAATGGCGCGCTCTGCTTTATTTTATACAGTCGTTTGTGGAATGTTGCCAAGTCACAAGACACATTGTTGTTTTTCTGACCTTTCCCTGACTTTCTGGATTTTCAAGATGTTTACACATAAACAAGCCCCCAACGCCCTGCTTCGTTTGCAAGAGCAGGACTTATCGGAACGCCCTGCTTCGTTTGCAAGAGCAGGACTTATCAGGAACGTCTCGTTTGCGAGCACGTAGTCCTCTACAGGGGAGGGTGGTGACAGAAAATAATTAATAAGTATAATAAATAAGCAGATTATGTAGTATGTTAGAAGGTGAAAATTATATGGAGAAGAGGAAGAGCAAGGTTGGCTCTATTGCTTTTCTCCACATAATTGGACACAAAATGGAATCCAGAGAGGAATCTGGAGAGGAGTGAAAAATGATTATACTTTTGAATAAGGATTGCAGAGTGATATTTAAGCTTGAAGGAGGTAAGAGAGTCAGCCACACAGAAGTGGCATTTTACCCACTGTGAATGATTTAAATGGGACCATGCCTGGCATGTTTGAAAAATAGCAAGTGGCTAGCACTGTGAAACTGAGACCTGGTCCAGTCCATGTCAGCCTCTGGTAGCTCTGAATATGAGAAGAAACCTAGCTGGAAGCAGGAGGATGGGTTAGTTGTTTTCTTTAGGCTCCTCTTAGTATCCAGTATTGTGGTTTTTGACAGCTTCTGCCAGGAGGGCACCAGCTGGTATTTGATCACACTATGTGCTACCTTCCAATCTCTAGCCATTTTGTTAAAAAATATTGGGCAAGAGTGAACAATAATAGAAGCTTCAGATGTGAAAATAAGGTTGAGTTTCGTTAGAAAGGTATTTGGGGCTGTGTTGGATGGGGTGGTGTGGGGAGTGTGTGTGTGTGTGTGTGTGTGTGTGTGTGTGTAGATACTGTTGCCAGACAATGCTTCTGAATATTCTCAATAATGACAAAATCTTGGCCTTTTTTCAAGATCCAAGTCTGGTGTATATGATGGGTGGGGAAAATAAACTGTAATGAGGCTGACAACTGTGGGTGAGCCAGAACTTTGATCTGAAGGCAATTTGCAAAGTGAAGTTCCAAAATGATTTTAGCACCAGCAGGACTTTTAGGATGTGTGTATGGTTGCCTAAGGGCTACTTTAAAGGGAATACTGACTTAGGAAAACAAGCTTGATCCTTAAGGAAAGAAGATGATCGTAACAAAAAGAAAACATAAGAGGCAGGACCATTTGTTCTCCAAAACTGGAGTAACTACAGCATTCTGTTTTCCTAAAATGTGGAGGTGTTGGAGAAGGTGTTGAGGTGTTGAAGGTCAGATTACTGGGGCCTCACGTCATCTGCGGGGTGAGGAACAATGCCTCCATTGCTGTGTGTGTGTATTTCTCATTATTAGAATGCTATGACTGTTGTATATTTTTATGAAAATTTGGTGAATCTGTAAAGGAAGTGTGGTTGTATTCTCACAGAGGAAGAGGACTTTTCTGGTATGAGGAAGAGAGTCACGGTTCGGGTCGGAAAATGGCATGAGGAAATAGATTATGAAATGACTTCAGGTGAGAATCTGTTCTATTCATCTAATGCTTGGTCTTAAGCATGGATCAACATATTGAGATATTTCCAAGTGGGCCACCAGGTGGTGGGAGTTAACACAGTGGCCAGAATGTAGAGGTGAGGAGTTGGGGGCAGGTGGGCATTGGGGTGGGGGAGCTGTCCAGCTGTACCAGTCCTGTGGGGCTTGAGACCAAGTGTTCAGTAAGACAGAGTCTGTGAACCTTGGGAGCAAACAAACCAAGGTAGGATCAAAACCCAGATTCTTTGTGTTTCTTCTTTTCTCTAGCCTCTCTTAGCATTCAATGAAAAGATTTTGAAGTTTTGAGCTATTCTAAGGGGAACCAACAGTGCTGAAAGGGAAGTAACTCATCACAAGGGCCAGTAAAGTGGTGGTAGCAGGGATTAAAATTACAGGGCTCTGACTGGGTGTGGTGGCTCACACATGTAATCCCAACCCTTTGGAAGGCCAAGGCAGATGGGTTGCTTGAGTTCAGGAGTTCGAGACCAGCCTGGGCACCATGGTGAAACCCTGTCTCTAGTAAAAATAAAAAAAAAAATAGCCAGGTATGGTGGCGCACACCTGTAGTCCCAGCTACTTGAGTGGCTGAGGTGGGAAAATCACCTGAGCCTGGGAGGTCAAGGTTGCAGTGAGCCAACATGGTGCCACTGTACGGCAGCCTAGGTGACACAATGAGATCCTGTCTAAAAAAAGTAAATAACAGAAATTAGAGGGCTCTAAGGGAAAGCACAGAGTCCAAGATGGCAAATCAAGGAAACATGTCCATTCATTTCTTCTCACCTGGTGATTTGCTTCCTTGAGCTGAAAATCTTAAGTTGCAGTTCTGGCATTAGTTTTCTTAGGAAAACTGAGATTGCTTTACAAGGTCTCACATCTTCAGTTGAAAGTCAGATCAGTTTCCATGTCCAGAAAAGTAGCCTCCTCTAATCTGCTGTTTTGCTTTCTGCAGTTTCAGTTATCTGTAGTCAGTGGTGGTCAGAAAATGGAAAATTCCAGAAATAAACCATTCATGTGTTTAAAATTATGTGCCATTTTGAGTAGCATGATGAAATCTAGTGCCATCCTGCTCTGCCATCACCAGGGAATCCTCCCTTTGTACAGCATTGCCATGCTCTAAGGTCCAAATTAAGAATGAGTCCATAAAATTGTGAAGAAGGAAAAAGAAATTCTTTCTGGTTTTGCTGTCACACCTTAGACTGTAAGTTACAACCACGGTGCATGATGAGTGCTTAGTTAAGATGAAGAAGGCATTACATTTGTGTGTGGAAGACACAAATAGAAAAGCGTTCTGATAGATGGCAATCAGTTTTTGTACTATCCATGGTTTCAGACATCCACTGGGAGTGTTTAAACATATCCCCCGAAGAAGGGAGCGACTGCCGTACTTAACCTGGTGAATCACAGGCCCAGAGCTTGCTATTTGCATATAGTTCTCTAATATCGTTGCATTTATTCTCAAGATATACCACCAAGAGGGTTTTTGATTAATTTTTGGCAGTCTCAGTGTGTCCTGGCTTACAAGAACTAATCCTGTGCATTTTCCCCAACAGTAGACTGTGATTGCCCGAGTAAGGAGTGACACCACAGAAACTGGCAAACTGGACAAATCAGGGTTTCCCCACCCTCAGAATCTGTATGTTAAACATTTACCAACACAACATTTGTCCTAGTGCTTTTTCCACTTTTAATAGAAGATAAAAAAATGAAATAAAAAAGTTGTACAAGTCAACAAGGGACAAAAAACAAAGCTACCAAAAGTTTTTGTTATTTGGATCGTTGTTCAATTTCACTCACAAAACAAGAGAGGCATTCGATCATATCTATTAAGAGCCATTCCAGAATTTTATGGGTATTTTTGTCTCATATTTCTTTGGGTAGTGTCATGCAAGATTTGGAGTATTTTTTTTGAAGTTAGAAAACCCTGGACTTGGATCTTAACCTACTATCTTTAAGATGAGTGACAACAGAAAAGCTACTTAAATTCTCCAAGCTTTAAATTTTCTTATCTATGACATTATAATGAAATATTTTACAAGTGAGGGAGTTTTGTAATTTGTAGAGCTATAACACTGTAATCTATGATTACACAAACACCTTCAGTAGGTAATAGTACTGTTATTCAATTTATAACTATAAAAGTGTTAAGGACTGGCTTCCTTTTTACTAGAATATACAGGTTTTGTTTGTTTGTTTGTTTTTTGTTTTTTTTTGTTTTTTTACAGCTATTATGGTGTTGTACAATAGCCAAACATTTGAGTGGCCAAGCCCTTCCCTTTTTGAATGGTGGCAGAGGAATGAATAATTATTTAGCATTAACATCTGTATCATGGGAACAGTGCCTGCGTATCCCATTGCTGATTGTCACCTTGTGAAATGGAGGATGATAAAATATAAATACACTTTACAGGACAGTAGAAACAAAGAAGGGAAGCTTTTCCATATTCACTTCCCTCTTTCCATACCCAGGCCTATTCTCAGACTGAACTTCCTTCTTCAACCTTTTTGTAGTATCAGTTGCTGATAATGACCTAAATACAGGAGTGCACTTTAGTGAGGATGCCTGCTATTGATCAAAGTTGTATCATCCAGATGAACAGTTCAAAGATTTCTGACTTCCTTCCTTATCTATGGAACTTCTCTTTGTTCTCCGTCACCCCCATCCCTCTTCAGCTCTAAGTACATACTTGCAGTAGTCATTCCATTTTGTCCTCTCTGTTCTCTGGCTTCGGAGGTTGTTGATCCATGTGTTATGTTCTCATTCTAAACATCACAGTGTTCGCTTTTCTTTGCATTCACTTTGTATTTAGTGTGGGCAATAGATTTTGCTGTAGCCTTACAATTATTTCATTTGTGTTTATTTTGCATTGAAAAGTGTCTGCAAGCTCTGTGATATCTTCTCCTCTACAACTTTTCTAAGCGTTAATTTCCTCATTTGTAAACAGAAAAACAAAAAAAAAGGATACTAATACTTTTCTCTTAGAATTGTGTGGATTAAATGAGATGATGTATGAGTATGTAAGAGCCCTTAACACAGTGACCAGCACTTTGTAGGTGTTCAACAAATATTAGCTATTTCCTCTTCCTTTGTTGTTCTCCTTCATGCATAAGACAAAATTTATCTACAAGTAAGCATACAGAAAATTATTATGGGGTACATAATTATGACACCCATATGAATAGTACCTATTCTTCCCCAGTCTTGATGTTCCTTTTTGTGTTGAGGGATTTCTATTAGTAGAACACCCTGGTTTCACATCTCGCTTGGGAAGGAGTGATGTATTGGAGAATGAGTTTGAAGTGAAGAACTTTAGAATGGGGAAGAAAAGAAGTTTGTGATGAACAGGATGAGGAAGTAGCTCAGCCCCTTTTTGCCGCGTGTGTGCGCGCGCGCGTGCGCGCATGTGTACTAGGGAGATATGGAAGGTAAAAGGAGATTTGACTGCTTATATGCACAGTCTGACCTGCTCCTTTATGCGGAAAGTTTTACAAGGGCAAGCTCCCACATGAGGGGGTCTTTGTTTTTACAGCCTTATATGTGCCTGCTTCTGGGATTCAGTAATAAAGAGTTCATTGTTGCTGAACACGGAAGCCACATTCTTCAGTATGAGACTGATCAAAAGTTAAAGTGGTATTTTTATCTACATATACTACTCTTTTGTGCCTCTCAATTGGATCTGAAATTGGGTATGAAAAATAACTTTTTTTTTTTTCGAGACAGAGTCTTGCCTTGTCACCCAGGCTGGAGTGAAGTGGTATGATCTCGCCTTACTGCAACCTCTGCCTCCTGGGTTCAAGCAATTCTCCTGCCCCAGCCTCCCAAGTAGTTGGGATTCTAGGCACCCACCACCACATCCAGCTAATTTTTTGTATCTTTAGTAGAGACAGGGTTTCACCATGTTGGCCAGGCTGGTCTTGAACTCCTGACTTCGTGATCCGCCCACTTTAGCCTCCCTAAGTTCTGGGATTACAGGTGTGAGCCACGTGCCTGGCCAAGTCTTTGTATGTCTCTAACAATCCATTCTTCCAGTTTGTGTAATAGAAAATCATATCAGTCCCACAACATCCCATTTCTCTTATCCTACTTTAAAAAGTCTCTTTCATATGAATTCTCAAGTGTTCCAGGATGGGTGGAAGCCATCATTAAATTTTTTTTTTCTTGTTAATTATCCAAAGCACTCTTTGTTGCTTTGATTTCTTGATGGATTTCTTTTCATTTGGTGTCTTTCTGAAAATAATGGTTTGCTTTTGAGGTTTCGATATTTTTGGTGCACTTCTAACATATTGATTTGTTAGAATCACAATTGCTGTATTTTTCATCTTAATATTTATTTTACTTAAAAATTCTTTATGTAAAAATCCTCATCTTTATGTTCTCCAGATGACAAGATTTCACTATGGAACATGGTTACAGGCCAAAATTGCTAACCTCTGAGTGACTATAAAGTACTTGAGCGGATTCTTTTATCAGTTTCCCCCAATTCTCACTCTGAACCTGTGTGTAGGGTCACAGAGAGGAGGGAATGGGAAGGAGGTGATGATTAAAGAAGAGGTAGAAGAGATGAGATGGGCTAGGCCACCAAATAGACTTATGACGGGGATTGGTAGAGAAGTATTCTCTGTGCTAAGATGCTTTTTCAGAGCCCACTGAGCCCTGGGATAATTGATCATCTTCATGTGACACTAGTGGGGAATGAATCAACATCGGTTGTTGGAAGGAGGGAGTTATCAAGCACACAGATGTGTCAATTCTGAGAGACAGACTGCATTCTGTGGTATTTTAATGGAGAATAAGTTTGCCAATGAGCCACCAACTACAGAGCTCTATATTAAGCTAAAAGAGAAACACCAGGGATTTCACTCTCTGAAGAGTTCTGATGGGTTTTGTTTGACAGCACTTCTCAGAACTGAGTTTGGGGAAAATTTATCATTGACTCCAGAACAGCTCGAGTGGTTTGTATTGGAGGCTACTATTTATTTCAGAACCATTGTTCTGTCCATTGCTCATAGGATCCAACCACTGGGATAATAAGAGGTCAAAAGAATGCCAATTACAGGAACTCTTGGCCTATTCTACCTATATAATCAGTTATCAGACTTTCCCTTCACCAACGCTGCCCATAAAAAAATCAACGGAAGTGTATTCTCAGGGTCATATGTATTTGTTAGGTAATTAACAGTTTATGCATTGAACTCATTTTGGACCCTTGGCATTGGGCTTGATGATGGAAATATAACAAATCCATAAGCTGTGGCTCCTGGTCTGCTTTTGAGGCAACTCTCAGGCTTCAGGGGAGGCAGAAATCTAAACAGCTAAGCCAAAAGCTCATACGAATCAAGAACTAAAGGTTGTAGAAGCACAGAGGAGAGACCAGTCTCTCAGATGGCATGAAGACATATGGGGTACAGCTTTTCCAGGGGAAGGAGTGACCAGCAATGTGTGCCATTTCTAAAATGTGCCGATGCATTAAGTATCATTGAAATTTGCACCACCTGTTTCATTGATTTTTCTCATGCTGAGGGAACTTCATGGAACACATGGGTGTTAAGACAGTCAGTTGTGAGCAGAAATGATTTTAATATCTTACTGATCATGATAACATCTAAATAAATGTGTCATAAGAAGATAGATGCCTGTGAAGGAATTGCCTGAAAAAAAAAGTGTGGTTGAACCAGATTATGGCAGTTGCTGAAGGAATTTCATTTTTCAAATACATTTGCAAACCATGCACAAGCCTATCTGGGTGACCTTCTGGCAAGTAGCAAAGGGTAATGCTAGCTCGGTGATGTCTGGGAGTGGTGAGGCTTGAGTTGTTTAGGGCCAGGAGGAGAAATAGAAGATATTTATTCTCCAGACACTTCTTATCAGATGCAGAGTTGGAAGTATCCTGATAAATCCGGCACTAGTTAAACATCCGCTGAATTATACACTCTCATGGAAAAAACCTACCCTTGAGAACTTGGTTGTTTTATTTGCTTTGAGAACCTCAGTTGCTAAACTATACAATTCCTGGAAGCATCTTGACAGCATGAATTGATTATGAAGATGGTGTTAGTAGCATTAAGGTTTCAGTGCATTAGGTCATTAGAGTTCTTCATTGTGAAAATAGTTGGGACATTTGCCGAAAGGATGATGACATGAAAAGAACACCATTTCCCACCAAATTTACAAAGATTACCATAGCATTACCTGCAAGCAGCTTGCAGAATATAGCAGACTTTGGGCAGCTCTTATTGTAGTCAATGTTTCCAGAAGTAGCCACTGAGAATGGACTTGATCTTTCAAAATGCTGCTTTATTTTTTGTGATTGTGAAAATGGCAAGTAGCTGGGTATGGTGGCTAACACACATAATCTGAGCATTTTGGGAGGCTGAGGCAGGAGGATCACTCAAGGCCAGGGGTTTGACACCAGCCTGGCAACATAGCAAGACATCATTTCCACAAAAAAAAAGGAAAAAAAAACAGGCCAGGTGTGGTGGCTCATGCCTGTAATCCCAGCATTTTGAGAGGCCGAGGCGGGTGGATCATGAGGTCAGGAGATTGAGACCATCCTGGCTAACATGGAGAAACCCCGTCTCTACTAAAAAATGCAAAAAGAAAAAAAAAATTAGCTGGGAGGCTACTGGAGAGGCTGAGACAGGAGAATGGTGTGAACCCAGGAGGCGGAGCTTAAAGTGAGCAGAGATAGTGCCATTGCATTCCAGCCTGGGTGACAGAGCGAGACTCCATCTCAAAAAAGAAAGAAAGAGAGAGAGAGAGAGAGAGAGAGAGTAAGAAAGAAAGAAAAAGAGAAAGAAAAAGAAAAAAACATTTAAACATTAGCTGGCTATGGTGGGATGCACCTGAAGTCCTAGCTACTTGGGAGGTGGAGGTGGGAGGATAACTTGAGCACAGAAGTCTGAGGCTGCAGTGAGCCATCATGGTGCCACTGCACTCCAGCCTGGGTGGTGGAGTGAGACTTTGTCTCTATTAAAAAAAAAGGAAGAAAGAAAGAAAAAGGCAAATTATTATAAACATGGAGGCCAGGGCATAGTTCTGTAATTGAAGTACTGAGTAGAAGAAAGAAATATAATTTACCAATCATATATATATATATATATATATATATATATTTATATATTTTTTTTTTTTTTTTTTTTAAATAAAATCATTTAATTCTCACAGTAGCCAGTTAGACATCATTGCTCTCATTTTACTGAGAAGGAGGCTGAGGCACCAAAAAATTAATGAATTGAGTCAGGGCAGAAAGTGGAAAGGACACTGGACCAGTGTCCTTAGAACCTAATACTTATTTCTTTGCAATGTGATATTGTGCAAGTTATTTAGCCTGTAACCTCTGTGTCTAATGTCTTAGTTTAATATTTGAAAAGATAATAATTCCAACAATAATATATTAGTGTACTACTTTATACTTTATGAATGTTTTTCGTATTTATTATCTCATTTGTTCTTCACCTAATGCCTGTGTAGTAGCTGGGATAGATGGCACAAAATAGTGGAAAGTGCTAAAGTCCTGGGTTCAAATCCTGACTCTGCCTTCAGTCTGCCCTTTCGAGATTCAATCTCATTTTCACTGCAGTTGAGATAATAATGCCTATCTGCAGCGCTGTTGTGAGATATGAAAGAGATAGATACAGGTAAGCGTGTTTAACAAATGGTAGCTCCTATTGAGGCCCCATTTGAGGGATGAGAAGAATAATACTTAGGTAGTGCATGAGTTCCTCAAACTTGCACACAACATACTAGGCAGTGAGGTAAGGAGTGAGACACATAAGCTTTGGAGTTAGGTGGACTTGGGATTTAATTCTAGCTCCATTTCTTATAAACTGTGCGATCTTGGGCAAGTTATTCAATCTGTCTGAAATTTAGTTTCTGCACATGTAAAATTATCTGTAAAATAATCATAGCTTCTTAAGTGGGTGGGTGACGAAGATAATAAAATAAAAAGCACCTAGTGTTCGTGTCTTTCCTTCTTTACGCTCCCTCCTTTCCTTTCTTCCTTCTGTCCTTTCATTTGTAATCTGGTACATGCCCAATACATTTTAGGAGATCAAATATAATCTTGTCAGAGGAACCAGCTTGATGTTGTAAAAAGCCCACAGGCTTTGGAGTTGAATGTATAATGGTTGAGGTTGAGGAGTCCTGATCTGACCCCTCTAGCTCAGTGATTCTGTGCGAGTCACCTCACAGTCCATTCAATCCACTCACCTGTTAATGATCCTTACCTTAAAGGGCCACTGTAAAGAGCACAGGAGGGAGAAGGTTTGGATGGTAGTGTCATAGAGCTAGAGAAGTGTTATATTTATGAATATGGAATTGTGGGCATTAGGCAATAAATTAGAAGATGTTTTCGTGAGTGAGTGCAGTGGGCCTAGATATCAAAGTTTTTAGAACAAAAGGCACATCCTGTCTCAGGCAGAGCTGAGACAGGTGGCTCGGCTCTCATCATGTCGCTGCCATTGCTCATCTCATTAGCCCAGTCCTTTCCTGTGCCTGGTACTGCCCAGACTTACCAAAAGGAATCTGTAAGTTCATATGCGTATACATATTCCCAACCAATGAATTTTAAAAGTAGATTTACTATCGTTACTCTTACCCAAGTTTTTGTTGTTAAAAAGAAGCACAATGGCAGCAAATGCTAGAAGCTACTTCACTTGAGTGGGGCAATTCTCTGGTGGCAAGGACTGGGTCTTATTTATCTTTGTATCCTAGTGCCTAGCACAATGTTAGGAACTTAGTAGATATTCAAGAAATAGTGTGAATAAGTGAATGAATAAATATGGTTTTTTTTTCATTGACTTAGCACTATGCCCAGTTCCTCCCTTTGGAAGCCTGCAGAGTCCAGGTGTGGCCAACTTGACCTCTGGCTTCCTTTGCCTTTTAGTGTGAGTTGATTGGCCTGTGGGCTTATAGAGCTCTTCGTCTGAAGAGTATCCTGCTCCCTTAGAGTTGTTTGTCTGATAGACTTTTCCGCTCACAGGATGATGATATCACTTGAGAAATTCAGCTCCTAAAAATTCCATCTTGTCCAAACTAGGAAACGAGCTCATCTCAGTCAAGCTGTATACCTGTTATTATATCTCAATGTTATCCTGGCCTACTATCCCTTTTGTCTAGTGTGAAGAGAAAGAAGAAAAGCAACAACCTGAAATGACCTACATGAAACATCTCAAAAGTTTTCAGCACTTAACTTAGTTATTATCACCTCTCATGGGACAAAGCCTTAGGCAAAATGTGGGAAAATGGTCCCTGAAGTGGAAAAAATGAAGAAAGGGAAGAAAATGAGATCAGTGAAAATAAATACAGTCCAAAGCTCCAAGTGATTCAGTTTTGTTAAAAGTAAAGTGATGATAGGTAGAGGGAGTGCTCTGATTGTGGGTTATTTTCTAAAACCCCAAACAAGGGATTTGGAAAGCTGAAAGGCAAATCTGTCTCTTAAACTTCCCCAGAGGGATCTTGCAGGGAGAGCTAATATCTGTAGCTATTTTGGGAAGGTCACCTACTAAACAAGAACCTTGTGTGCTGAATTCATGTGGGGCTAGCACTCAAGGTCATGGGCATCCATGAATCAAAATGTTCCCGAATGTGGATTGTCTGCAGCCAGTTGGAATCTGGTGAAATTTCTTCAGGAATTGGAACACCATCCTTATCCCTACAGCCTCCGCTGATGTCACAAAACTCTACAAAGAAGCCCTCCACTGGATCTCAAATCTTTCCATACATTTGAATGCAGATCCATTTTATTCCAAGGAACGTTCTCAGGAGCAGAGATGTGTGGCCCAGATGTCACATGTTCTTTTTCTTTTCTGGGTTGGTGGTTGTGAAATGCAGGGTGTGATGGTAAAGATCCAGGAGCCTGGCATTTCTTGAATTTGGAGTTGGGCCAGATGGTGCATGACCCAGTCTTCTAGGGGCAGAATACTGGAACTTTGGTGGCATATAGCAGGTTACAACATGGCTTGAGAATCAAATATGTCTCTCTCAGTTGCCTACTGGTTAAGTGGCAGAGGACAAGTTGAGTATTTTGGAACCTATTGCCTTGTTTAAGTAAGATGAGTATAATATTTAGATTACGAGATTATGTGATGATTAAACTAAATTATGCATGCAAAAAGTGTCCTGAACTGAACTTGATCAGAGTAAGTAGTAGATGTTGTTACTGTTATTATTCTCCAGCTAGAGACCTGGGAGGAGAAACAGGGTCACATATAGGATGTGAGCAAGAGGATGTTCTTCTATTGCTTTCGTATTTTCTTTTTGTGAGGAATCATTGAACTTGCGTTGTTGAAACATTGTCACAAATGGAGTTTGTAGCATGATTACAAATAGAATAGCATTTTGTTACTCCTTGAAACATTGATGCGAATAGATTTAGGTTCCAAGGCAAAGCCAGAATGTTGCTGAAATAATGTGCTTTAGCAACAAGATTTTGCATTTTCTCTTTCTTCTCATTGCCAGTGTAAGTGATTTAATTTGTGTGAGCTGCTTTAGGAGATTTATCATACTGTTTTCATGGGCAAATACTTTCCCAGCTACAGACAATTGGAATATAACTTATTTGTGTGCTGGAGGCTTCCAGTGCTGGTTAGAAGGATTTTAATTGTGCTGGAAATCAGTACTCATTACTCCTGGTGAATATTTTTATTTTTTTAATCCTTCAGGAAATTTCCAGTGCTTTGGCTAAGTGGCTGATAGGGAATCTCAGCCTTTGGCCACAGCTACGTTTCCCTTTTCTTCTCTGTCTCCTTTTCCCTCTGGTTCCTCTCCCAGGATCTTGGGTATTTCTCTGGGCAAATGAGCCTGCTTGAATGACTTCTATGTGGGGCTGCTGTTTTGATACTGCCTTTAAAAAAAATGTCAATTCAATAATTTTACCAAAGAAATATTTTTATAGTAAGCAGTTGGTTACTTAAAGTGAAAGTTATTTAACCAGTAACCTTAATCTAATTCATAGAGTAAGCCTATAACATTTCCCATTTCCATGGCCTCCTGTTTTCTCCTCATCCCTACCAGTAACAGGTATTATTGTTATTTTTAATCTTTTGTCAGTCTGATAAATTTTAAGTGTTATTTTCTTGTCTTTCCTAATAAATTTATATCTATTTTCACATGTTTGATGGCTGTTTAGAACTGTTCTTCTCTGGATTATCTATATATCCTTGGCCTGCTTTCTATTAGTTTGTCTTCCTGACAATTTGGAGGAGCTTTTTAAAAATAAATACACTCTGGACATTAGCCTGAATGTGTTCTGTTTGGTGAACAAATAGTCTCTCTCTGAGTTTCCAGTCTTGTTAAAATGGCATCATCCAGCCTTATGCTGACTTAGATGACTTAGAATGGTTTTTCTTGCAAGATTGTGGTTTGCACATATGTTTAAGCCATTAATTCATATGAAATTCAGTTTTGTATGTTATATAGAGGACCACTTTTATTTTCTTCTGGATACATGGCCGCTTATGGCAGCAGCATTAATTAAATAAGCCACACCTTCCATGCCTTCATTCTATTTTCACCTCTTATTTGTACTGGGATCTATTTCTGTATTTACTCTTCTGTTGTTGTGATTAGCGTGTCTATTTCTACCACTATCAAATTGATCTGATTATATTGGTTTTATAGTTTGCTCTGTGTCTTGTGTTTCCTTCTTTTTCATGCTAATTTTGGTTCTTCTTAGGCATTTACAAATCTATCTAAACTTTATTAGTTATCTAATTCCAAAATAACCCTATCTGTTGAGATTTACAAATCTATATAAACTTTAATAGTTATCTAATTCCAAAATAACCCCATCTGTTGAGATTCAAATTGGAATTGCCTTACATTACATATTCATTTGGGGGAGATTAATTTTTTAATAACAATAAGTATTTTTACTCGAGAACCATGTAAGGATAAATACAAATTAAAAGTAAGAAGCTTACTTCTCTCTGTAAAAATAAGGGAAGAAACTTCTTCCCCATACTCCTTTTCTTTCAGAATTTCTTTATGAAATTCTCTTTTCAAAAGATATATGAGTCTGGAATTCAAGTGAGAAGTCTGGGCTAGAGCTATAAAACTGGGAGTCATTGGCATATACTATCTAAAGCCATAATACTGTTTGAGATCACTAATCAAGTGCAGAGGAAGGAAAAAAGGGACCAATATTAAGATATTGGGGAGTGAAAAAGAAGGCTAGATTACTGAGGAAAATTAGGTGATTATAGTTTCTTGGAACTAAGTGAAGAAAGTATGTGTTTCAAAGAAAAGGTAACGATCAGCCATGTCAAAATGCTGTTTACAGGCAAAGTAAGTGGATATTGGATTTAGGAACATGAAAGTCATTAGTGATCTTGACAAGAGGTCACCAATGGAGCAGAGTGTTAGAGGTGAAAGCTTGATTAGGGTATTAGGATATGTTTAATGCAGACTTCGAGGATGACAGTTAAATGTAATGTATGCTCCTCAATTGAATCCTGGATTAAAATGCCACCATCACTATCACCATCACCGATACTGTCATCACTATCACCATCACTGACAATAACCAAAAAATCTGTAATACAGAACATTACTGGGACAAATAGAGAAATTTAAATAGGGACTGTTAAATAATATTGTAGCAATGTTAAATTTTCTGATAGTGAGGACTGTAGGACTGTATTGCAGTCCTATAGGAAAATATTTGTAGGATATACATACTTAAGCACTTAAGGAATGACATAATGTTTATAACTGACTCTGAAATGGTTCCTCCAAAAGAATGTATATGTGTGTGTGCATATACTTCACACATAAATACACACATATGTATTTAAAATATGTACTTGTATATAAAGACTAGAGAGATATCATGAAAATGTGGCAAAATTTAATAATTAGTGTATGTAGGTGGAGGGTATATGGGTCTTCATTTTATTATTATTATGCTTTTTTTGGTGAGCTTGGCATTTTCTAAATAAAAAGTTGTAAAGAGAAACATTGAGAATGGAAGAAGTGGAATTGAAAACAGTGCATATAATTTATGTTTTCATCTAGTGCACAAGTAAAGATACTAACTTTAGATGGGAGCACCAATTCCTCCTCTTCAGTAAAAGGCAGGAAAGTGGACTACATGAGTACAGATTTCAACAGATGCTGATAGATATAGTAGTGTGGGTCTGCTGAAATTTTCTTTTGGTTGTTCAACTTTCTTAGTGAAGTGGGAAATAAGATCATCAGCTGAACATAAGGATGGGTGAGGCTTAAGGAGAGAGAAGGGTGGAAGTGGGGAAGTGAAGGCACTAGAGAAATGTAGTTACTGGTTAGCGTTAAGGGGCCATCTGGGGTTCAACAACAAACAGACTTAAAGTAAGACCAGTCGGTGTGGCTGTGTGGTTTTCCTTAGTCAAATTCAGATACTTGGTTGAAGGTATAAAAGTTGAAGTGGATTTAGTCAGGGTTGTCGTTTCCCAAGAAAGAACAAAATTAGGACAAGAATCGTCAAAGGTGTATGCAAGGACATGATTATGATCACTCATGGAGTAAAGCTGGGAGAGGGGTGAGACCTGGGGAAAAAGTTGTATGATCAATGGATTGGAGATCCTGTTGAGGGAAAATGATAAAAGTTGGATACCAAAGAGAATTATCTTGAACAAGAGGAGGTAGTGGTCAGAGAGTGGGAGATATGAAATGGAATTTATGGAGGGGTTAAAGTTATTGCCAATAGTGAACTACTCATGTTTTTCTGGAATATATTCCTTACTCATAGTATAGTATTCATTGGATGGATTGCTAGATTTCTGTTTTATTTAGATACTTTGCATTTATATTTAAAAGTGAGATTATTCTTATTTGATTTTTTCCTTTTTTTTTTTTTTTTTTTTTTGAGATTGGAGTCTCGCTCTGTCGCCCAGGCTGGAGTGCAGTGGCGCAATCTTGGCTCACTGCAAGCTCTGCCTCCCGGGTTCATGCCATTCTCCTGCCTCAGCCTCCCGAGTAGCTGGGACTACAGGCGCCCAGCACCACGCCCGGATAATTTTTTGTATTTTTAGTAGAGACGGGGTTTCACCGTGTTAGCTGAGATAGTCTCAATCTCCTGACCTCATGATCCGCCTGCCTCGGCCTCCCAAAGTGTTGAGATTACAGGCGTGAGCCACCGTGCCTGGCATATTCTTACTTGATTTTTATGTTCTGGCATTAGATATATTGGTCTAGTAAAGTGAATTGGGAAGCTTTTGATAATTTCAAGAACAGGTAAAGCTTAGCTGTTGACTTACCTGTCTTGTGCCCTTTTCCATAGTAGACTTAAATCACTTTCCAATTTCTTTCAATAGTTATTAGTCTATTCAAGTTTTCCATGCCTCTCAAAAATTATTTTGACATTACTAACAAATCATTTCTTTCTCATGGGTTTCAAAACTTGTTGCCACAGGGTTGTATGAAATATTCTAATTCTTTTTAGCTCCTGAATCTGTAATTTTATCCCTTTTCTTTTTCCTAATTTTGTCTATTTGTGCTATAATCAGGTACACAATGATATTATCTGTTTTATTTTTTTTCAAAGTAACCTTTTGTATTTATTTTATATGTCTACCAATTTTTATTCTCCATTAATAAAATATTTTAGATTTACTAATTCCTTTCTCCTGTGTGTTTTTTCCTTTATTTTAAGGATCTATTTTAAGTGTATTAAATGAGTGAACTGACTGGGCACAGTGGATCATGCCTGTAATCCCAGCACTTCGGGAGGCCAAGATGGGAGGATTTCTCGAGCCTAGAAGGAGTTTGAGGACAGAAACATGCCAAGACATTGCCTTTCCAAAAAACCAAAACCAAAACAAAAAGTATGAACAAGGATTCTATTTTTATATCTATTTTTAAATTACAAAGACATTTAGAACTGTGCATTTAATTTTTGCTTAGTGTCAAAGAATTTGAAACAAACTCCTTTTCATTGCTCTTCAGATAGTTTGTGAATCAGACTGTCTGTTTAAGCATTGTCTAGATATTTGTGGATAAATTTTCAACTATTTGATATTTTTGGCACCAACTTTTTATTATTTGTAATTGTATTATATTATTATCAGAAAATATGGCTTATAAAATTTATAGTACATTTAGTCTGTGAGTTTTCTTTTGTAGCCAAGTACATAACTTGCTTTTGTAAATGTTCCTTCAATATATGAAATAAATATGTATTCACTATTCAAGGAATGTAAATTTTTTTTTAATTATTTATTATTATTATACTTTAAGTTGTAGGGTACATGTGCATAACGTGCAGGTTTGTTACATATGTATACTTGTGCCATGTTGGTGTGCTGTACCCATCAACTTGTCATTTACATCAGGTATAACTCCCAATGCAATCCCTCCCCGCTCCCCCCTCCCCATGATAGGCCCCGGTGTGTGATGTTCCCCTTCCTGAGTCCAAGTGATCTCATTGTTCAGTTCCCACCTATGAGTGAGAACATGCGGTGTTTGGTTTTCTGTTTTTGTGATAGTTTGCTAAGAATGATGGTTTCCAGCTGCATCCATGTCCCTACAAAGGACACAAACTCATCCTTTTTGATGGCTGCATAGTATTCCATGGTGTATATGTGCCACATTTTCTTAATCTAATCTGTCACTGATGGACATTTGGGTTGATTCCAAGTCTTTGCTATTGTGAATAGTGCTGCAATAAATATACCTGTGCATGTGTCTTTATAGCAGCATAATTTATAATCCTTTGGGTATATACCCAGTAATGGGATGGCTGGGTCATATGGTACATCTAGTTCTAGATCCTTGAGGAATCGCCATACTGTTTTCCATAATGGTTGAACTAGTTTACAATCCCACCAACAGTGTAAAAGTGTTCCTATTTCTCCACATCCTCTCCAGCACCTGTCGTTTCCTGACTTTTTAATGATGGCCATTCTAACTGGTGTGAGATGGTATCTCATTGTGGTTTTGATTTGCATTTCTCTGATGGCCAGTGATGATGAGCATTTTTTCATGTGTCTGTTGGCTGTATGAATGTGTTCTTTTGAGAAATGTCTGTTCATATCCTTTGCCCACTTTTTGATGGGGTTGTTTGTTTTTTTCTTGTAAATTTGTTTGAGTTCTTTGTAGGTTCTGGATATTAGCCCTTTGTCAGATGAGTAGGTTACAAAAATTTTCTCCCATTCTGTAGGTTGCCTGTTCACTCTGATGGTAGTTTCTTTTGCTGTGCAGAAGCTTTTAGTTTAATGAGATCCCATTTGTCAATTTTGGCTTTTGCTGCCGTTGCTTTTGGTGTTTTAGACATGAAGTCTTTGCCCATGCCTATGTCCTGAATGGTACTACCTAGGTTTTCCTCTAGGATTTTTATGGTATTAGGTCTAACATTTAAGTCTCTAATCCATCTTGAATTAATTTTCGTATAAGGAGTAAGGAAAGGATCCAGTTTCAGCTTTCTACTTATGGCTAGCCAATTTTCCCAGCACCATTTATTAAATAGGGAATGCTTTCCCCATTTCTTGTTTCTCTCAGGTTTGTCAAAGATCAGATGGCTGTAGATGTGTGGTATTATTTCTGAGGACTCTGTTCTGTTCCATTGGTCTATATCTCTGTTTTGGTACCAGTACCATGCTGTTTTGGTTACTGTAGCCTTGTAGTATAGTTTGAAGTCAGGTAGCGTGATGCCTCCAGCTTTGTTCTTTTGACTTAGGATTGTCTTGGAGATGTGGGCTCTTTTTTGGTTCCATATGAACTTTAAAGCAGTTTTTTCCAATTCTGTGAAGAAACTCATTGGTAACTTGATGGGGATGGCATTGAATCTATAAATAACCTTGGGCAGTAAGGCCATTTTCACGATATTGATTCTTCCTATCCATGAGCATGGTATGTTCTTCCATTGGTTTGTGTCCTCTTTTATTTCACTGAGCAGTGGTTTGTAGTTGTCCTTGAAGAGGTCCTTTACATCCCTTGTAAGTTGGATTCCTAGGTATTTTATTCTCTTTGAAGCAATTGTGAATGGAAGTTCATTCCTGATTTGGCTCTCTGTTTGTCTGTTACTGGTGTATAAGAATGCTTGTGATTTTTGCACATTAATTTTGTATCCTGAGACTTTGCTGAAGTTGCTTATCAGCTTAAGGGTATTTTGGGCTGAGACAATGGGGTTTTCTAAATATACAATCATGTCATCTGCAAACAGGGACAATTTGACTTCTTCTTTTCCTAACTGAATATCCTTGATTTCTTTCTCTTGCCTGATTGCCCTAGCCAGAACTTCCAACACTATGTTGAATAGGAGTGGTGAGAGAGGGCATCCCTGTCTTGTACCAGTTTTCAAAGGGAATTTTTCCAGTTTTTGCCCATTCAGTATGATATTGGCTGTGGGTTTGTCATAAATAGCTCTTATTATTTTGAGGTACGTTCCATCAATACCGAATTTATTGAGCGTTTTTAGCATGAAGGGTTGTTGAATTTTGTCAAAAGCCTTTTCTGCATCTATTGAGATAATCATGTGGTTCTTGTCTTTGGTTCTGTTTATATGCTGGATTATGTTTACTGATTTGCAAATGTTGAACCAGCCTTGCAACCCAGGGATGAAGCCCACTTGATCATGGTGGATAAGCTTTTTGATGTGTTGCTGAATCCGGTTTGCCAGTATTTTATTGACGATTTTTGCATCGATGTTCATCAGGGATATTGGTCTAAAATTCTCTTTTTTTGTTGTGTCTCTGCCAGGCTTTGGTATCAGGATGATGTTGGCCTCATAAAATGAGTTAGGGTGGATTCCCTCTTTTTCTATTGATTGGAATAGTTTCAGAAGGAATGGTACCAACTCCTCCTTGTACCTCTGGTAGAATTCAGCTGTGAATCCATCTGGTCCTGGACTTTTTTTGGTTGGTAGGCTATTAATTATTGCCTCAATTTCAGGGCCTGCTATTGGTCTATTCAGGGATTCAACTTCTTCCTGGTTTAGTCTTGGAAGAGTGTAAGTGTCCAGGAAATTATCCATTTCTTCTAGATTTTCCAGTTTATTTGCGTAGAGGTGTTTATAGTATTCTCTGATGGTAGTTTGTATTTCTGTGGGGTCGGTGGTGATATCCCCTTATCGTTTTTAATTGTGTCAATTTGATTCTTCTCTCTTTTCTTCTTTATTAGTCTTGCTAGTGGTCTGTCAATTTTGTTGATCTTTTCAAAAAACCAACTCCTGGATTCATTGATTTTTTGGAGAGTTTTTTGTGTCTCTATCTTCTTCAGTTCTGCTCTGATCTTAGTTATTTCTTGCCTTCTGCTAGCTTTCGAATGTGTTTGCTCTTGCTTCTCTAGTTCTTTTAATTGCGATGTTAGAGTGTCAATTTTAGATCTTTCCTGCTTTCTCTTGTGGGCATTTAGTGCTATAAATTTCCCTCTACACACTGCTTTAAATGTGTCCCAGAGATTCGGTATGTTGTATCTTTGTTCTCATTGGTTTCAAAGAACATCTTTATTTCTGCCTTCATTTCGTTATGTACCCAGTAGTCATTCAGGAGCAGGTTGTTCAGTTTCCATGTAGTTTGAGCGGTTTTGATTGAGTTTCTTAGTCCTGAGTTCTAGTTTGATTGCACTGTGGTCTGAGAGACAGTTTGTTATAATTTCTGTTCTTGTACATTTGCTGAGGAGTGCTTTACTTCCAATTACGTGGTCGATTTTGTAGTAGGTACGATGTGGTGCTGAGAAGAATGTATATTCTGTTGATTTGGGGTGGAGAGTTCTATAGATGTCTATTAGGTCTGCTTGCTGCAGAGATGAGTTCAATTCCTGGATATCCTTGTTAACTTTCTGTCTCGTTGATCTGTCTAATGTTGACAGTGGAGTGTTGAAGTCTCCCATTATTATTGTATGGGAGTCTAAGTCTCTTTGTAAGTCTCTAAGGACTTGCTTGATGAATCTGGGTGCTCCTGTATTGGGTGCATATATATTTAGGATAGTTAGCTCTTCCTGTTGAATTGATCCCTTTACCATTATGTAATGGCCTTCTTTGTCTCCTTTGATCTTTGATGGTTTAAAGTCTGTTTTATATCAGAGACTAGTATTGCAACCCCCGCTTTTTTTTTTTGTTCTCCATTTGCTTGGTAAATCTTCCTCCATCCCTTTATTTTGAGCCTATGTATGTCTCTGCGTGTGAGATGGGTCTCCTGAATACAGCAGACTGATGGGTCTTGACTCTTTATCCAGTTTGCCAGTCTGTGTCTTTTAATTGGAGCATTTAGTCCATTTACATTTAAGGTTAAGATTGTTATGTGTGAACTTGATCCTGCCATTATGATATTAACTGGTTATTTTGCTCGTTAGTTGATGCAGTTTCTTCGTAGCCTCGATAGTCTTTACATTTTGGCATGTTTTTGCAATGGCTGGTACCGGTTGTTCCTTTCCATGTTCAGGGCTTCCTTCAGGGTCTCTTGTAAGGCAGGCCTAGTGGTGACAAAATCTCTAAGCATTTGCTTATCTGTAAAGGATTTTATTTCTCCTTCACTTATGAAACTTAGTTTGGCTGGATATGAAATTCTGGGTTTAAAATTCTTTTCTTTAAGAATGTTGAATATTGGCCCCCACTCTCTTCTGGCTTGTAGAGTTTCTGCCGAGAGATCTGCTGTTAGGCTGATGGGCTTTCCTTTGTGGGTAACCTGACCTTTCTCTCTGGCTGCCCTTAAGATTTTGTCCTTCATTTCAACTTTGGAGAATCTGGCAATTATGTGTCTTGGAGTTGCTCTTCTCGAGGAGTATCTTTGTGGCTTTCTCTGTATTTCCTGGATTTGAATGTTGGCCTGCCCTACTAGGTTGGGGAAGTTCTCCTGGATGATATCCTGAAGAGTGTTTTCCAACTTGGTTCCATTTTCCCCCTCACTTTCAGGCACTCCAGTCAGACGTAGATTTGGTCTTTTTACATAATCCCGTACTTCTTACAGGCTTTGTTCATTTCTTTTTCTTCTTTTTTCTTTTGGTTTCTCTTCTCGCTTCATTTCATTCATTTGATCCTCAATCGCAGATACTCTTTCTTCCAGTTGATCGAGTCGGTTACTGAAGCTTGTGCATTTGTCACGTATTTCTCGTGTCATGGTTTTCATCTCTTTCATTTCGTTTATGACCTTCTCTGCATTAATTACTCTAGCCATCAATTCTTCCACTTTTTTTTCAAGATTTTTAGTTTCTTTGCGCTGGGTATGTAGTTCCTCCTTTAGCTCTGAGAAATTTGGTGGACTGAAGCCTTCTTCTCTCATTTCGTCAAAGTCATTCTCTGTCCAGCTTTGATCTGTTGCTGGCGATGAGCTGCGCTCCTTTGCCGGGGGAGATGCACTCTTATTTTTTGAATTTCCAGCTTTTCTGCCCTGCTTTTTCCCCATCTTTGTGGTTTTATCTGCCTCTGGTCTTTGATGATGGTGATGTACTGATGGGGCTTTGGTGTAGGTGTCCTTCCTGTTTGATAGTTTTCCTTGTAACAGTCAGGACCCTCAGCTGTAGGTCTGTTGGAGATTGCTTGAGGTCCACTCCAGACCCTGTTTGCCTGGGTATCAGCAGCAGAGGCTGCAGAAGATAGAATATTTCTGAACAGCAAGTGTACCTGTCTGATTCTTGCTTTGGAAGCTTCCTCTCAGGGGTGTACTCCACCCTGTGAGGGGTGGGGTGTCAGGCTGCCCCTAGTGGGGGATGTCTCCCAGTTAGGCTACTCAGGGGTCAGGGACCCACTTGAGCAGGGAGTCTGTCCCTTCTCAGATCTCAACCTCCATGTTGGGAGATCCACTGCTCTCTTCAAAGCTGTCAGACAGAGTCATTTGCGTCTGCAGAGGTTTCAGCTGCGTTTGTTATTGCCCTGTCCCCAGAGGTGGAGTCTACAGAGACAGGCAGGTTTCCTTGAGCTGCTGTGAGCTCCACCCAGTTCGAGCTTCCCAGCAGCTTTGTTTACCTACTTAAGCCTCAGCAATGGCAGGCGCCCCTCCCCCAGCCTCGCTGCTGCCTTGCCGGTAGATCACAGACTGCTGTGCTAGCAATGAGGGAGGCTCCGTGGGTGTGGGACCCTCCGGCCAGGTGTGGGGATAAGATCTCCTGGTGGCCTGTTTGCTTTAAAGCGCAGTATTGGGGTGGGAGTTACCCTATTTTCCAGGTGTTGTGTCTCTCAGTTCCCCTGGCTAGGAAAAGGGATTCCCTTCCCCCTTGCGCTTCCCAGGTGAGGCAATGCCTCGCCCTGCTTCAGCTCTCGCTGGTCGGGCTGCAGCAGCTGACCAGCGCCGATCGTCTGGCACTCCCCAGTGAGATGAACCCAGTACCTCAGTTGAAAATGCAGAAATCACCGGTCTTTTGTGTCACTCGCACTGGGAGTTGGAGACTGGAGCTGTTCCTATTCGGCCATCTTGCTCCGCCCCCCCAAGGAATGTAAATTTTTATTCCATCTGAAAGTCAAGTATTATTTAATTTGCCTTTGACTTATTTGTTCACTATATACAACAAATTCTGTAATAAATGTATTAAAATAGCTTCTTATAATTGTATTTTAGTTGAATTCTTCTTTTATTTCTATTTTTGTATGCTTTACATTTTTAACTTTTATTTTGTGATGTGTATAGGTTCATCACTATTTTATCTTCTTCATAAATTATGCCTTTATTTACATAATTTCTTATTCATTCTGTTTAATATTCTTATCTTTAAATTCTACTTATGTGACATTTTTCTTGCCACTTCTCTTTTCTTTTTCTTGATATTTGCCTGATTTTTTTTTGACCTTTTGCTTTATTGTCAACCATTCTTTATTATTTTTTAAAGTATGTTTCTGATAAATAGAATATAGCTTTATTTTTGTATTTTAGCTTAACCTGTCCTCTTTTCTTGGTTTGTTGCTGTTGTTGTTTGTTTGTTTGTTTTTGAGACAGGATCTCGCTCTGCCACCGAAGCTGGAGTGCAGTGGCATGATCTCGGCTCACTGCAGCCTTGACTTCCTGGCTTCGCATGATCCTCCCACCTCGTCCTTACAGGCACATGCCCCCATACCTGGCTAATTTTTTGTATTTTTTGTAGAGATAGGGTTTTATCACGTTGCACAGGCTGGTTTCAAACTCATGTAATCTCTATTTTTTAAAAGGGAGAATTTAGTTCTTTTCTGTTGATTGTAAAGTCTTACATACGTGCCTTGTCCTCATACGTCTTCCCTCTCTGGATGCCGTCAGACGGTTGTTCTATGTTGTGGACTCCTTGAGGATCAGGTCTGGTTGTAGGCATACTACACTACATATGGTTGCAATTCTACCAGTAGACAGCAGGCTGCTGGAATGTCCTTTCTCCCAGGTCTTGTATTCTTTCAGCCTCAGGGATGAGGACTCACTCCATTCCTTTAGCTTCTCTCTAGATTTCTTTAGGCCAACTCTCCAGGGAGAAATGCCAGCCCCAGTTTTCGCTTCTTAATTTTCTTCAGAGTCCAAGGTCTTATTTACACCTGGGTCATCATGGACTCCAGCAGCAGTTTGGCTCAATAACTGTGTACAGACTGGAGTTAGGAGTGGAGAAGTTTTGAGGTGAGTTGAGGCTGTCATTTTCCAAATGTCTTCTAAGACCTGCCACTGATGTTTATAATGACAAATTTTTCTTCAGTTTTGACATATATGGTTTACCACACAGTAGGGTTGTATTTTGAGAAAACACTCACTAGTCTTCTCCTCTCTATATACTTTGGCTCATACTTAGACAAAGCGCCTAACTGTAAATAGCCCAGTAGGGATACTGAACATCAATAAAATAAGAAAGAGCAAGTGGTTTATTTTTGTGGTCAAACTGCTTGGCATTAGTTTTTAGAAAACACTTTTTAAGTACTTTATGCCCTCATACTCTTTAAACCAGTCAGAGGCTAAGGGGCAGTGTCAGAATGTTCTACTTTGGCTTGGGAATTTCTTCTTTCTTTTTCTATATTTTCTAGGAGTCCCTACTACTTCTACCATAAGCCTATCCATTCTGGGACTCTGACAATGGTTCTTAACTGTGATTGTGTATCAAGATCACTTATAGATTTCTTTTAAAGATACATATATCAGGGTTGTTTGACTGTAACTTTGTGCCCATAGAGTTCAAACGTTTTTTTTTTTTTTCTTTTTGGTAAAGGCTCCTAGGTGACTGATATGTTCCCAGGGAATTATCTTCTCATCATTGCTATGCTCTTTTTCTTTCTTATTCCCCCTTTTCTTAAATACACCAAATCACTGACTTTCATTACTAGCACATTTCAAAGGCTTAAAGAGTTTTTCAAAAAGTCTGGACCTTCCTAATGTCAGACATGCATTGACTCTTCACGGCTACTGCACTTAGCATTATGAATTTGCTCTCTAGGGTGTGGTCTCAACTGTGAAAACAGATTGGACTTCACTCCCTTGTATATACATGGCTGGAAATGGGAGCAAGCATGGAAGCTGAAAGTTTTGAGCAGTAAATGTCCCTTTAAGTCTATGTCAGATAGCTTCTATTTGTGCCTCTAGATCCATTCTCCACTCTTATCTCCTTGCCCTCTGTTCCAGGAAGCTGACCTGCGTGGACTATAGCAATAAGTTCCCTTGCTTGATGAGGCTGGGCCAAATGGGAGCCCTGGCAAGAGAACAAGGTTGGTATATTCAGTTCCGTTTTTCCTTCTTTGTGAGGACCTTGAGCTGGCTGTGGCCTCAGCTGAAGATCTCTGTTCCTTTCAACATGACTTCCTCTACTTGGTATTTGTTTTCTGGGTTCCATCACTCTCTCCTTTCTCTTGCTCCTCTGGCCTAGGAGTAGTAATGGCTATGTGGTTATCTTGCTCTTCCCTGTACCTGATCTGTTTTTTGCAAATAGCTCCGTTGTAATTAAACCCTCTGCCCTGTCTTGGGTGTGTCATCTGACTCCTGGTGGGATGCCAACTGACTCTCCCTATTCCCCATGATAACAGTGACCCTGATCTCCCTGTTGCTTGGTAGGAAGTCATAAAAATGGGAGGATGGTCGTTAGTCTTTTTAGCAGATTCTGTGGTGTGTTGCCTAGACTTCCTCTTTCAAGACTTAAATACTCATTCCTCCAGTTGCTAAGTGGCTGACTTCCCTTCTGGAGATTGTCCTCCACTGAAGAGAACTGCCTCTACCAAGAATGCCTTTCCTGGGGTAATCTGCATCTGATGACTAGTCAAATGCAGTGTGGTGATCAAAGACATGGCTCCTTATGCCAATTTGGGATGACTGTGCGGGGCCATTCCAGCTCCTTTGCTGTGACTATCCAGCTTTTCCCTCTGCCCAATCTTTCTTCCTTCACTCTCCAACAAGTTGATCCTGAGCATTCTAACCAACAAGCTTCCTGCACACAAATCTCTGAGTCAGAGTCTGAATTCCCCAGGGAGTCCAGCCTATCATACTCTTCAATCTGCAGCCCCGTCTCCCAGCCCCATCCCTCACAACTGTCTTCTTGATCTGTCTCCACCTGTCCTCAACCCTTACCTATGGGAGCAGACCTAGAGGGTCTTAACTTTGAAGGCAGTTTCCAACAGAAATGAAGGATACAAATATGAGGGAAGACTAATGAGAGTGATTCTAGGCATGAAAATATGTGGAGAACTGGGTGTGGGGAATCCCTTAGGGTGTCTCAAACTTCAAGATACAAAATTAACTTCCTAGAACCAGTGTGGAGGGAGGAAAGGGGACTAGAAACAACAAAGTAAGTACAAAGAAAAGTAGAAAGAGATGGTGGCTAAATGGACTATTTGAAGATTTGTTTTAAATTAAATGTTATTATGATTTTTAGAGATGTTGCCCAGGCTAGAAAGCAGTGGCTATTCACAGGCACAATAATAGCACACTATAGCCTCCAACCAGCCTCAAGTGACTTTCCCACATTGGCCTCCCAAGTAGCTGGGACTACAGGCATGTACCACCATGACCAGTTTTGGGGGATTGCTTTTGAAGGATAGACTGTCCCAAGATGGATTCAAGATGTTAAACTAAATAAAGCTGTGTACTCTGTCCCATCACCTGCTAAGGTCTGTCTAATCCAGATTTGTAGGCCTGCCCTCTGCAGTAAATGAGACATAGGAGTGGCAAGGGTAAATTCAGTTTCCATAATGGAAATTTGGCCTCTTCCTGGAGGGTGAAGTCTGAAAAACAAAGCTCTTTTTCCTTAAAGAGTTTATGGAAACTTCTTTGAGGAAATCATACATTTTGCCATTTTAAAGTATTGAGCAGAAAAAAGAGTACCCATTTTTAATTTTAAAAGGGCCCAGAACAGAGCCAAAAAGGAGCCTGTGATCCAACCCTGCACTGGTTTGGCTGGATTTTCAAGTTTATGAGCAAACCACCAATTTGTCACCAAAAGCAGATGGGTAGCATTGGACTCTTCTAGCCTGCTGGCTATTTCTGGGAAGGCAGACAGAGTCCCTATTCACTGCCTGCTTGGGAAAGCTTCGAAATCCTCCCCCACAGATATAATCCTCCTTGAGATTCTTCTGATGAGCTTGCCTCCCACCCAGGAGAATAAATTTTGGCCTAAAGGTGATTTAAGCCACAGTGTGGGCTTGATTAAGAAAAACGTCTATTTTATTACCAGTCAGATTTAATAAAAGGCAGTATGCTCTGATTAATAACTTGCAAAACACAAAGTGTTGTTGAAAGCTAGAAGGGAAAGGTTAGGACCACTTCCCGAAGGTGCTTGGAAAGAACATTGAATATATTTCCCCTATTCAATTGCCCTTTTATACTGAATCTGATTGCTGGACCTTGAACACTCTAAATACTACAAAATATACTCGACTTGCTTGACAATAATTTAGTAGGGTTTGAGATTATTTTCTTAACTAATTTCCATAGCAGGAATCCAGTACCCTCAAGTATAGATAATGGGTTGATAAAGCTTTATCTTTAAACTTTCTATGGCCTCATTATTTGTCATTTACTTGATTTAATTTTTGTAGTCATATAATTTTACTATACTGCTTTCAGTTTCAAAATGTTAATCTTTTCTCAAACATATTCATTTTTTTTTTTTTTTTTTTTTTTTTTTTTTTTTTTTTTGAGACGGAGTCTCGCTCTGTCGCCCAGGCTGGAGTGCAGTGGCGCGATCTCGGCTCACTGCAAGCTCCGCCTCCCGGGTTCACGCCATTCTCCTGCCTCAGCCTCCCGAGTAGCTGGGACTACAGGCGCCCACAACCGCGCCCGGCTAATTTTTTGTATTTTTAGTAGAGACGGGGTTTCACCGTGGTCTCGATCTCCTGACCTTGTGATCCGCCCGCCTCGGCCTCCCAAAGTGCTGGGATTACAGGCGTGAGCCACCGCGCCAGGCCAAACATATTCATTATTGACAAATAACACTTGTTTGCATTGATAATTAAATAATGATCTATTTAATGTTCGTCTTTCATACCAGACTACAAGCTCCAATGATTGATTTGCTCTTATTTCACAACATAGAGCCAGCACATAATAAGCATTATAAAAATAGTTTTTGAATAACAGAATGTATTTATATAGCACATTCTAATTTACAAAATGTTTTCACATACATTTTCTTATTTTGATTTTTACGAAGTACTGTTTTGTATAGTTTTGTTATCAGAAAGGAGTCCCGATTCAGACTTCAAGTGCGGGTTCTTGGATCTCATGCAAGAAAGAATTTGGGGTGAGTCCGTATGTAGCAGGACAAGTCGCAGACAAAACTCCTCAGACACTGAGTTAAAGAAGGAAGGGGTTCATTCGGCCGGGGGCATTGGCAAGACTCCTGTCTCAAGAGCCGAGCTCCCTGAGTGAGCAATTCCTGTCCCTTTTAAGGGCTCACAACTCTAAGGGGGTGCGTGTGAGAGGGTCGTGATTGATTGAGCAAGCAGCGGGTATGTGATTGGGGGCAGCATGCACCGGTAATTAGATCGGAACAAAACAGGATAGGGATTTTCACAGTCCATTTCTATACAATGTCTGTAATCTATAGATAACATAACCGATTAGGCCAGAGGTCGATCTTTAACTATCAGGCCCAGGGTGCGGCGCCGGGCTGTCTGCCTGTGGATTTCATTTCTGCCTTTTAGTTTTTCCTTCTTCTTTCTTTGGAGGTAGAAATTGGGCATAAGACAATATGAGGGGTGGTCTCCTCCCTTACATACAGTAAAGTGAAAGCAAGTTTATTAAGAAAGTAAAGGAATAAAGAATGGCTATTCCATAGGCAGAGCAGTGTCACGGGCTGTTCAACTAAGGATACATATAGCTATTTCTTGATTATATGCTAAACAAGGGGTGGATTATTCATAAGTTTTCTTGGAAAAGGGTGGGCAATTCCTGGAACTGAGGGTTCCTCCCCTTTTTAGACCATATAGGGTAACTGATGTAAACTTGTAAACTGTCACGGTGCGGGTGGTAGTGTCTTTTAGCATGCTAATGCATTTTAATTACTGTATAATGAGCAGTGAGGATGACCAGAGGTCACTGTTATCATCATCTTTGTTTTGGTGGGTTTTGATCAGCTTCTTTACCACATGCTGTTTTGTCACCTAGGTATTTGTGACCTGTACCTTGTGCCGACCTCCTATCTCATCCTGTGAGTTAGAATGCCCTAGCCTACTGGGAATACAGCCCAGTAGGTGTCAGCCTTTTTTTACCCAGTCCCTATTCAAGATGGAGTTGCTCAGGTTTGAACGCCTCTGACAGTTTGGGTAGATATTGCCATATGAATTTCACCAGCGAGGACACTGAAACTAAGATTAAGTGGTGTACTTATGATTAAGTGGTGCACTTATTGTCACAGGGCTACAAAGCAGTAAAGCAGTGGTTCTCAAAGTGTGATTCCTGGACAAGTAGCATTAGCATCACCTGGGAACTTGCTAGAACTGTCAGTTCTCAGGCTGCCTTCCAACATGAGACACACTGAATCAACTGAATCAGAAATTTTCTGGGTCTGGGTCTGGGTCTAGCAGTTTGTGTTTCCATAATTGCTCCCTGTGATTGTGATGCATGCACACAGTACATGTTGTGGTTTGAGAATCACTGGTGTAAAGGAAGAACTTTCACTATATCTTCTAAAAAACATAAAACAAAAAACAAAACAAAACAAAAAACCCAAACTAAAAGCATCTACTTTGACACTATGTCTTCTTAATCCAAAGTTATATTATCTTTGCCCTATCATTTTGGCACCCTGATACTATTTAAACATAAAAAGTTTCTGAAATTGAGGCAATAATTAATAGCCTACCAACCAAAAAAAGTCCAGGACCAGAAGGATTCACAGCCAAATTCTACCAGAGGTACAAAGAGGAGCTGGTACCATTCCTTCTGAAACTATTTCAATCAATAGAAAAAGAGGGAATCCTCCCTAACTCATTTTATGAGGCCAGCATCACCCTGATACCAAAGCCTGGTAGAGACACAACAAAAAAAGAGAATTTTAGGCCAATATCCCAGATGAACATGTATGCGAAAATCCTCAGTGAAATACTGGCAAACCGAATCCAGCAGCACATCAAAAAGCTTATCCACACTGGTCAAGTGGGTTTCATCCCTGGGATGCAAGGCTGGTTCAACATATGCAAATCAATAAACGTAATCCATCACATAAACAGAACCAATGACAAAAAAACACATGATTATCTCAATAGATGCAGAAAAGGCCTTTGACAAAATTCAACAGCCCTTCATACTAAAAACTCTCAATAAACTAGGTATCGATGGAACGTATCTCAAAATAATAAGAGCTACTTATGACAAACCCACAGCCAATATCATACTGAATGGGGAAAAACTGGAAGCATTCCCTTTGAAAATCAGCACAAGACAAGGATGCCCTCTCTCACCACTCCTATTCAACATAGTGTTGGAAGTTCTGGCTAGGGCAATACGGCAAGAGAAAGAAATAAAGGATATTCAATTAGAAAAGGAGGAAGTCAAATTGTCTCTGTTTGCAGATGACATGATTGTATATTTAGAAAACCCCATCGTCTCAGCCCAAAATCTCCTTAAGCTAATAAGCAACTTCAGCAAAGTCTCAGGATACAAAATCAATGTACAAAAATCACAAGCTTTCCTATACACCAATAATAGACAATCAGAGAGCTAAATCATGAGTGAACTACCATTCACAATTGCTTCAAAGAGAATAAAATCCCCTGGAATCCAACTTACAAGGGATGTGAAGAACCTCTTCAAGGAGAACTACAAACCACTGCTCAGTGAAATAAGAGAGGACACAAACAAATGGAAGAACATACCATGCTCATGGATAAGAAGAATCAATATCATGAAAATGGCCATACTGCCCAAAGTAATTTATAGATTCAATGCTATCCCCATCAAGCTGCCACTGACTTTCTTCACAGAATTGGAAAAAACTACTTTAAAGTTCATATGGAAGCAAAAAGAGCCCGCATTGCCAAGACAATACTAAGCCAAAAGAACAAAGCTGGAGGCATCATGCTACCTTACTTCAAACTATCCTACAAGGCTACAATAACCAAAACAACATGGTACTGGTACCAAAACAGAGATATAGACCAATGGAACAGAACAGAGGCCTCAGAAACAATGCTACACATCTACAACCATCTGATCTTTGACAAACCTGACAAAAACAAGCAATGGGGAAAGGATTCCCTATTTAATAAATGATGCTGGGAAAACTGGCTAGGCATATGGAGAAAGCTGAAACTGGATCCCTTCCTTACACCTTATACAAAAATTAACTCAAGATGGATTAAAGACTTAAATGTAAGATGTAACAACAAAAAAACCCTAGAAGAAAACCTAGGCAATACCATTCAGGACATAGGCATGGGCAAAGACTTCATGACTAAAACACCAAAAACAATGGCAACAAAAGCCAAAATAGACAAATACTATCTCATTAAACTAAAGAGCTTCTGCAGAGCAAAAGAAACTCTCATCAGAGTGAACAGGCAACCTACAGAATGGGAGAAAATTTTTGCAATCTACTGATCTGACAAAGGGTTAATATCCAGAATCTACAAAAAACTTAAACAAATTTACAAGAAAAAACAACCTCATCAAAAAGTGGGCAAAGGATATGAACAGACACTTCTAAAAAGAAGACATTTATGCACCCAACAGACATATGCAAAAATGCTCATCATCACTGGTCATTAGAAAAATACAAATCAAAACCACAGTGAGATACCATCTCATGCTAGTGAGAATGGTGATCATTAAAAAGGAAACAACAGATGCTGGACAGGATGTGGAGAAATAGGAACACTTTTACACTGTTGGTGGGAGTGTAAATTCATTCAACCATTGTGGAAGACAGTGTGGCGATTTCCCAAGGATCTAGAACTAGAAATACCATTTGAACCAGCAATCCCATTACTGGGTATACACCCAAAGGATTATAAATCATTCTACGATAAAGACAAATGCACACGTATGTTTATTGTGTCACTACTCATGATAGCAAAGACTTGGACCAAGCCAAATGTCTATCAGTGATAGACTGGATAAAGAAAATGTGGCACATATACACCATGGAATACTATGCAATCATAAAAAAGGATGCAGGGACATGGATGAAGTTGGAAACCATCATTCTAAGCAAACAATCACAAGGACAGAAAACCAAACACCGCATGTTCTCACTCATAGGTGGGAGTTGAACAATGAGAGCACAGGGACACAGGGAGGGGAACATCACACACCAGGGTCTGACAGGGGGTTGGGGACTGGGAGAGGGATAGCATTAGGAGAAATACATAATGTAAACGACGAGTTGATGGGTGGAGCAAAGCAACATGACACATATATACCTATATAACAAACCTGCATGTTGTGCACATGTACCCTAGAATTTAAAGTATAATAAAAATAACAAAAAGAATACCTTTCCCTACTCACTTGTAGTTTCCATTCACATGGAATATCTTTTTCTGTCCTTTCACTTTCTGCCTATTTGTGTCTTTATGTGTGAGGTGAGTCTCTTGTAGGCAGAATATGGCTGGGTGTTGTTTTTAATCCACTCAGTCATCTATACCTTTTAAATGAGGAATTTAATCCATTTGTATTCACGGTCATTATTGAGAGGTGAGGTCAATTTTACTATTTTCTGGCTCCTTTGTATGTTCTTTGTTTCTTAGTTTCTTTTATTTATATTTTTGCCATTGTGTAGTTTTCTGTAGTAATAAGGTTTGATTCCCTTGTCTTTCTCCTTTGGTATAGGGTCTACCAGTAAGGTTTATGGTTCTGCATATTTTCATGATGGTAGTTTTTATCTTTTCACTTTCAGATGTAAGAATTCCTTGAAAATTTTTTTAAGGCCAGTCTGGTGGTGATTAATTCCTTTAGTTTTTGCTTGTCTATGAAAGATTTTATTTTACCTTCATTTCTGAAGAATTGCTTTGCTGGGTATGATATTCTTGTTTGACAGTTTTTTTTGTTGTTTTCCTTCAGGACTTTGAATATAACATCCCATTGTCTCCTGGCCTGTAAGATTTCTGATGAGATATTTGTTGTTCGTCTACTGAGGATTGCCTTGTATGTGACTTGATGCCTTTCTCTTCCTGCTTTTAGAATGTTTTCTTTGTCTTTGCCTTTTGAAAATTTGACTATAATGTACCCCAGAGAAAAACAATTTGGGTTAAATCTACTGGGGGGGATTTGAGGTCCCGAGACATGGATGTCCGTCTCTCTCCCAAGACCTGGGAAATTTTCTGCTATTATTTTAATAATATTTTCCTCACCTTTGTCTTCTTTACTCCTGCTGGAACACTCATAATACAAATAGTTGTTTGCTTAATGGTATATCATAAATCTTGTTGCCTTTCTTTCTTCCTTCCTTTCTTCTTTTCTTTTCTTCTCCTCTCATGTTATTTCACAAGACCCATCTTCAAGTTCAGAAATTCTTTCTTCTGCTTGGTTACTGTGACTTTGAAGCTCTAGATTGTATTTTAAATTTTATTTATTGAATTCCTCATCTCTAGGATTTCTGTTTGGTTCTTTTTAATGATAACTATCTCTTTGTTAAATTTCTTATTCAAATAATCATTTGTTTTCCTGATTTTGTTGATTTATTTATATGTATTTATTTGTATCTCACTGAATTTCTGTAAGGCTAGTCTTTCAAATTTTTTGGCATTTTATATATTTCCTTATGATTGGGATCTGTTACTTGAGAATTACTGTTTTACTTTGGAGGTGACATGTTTTCTTGCTTTTTCATGGTTGATACATTCATACATGGATTACTATGCATCTGGTGGGAAATTTGCCTCTTCCAACTTTATGGTGTTGGAATAAGATTTCATAGGGAAAACCTTATTCCTATGAATGAGGCTTGCGTCGTCAGTTTGGTGGGTGTGTGTTGGCCTTGGTTTTAGGTGGACATAGTTGTGTGGTGTCTTTGTAGTTTCTTCAGCTGTAATCCACACTAGTGGCATTTGGGAGTTTCTTAGTGGCCTAGGCTGGAAGAGTATATGGTGATGGTGGTTTAGCTTTGCAGGAGTAGGCTTGCTGAGCTGTTTCTCAGATTGGAGGCACATATGTGCACATGGTGGGGTGGCCAACTTGGGGTCTGGCTGACTGTGGTTGGGGCCATAGGGTTGTTACTCTGGCTGTGAGCAACTGGCTTGGGGATGCCTGCTCAGAGGGAGCCTGCAGGGCTGTTCCTCAGGCCTGCTATATAGTTGTATGGCTGCTCAGCTGGCCTGTGGGTGTGTCTATTGGGTTTGAACCACTGATCTGTTTCTCACACCCAGGACACAGCTGCATGGTTGCTCAGTTGGCCTGGAAACATGTTTGCCAGGAGTGGCTTACCAGACTATTTCTCAGGCCCAGGACATGGCCACATGACTTATTCACTGGTCTGGGTGTGTTTCTGCTGGCTTGGCCCATGGAGCTATTTCTTGGGCCTGGGATGCAGACAAAGGGCTGCTCAGCTGACCTGAGGTGTATCTGCCAGGGGTGGCCCATGGGCTGTTTTTCTTTTTTTTTGAGACGGAGTCTCCCTCTGTTGCCTAAACTGGAGTGCAGTGGTGCCATCTCGGCTCACTGCAAACTCTGTCTCCCAGTTTCAAGCAATTTTCCTGCCTCAGCCCCACGAGTAGCTGGGATTACAGGCACCCACCACCACACCCAGCTAAGTTTTATATTTTCAGTAGAGACAGAGCTTCACCATGTTGGCCAGGTTATCTTGATCTCTTGACCTTGTGGTCTGCTTGCCTTGGCCTCCCAAAGTGCTGGGATTACAGGCGTGAGCCACCGCACCTCTCTGGGCTATTTTTCAAGTCCAAGATGGGGGCTCTTGGTTGCATGGTTGGCCTGGGGGCATTTCTGCCAGGGATGGGCTGTGGGGCCGTTTCTCAGGCCCTTACTGGGGTTTCAGGGCCATTGGAAAGTCCCGGGATGTGTCTGCAGGAGGTGCTGTGGGGCTGTTTCTTAGGTCCTGAGCATGGGTATGCAGCTACTGCACTGGCCCAGGAGCATATCACCTGCTTGGAAGGTCTAGGGCCTCTCCTGCTTGTGGAAGGGTACAGCAGTTGGGCTGGCTCACAAATGTGTTTCCTGGGCAATGTTGACAAACTGTTCCTTCGCCTGGAAGTGCAGGTGATGGGGGTTGATTTTCCTGCTGTTCAGGACTAGAGTCATAACCAATCCTGGGTCCAAGTTCTGCACAGCTAAGGTTGCGATATTCAGCCACCTATGTGGGCTTGGCACAATGAAGATAAATCCTTAGGGCTGGAGAGGTGCAATGACTACTGGTTCCCCTGAGCAGGGTACACTCCAGAGGTGTGTGCAAGTTGCTGTAGTACAGCACCATCCTGGGAAAAGATCCCAAGATGGTGCTGCACTACAGCAGCTTAGCTCACAGGAGTTGGGGGATGGAAATGTATGCCTTGTGCTCCTAATCCAGGACAATGTAGCCACATGAACTCCTGGTAGCTCTCCAAACTGGGCTCAGTGAGTGTAAGGACTGTTGGTTCTTTCATTGTAAAGACTGTAGGCATGAATTTTGGTGACAGTGGAGGCTGGTGGAGATTTTTTGATTACCTTTTCTCTGTAACTGGATGTCCCTCCTGACTCTTGGCAGATCTGATCCTAGCAGGGGAGATGGGGCTGTAGAGGTCAGGTGCCTCCACACTGTCCTCCTGGATTTCTAGTTGCCACGGGTGCATCTCCACTCCCCTGCTGTACTCCAGTGCTTTCCCTTCAACACTCCTGTCAAATCTTAGCTGTTTATTCATTGCTTTGGTCCTTTCTTACTGAGACCTCCTTTTGACCCATGGATTATTTAGAAGTATGTTGTTTACCTTCCAAGTGCTAAGAGATTTTCTTCTTTATTTGTTGAATTTTAGCTTGATTCCACTGTGGTCAGAGGACACACTGTATAATTTTAAATCTTTTAAATTTATTTTCTTTAATAACCCCAAATACGGTCTTGGACACTTGAAAAATGTGAATTCTTCTGTTGTTGGATGGATTGTCTTATAAATGTCAAATTTTGTTGGTTGATGGTGCATTCATCTGCTTGGGCTGCCACAACAGAATACCACAGACTAGGTGACTTAAACAACAGATGTTTATTTTCTCACAGTTCTGGATGCTGGAAATCCAAGATCAAGGTGCTGGCATGTTTGGTGTCTCTTGATGCCTCTTTCTTTGGCTTGCAGGTGGCTGCCTCATTTCTGTGTCCTGGATTGGGAAAAACCCTCTCCAAATGTGTTTTTTCTCTACTCTCACACCACAGCATTCATCAAAATAGAAGAAGACTTCTGTAACCAAATGCATGTGGGTTTTTCCCCACATACCAAGCAGCAGACACCAATTCAGCCCTCACACAATCTACTCAGAGATAGTGTCAGATTCTACACATTGGGGACTCAGTCCCCAAGACTGCCACCCATACCCACAGATTCCAGTTGCAAGTCTGGGCCTCCAGAAATTCTGGCCAACTGGCTTCAAGTTGGGGTTCTCATGACCCACTCTTTGAGTTCAATTAATCTGCTGAAGTGGCTCACAACTCAGGGAAACACTTTTGTTTACTAGTTTATTACAAAGGATATTGCAAAGGATACAGATGAAGAGATGCATAAGGTGACATATGGTGAAAAGGGCATGGAGCTTCCCTGTCCTCCATGGGTATGCTACCCTCCAGGAACCTCCATATGTTCAAGTATCAAGAAGCTCTCTCAACCCGGGCCTCTTGGGTTTTTATGGAAGCCTTTCTTTTCCCAGAGTATAAGGTGGGACCCTCACAGGGGAGGGTCTTAAGACCCACAATCAGAAAGGTAGGGAAAGATTACAGTCCTACCTTGGGACAGATGAAAGCAAGACAGGCAAGAAGTTCCATTTCCTGAGGCCTGCCTCTGAAGCCTAACACACCCAACATTACAACAAAAGACAGTAACAAGGGATATGGGAGTTATGAACCAGGACCCATGGATGAAAACATATATAAAAAACCTACATACATATATATGTTTCCTATATATCATAATACCACATATATATGTGTGTGTGTGTATATATATATTTCCTATATATCTTAATACCACACTCCTCACATGGCCTGTTTTATGTGCACACACATCCCTGGTGTGTGTCTCACTCTGTATATTCTAATCTTCTCTCCTTATAAGGACACCAATCAGATTGGATTAGGGGCCACCTTAACCGCCTCATTTCAATTAACTCTTTAAAAAATCAATATCCAAATAAAGTCACATTCTAAGAGGCTGGATGTTAAGCCTTCAAAATACAAATTTTTGGGAAACACAGTTCTGTCCATAATAGATCGTTTTGTTGAATTCTTATATAGTTGTGCTGATTTTCTGTCAATTGTTGAGAAGAGGGTGCTGAAACTTTCAACTGTAACATCATGTGAGCTTATCTTTTTCTCCTTTCAATTCCATCAGTTTTTGCATCCCATATTTTCCAGCTTCATTGTTTGTTGCATGCACATTTAAGATTGCTGTACCTTCTTGGTTCATTGACCCTTTTCTAATATATAATATCCTTCGCTGTCGATGGTAATTTTCTTTGTTTGGAAATCTACTATCTGATATTAATATAGTCACTCCTGCTTTGATTAATGTTTGAATGATGTACAATAATCTCTCTTTATCCATGACCTCAGTTAGTCATGAGCAACCATGGCCTGAAAACATTAAGATATTTTGAGAAAGAGAGAGAGAGACCACATATACACAACTTTTACTACAGTATATTGTTACTATTGCTCTATTGCATTATTAATTAATATTGTTAATTTCTCATTGTGCCTAATTTATAAATTAAACTTTATCATAGGTATATGTGTATGTATAGGGAAAAACATAGTATATATGGACTTCGGTACTATCCGTGGTTTCAGGCATCCATTGGGGTCTTAGAATGTATACCCAATGGATAAGAAGGAAGTATTATATCTTTTTGCACCATTTTACTTTCAACCTGCCTATATCACATATTTGTGGTAATTTTTTTGTAGATGGCACATAGCTGGGTTAAGTTCTTTAATCCACTTTGACAATGACTGTCTTTTATTTTTAATTGGCATATATAGACCAATTTATATTTGATGTAATTATCGATATATTAGGGCTAAAATATGCCTTTTTATTTTTTGTTTTCTGTTGGTTCACTTCATTTATTGACTTATTATCTTTGTAGATTTAGGGGGTACAAGTGCAGTTTTGTTACATGGATATATTGCATAACGATGAAGTCTGGGCTTTTAGTGTAGCCATCAACCAAACAGTGTACATTGTACCCACTACATCATTTTTCATCCTTCAGCCTTCTCCCACCCTCCCGCCCCTCCAAGTCTCCAGTGTCTACTATTCCACTCTCCATGCCCATGGGTACACATTACTTAGCTCCCACTTACAAGTGAGAACAAATGGCATTTAACTTTCTGTTTCTGAGTTATTTCACTTCAGATAATGGCTTCCAGTTCCATCACATATAATGCTGAGATAAACATAAGAGTGCCAGTATCTTCTTGCTATGATGGAATATCGACCCTTCTCTTTGGGTAGATATTCAGTAGTAGGATTGTTGGGTTGAATATTAGTTCTATTTTTAGTTCTTTGAGAAATCTCAATATTGTTTTCTATAGAGGGTATATCAATTTACCTTCCTACCAACAGTGTATAAGCATTCCCTTTTCTCCACATCCTTGCCAACATCTGTTATTTTTTGACTTTTTAATAATAGCCATTCTGATTCTTGAAAGATAGTATCTCACTGTGGTTTTAATTTGCATTTCTCTGATGATTAGTGATGTTGAGCATCTTTTCATATGCTTGTTGGCCAAAAGAAGTTGGTATAACTTCTTTTGAAAAATGTCTGTTCATGTGCTTTGCCTACTTTTTAATGAGATTATTGGTATTTTTTATTGTTGTTGAGATGTTTGAGTTGGTTGTATATTCTGAATATTAGCCCTTTGTCAGATGCATAGTTTGCAAATATTTTCTCTTATTCTGAAGGTTGTTTGTTCACTCCATTGATAATTTCTTTTGCTGTGTAGAAGCTTATTAGTTCAAGTCCCATTTGCCTATTTTTGTTTTTGTTGCATTTGTTTTTCAGATCTTAGTCATAAGTTCTTTGCCTAGGCCAATGACCAGATTTTCTTCTAGTATTTTAATAGTTTTGGGTCTTACAATTATGTTCACTTTATTTTTTGCTTTTCTATAATCTTTTTTCCTTGACTTCCTGTGAATTGCTAGAACATATTTTTTAGAATCTCATTTTTATTTATCTCTAGGGATCTTAAGTGTATCATTTTGTATAAATTTTCAAATGGTTGCTCTGGGTATTACATTATATGTACATTACTTATCAGAGTCTAATAGTGCTATTAGTTTACCATTTCAAGTGAAGTATAGAGACTTTACCTCTCTTTACATCCCTTTACCCTCTTCTCTTTATAACTAATGTAAAGAATTTTCTTTATATACATTTAGAATAACATAAGCTAGTGTTATAATTATTGCTTCAACAGTCAAATATAATTTAGAAAAGTCAAGAGCAGAAGAAAAGCTGAATGAATTTACTCATAATTTTATGTGCCTCATTTTTTTCTTCCTTCCTATATTCCAAAATTTTTTATTTTATTGTTTATTTTCTGTTTAAAAACTTTGGTTAACATTTCTTTTAGGGTATATTCTGCTGGCAATAGTTTCTCTTGGTTTTACTTTATCTGAAAATGTCATGATTCCTCCTTCATTCCTGAAGGATATTTTCACTGGGTATTAACAGTTCTTTACTTTCAACATTTAAAAAATATTGTGCCACTTTTTTCTAGTCGCCATGCTTTCTAATGAAAAATCTATTGTCTTACAATTGTCTTCCCCCTATTGCTCAGGTGCAGTTTTTCTCTGACTATGTTCAAGATTTTCCTCTTTGTCTTTATGTTCAGAAGTTTAATTATGATGTGTTTTGATATTGATTTGTTTGAATTTATTCTGTTTGGCCTTCCATGAACCCATAGGTATATATCTCTTCCCAAATTAGGGAAGTTTTTGGCCGTTATTTCCTAGAGTACTTTCTTTAGAACTGCCCTCTTTCTCCTTTCTTTTTAGGACTTTGATGACAGATTAGATCTTTTGTTATAGTCTCACAGGTCCCTAAGACTCTATTTACTTTTTAAAAAATTCTATTTTTTCTGTTGTTAAGATTGAATAATTTCTATTGGTCTACCTTCTAGCTTATAGATTCTTTCCTCTGTTTCTTCTATGCTTTTATTGAGTTCATTCATTGAGTTTTTATTTTGCTTTTTGTAATCTGGAATTCTAAAATTGCCATTTGGTTCTTTGTTATGTCTTCTATCACTTTGCTGATACTTTTATAGATTTTGCTAATTTTACTTTTTCATTTTTTTCAAACATCTTCATAATTGATCATTGTAGCACTTTTATCATGGCTACTTTAAAATCTTTGTCAGAAAAGTCTAGCATCTCTACCATGTCAGTTTTGGCATTTATTGATTGTCTTTTATTAAACTCAGTTTGAGATTTTCCTGGTTCTTGGTGTGGTGAGTGAATTTTTTTTTTTTTTTTTACTGAGATCTGGATAGTTTTGTGTTATTTTGTGAGACTAGATATTACTTAAACCTTCAGTTTTAATTGACTTTCTCTGTAACACACTGCCATAATTGGTGGGGAGTGTTACCTCATTATTGTCAAGTGGAAGTAGAAGTCCAGATTTCCATTTGGCCTTTGTTGACATCTAAAGTAGGGAAGCTCCTTGTTATTGCTGGCTGGACTGGGAGCTCCAGCTCCACATAATCCCCACTGACACCATTGGAAGGGACTCTGTAACTGGCTGGAAGAGATGTGATGCTGGCTCCATACTTGACTTTCTCTAATGTTACTATACCAGAGTGTTGGGTGTTTCATCATAGCCTCATAAGGGTAGAAATCTGGGCTTTCCACTTGACCCCTTTCTGACCCCTTTCTGGCACAGGCATGGCGGGGCCACCATCTTTCCTGTGGTGTTTGGCTGGAGTAATATGGTTATTGTCTAAATTTTTTTTTCTGGGCTTTCTCTTTCTTGATCCTTTGGCTAGAGGGTGGAGGCTTTTGTTGAGGCTCTTTTTGTCTATACCTGTTTTAATTTCTGGGTTACCAGCTTCTTACAGCTCCAAGTCTGGTACACAGGAGGTTAAAAAGAAAACCCAGGTAACTCACCACTGTGTTTCCTCACATCATGAAGTCCCTAGGTGGTCTGCCTTCTCTCCTCCTTTTTTCTTATGTTTATTTTACATATAATGTCTTTTAGTTGTACTTAGTGGGAGAAACAGGGAAAGTACATCTACTCGAAGATCCTGAAAGGAGAAGCCATCTAACTATGTTTCTTGATACAGTTCTTATCCTAAAAGAGAGAAGTAGGTTTTTATTTTCAGACATAATGTATTTTTTTTAAGAAAGTATGTCTAAATGAAAGTGTATTCCACATAATATTCCCAGTGCCTTGACTGTAACATTTGTGCAACATAAGTATGTCAGGATTTTAAAAGTTGCCTTGTTGATCTGGTTGCGATTTAAAAGTTGACATTTTGCCTTGGTTCTCAGATTTCCTTTTTATGCATATAAAGCATTTACATCATTTAGTCAGTTAGCCAGGATTACCTATTGCCAATAGGCCTCCAATCTCAAGTAATTCTGGTTGGGAAGTATCCAGGAAGATGTTTAGATTTGTTCATGGAAAATAGATAAGCTTTCTGATCAGCTAATATGTAATCAGATAATAGAACAGCTGGGACTTCTGTTGGGCCTTGAGTGACTGGTAAAATTTAATTAGTGGTGGAAGAAAGGGAAGACTGTTATGTTCCAGAGGGTTGCTTAAGCAAACAAACTTTTTGAATGATAATTAGGTGACAGGACTATCTGAAGTGAAATTAGGTGACAGGACTATCTGAAGTGACGGGAACATTCCGGAGTGCCCTGTGAAGAACTCATTAAACAAATAGAAGTTCAGTAGAGATCTTAATAGCTCACCCATCAAGCCTTCTGGCTTTCACAAGGACCACTTCAATGTGGTATAGTGAAACACTGAAATACTAATCTGTTCACCTAATAGAGCAAGAAGCATCACCCAGAGAACTGGTAGAAGCACCAAGGGTTCCTGAGCTCTTGTGCTTCAGGCTATTCAGAGAATGGATCTTTACCTTCTCCAGTGCTGTTCAATGGTGAGCAAGAGATATTTAATGCCAAGAAGTTTTTGTGACCCAGTCTGACAAAGTTAGTTTATAGATCTCCTTTTTTAGTCACTAAATTTTCTACATGTAGAGTTGTATTCTCAGTTTACTCCATAGCAGTGATCCAAGACCTCAGGGTGTGCATGTTAGTATGCTAACTTTATCCATGTCTTCCTTTTCTATGCTGCCATGATTATCCCTTCATTTTGGTTTTATTGTCATTGTTTCTATCCTTTTGCTTTATATACATTTCCATAATTATTTAAATAAATTTTGAATATTGTGGGATCCCTGTGTCTAATGTCTAATGGTGTGCTGGTAAATATTAATCACATCAAAAAAATCTATATATTTGTATCTATATCATATACCTATCCCTATAGTCTTAATTCATTTTGTGCTGCTATAACAGAATACCTGAGACTAGGTAATTTATAATGAATGAAAATTTATTAGCTCAAAATTCTGGAGTCTGGGAAATCCAACATCCTGGCTCTAGCATCTGGTGAGGACCTTCTTGCTGTGTCATCCCATGACAGAAGGCAGTAGGGCAAGACAGAGCGAGCGAGAGAGAGAGCAAGAAGGGTCCAAACTTGTCCTTTTATAAGGAACCCACCCCCACAGTAACAAACCCACTCTCATGATAACAACACTAAGCAATTCATGAAGGCAGAACCCTTATGGTTTAGTCATCTCTTAAAGGTCCCACGTCTTAACACTGTTGCATTGGAAATTAAGTTTCCAACACATGCTTTTTGCTGGACACATTCAAAGTATAGCATATATATACATATATATGTATATATACACACTATATACATATGTGTGTGTGTTATATACATACATGCATATATATGCTTTTATTATAAATAGTACAGATATACAGATGTGTAGCACTTATTTACAAATAATAACATATACAATACATTTTATTGCAAATTCCATATATCCAATTGATTCTTAAAGAATCTTTTTGCTGATTTTTGGTGAACTCTTGTGTCTTTAGCCAACTTATGATTGCAACTGCTACCTGAAAAATGAAGTTTCTTTCTAATCCGCTAACTCTTTTCCCAGTACAATCTATCATCATTACATTTGCTATGTGTCTTATAATTAAACTATTTGTCATCCTTATACAAATTACACTTATTAAGCAAAAATCTCTTTCAGCTTCAGGACTATGTTGGAATGCCACTTATTTAATGATGAGTGACTTCTTTGCTGAGTCAGATAATAATTTTCAAATTGAGGAAAATTTTTTAAAATGATATTTTGTGTTTAGAATACATTGCTACAGATATATACATTTTTAAGTTTATCTTCATTATTAATATTTTATCCATCTCTTTCTTAAGCCTAGGCAATCAAAATGATAAATGAAACCCTGGTTTTTAGTTTTTGTTGATTTCCATAGTATTAATACTCATACCATGTCTGATTTCAAGTTACTAACATGATGTTACTGAAAGAAGAACTGGGAAGAGGAGTACAGTAGCACACAATTTTATAGTATTTTCATCATACAGATAAAATACATGTCTATAACATCAATAACATAGATAATTGTAAAATATAGTAAAATAAGTAGTGAGAATTTTGAGTATTTATTGTCTTTCTATTTTGATATAATGCAATTAATTTTAAGCTTATATAATTTAATTTTTAAAATGGCTGTGTTTAACATGAGCTCACAAATTTCCTGACACTTTAACAAGTGGCTCTTTGACAGCCTGAATGAGCCAGCTGCATCACACCACTGCTAATGTCACTGTCAGAGCCAGAGTATTGGGTTAATTTTTGTTTATAAGGGCATTTCAATTTTCTTAAGCCAAATTGTCAAGAATAAAAAAGACTTTAGGTTTTTCCATGTTGAGATTTCTTTACCTCTTCCTTTATACTCTCATAGAGAGTAGCACTGGGTGTATTTAGTTTCTTATTCTCCTATACTTCCTTCTTACATTTTACATCTTTTATTCTTTGTAAATAATTTTCCTGAAGTAATAGTAATAAGCTATACATAGGCAAGTGAATGCTGTAATGGTGACCCCAGTAGCAAAAGACAATGGCGGTGTCAGAGAAGAGTCCTTGGTCCCAGAAGTCTCCCAGGGAATGAAATCTTATCCTTACAGCCCCTGATTGGAGTTAGGATGGCCTGTTAGGTCTTGTGAAACATAAAGTCTCAGGAGGGTGACAACATGTTTCTCCAGTTGACGGGTTGTTTCTTCTGATATCTTGCAATGCCAAGGCTTTGGCTGTTCACTCCATGGGAGATTTCAATTGAGTTTTCTGAGGCTTTCCCCTTGGAAATGCTTGGTGTCGTAGGTAGAACCTGCTGATCTGGACCACTTTCTTTTGCCATATCTATAGTTTGAAGTCACTTCCTGAGAGGAAGAGGCCACTCTTACCAGTAGCCCTTGCCTCTTGCCTTCTTAGCAGGCATAGACTCCCTTGGCTACTCTTACAGTTGCAAGACAATCTCTTCTCCTATTGCTAGTGATGACATCTGTGAATGATCTCATAGAGTTCAACCTGAGGTTTCCTTTGTATGTGCATAATACTTTTATTCTGTCAGCAAAATCTGTTGATCTGATCCAATGTGATAGGCAAAGGTTAACAAGAGTGAATTGGGAAATACAAAATACAATTAGGAATGATATAGAAGGGATTTGTAAAAATGATTTTTTGACAAAGAAAAGAAAACTAGCACTACAAACTCTTTTTCTTTAAGCTGTGTTGAATTTATGGCAATTAAGTGAAATTAAAGTACTTTACTGTTTTTGAAACTTAAATGACAAGAAAACAGCCTCAGTAGACTTCTTTGATCCTTTTTGATATTAGAAAGAAACACAATTTAGATGCAGAAAAAAATAGGCCTAATTAAGAGAATTCACAAACTCTATTTTTTCTTATATTCAAGTGAGAAGTCAGTGTGTCTAGAAAAGCAGTTTGATGAGTTTTCTCTTGCCTATTACCATGGATGTTATCCCATACTCTTAGAACTTAACACTTTTTTCCTATAGCCCTAAGGTCGAGTTTCAGCGCTGTTGTCTCAGAGCCAAAAAGTAATACATACCGGAAGAGGAGCAAACAATTGCTTTTATTTAGAGTGCTGAGTCAGGGACAGCAGCTGATGTAAAACTGGAAGTGAGGGCTAGCAAGATCAAGGGAACCCTGCGAACCACGTCCCAGATCAAATCACACAGATAATTCAGAACCAGGAATGGATGAAGAAGATGGCAAACAATTTGCCAAGCCACAGAAACAATCCCCATGAAGAGAGAATGTATTAGCAAGGAAAGGTCTTCTATAGGGCCTGCCTTGGATGAAAGACCATGTGTTTAGATGTTCCAATGATTGTGTGCCTCGTGAGATGGGCAGTCCCAGGAAAACAGTGGGGAAGCTGTGTTTTTTCCTAAGCTCTGGCAGTCTCGACAAACAGAACTCAGTTACAGCAAAACCTTTTAGGAAATGGTTCAATATTGTCAGTATTATGACATTTCCTAATCTGTGGTTGTCAGTTTGGGAGCTTGCAAAGTACTTGGTGGGATCACACTATTAAAGACAAGAATGCCATGTTTTAAAGTCCATACACAGGCCAATAATTTTTTTTCCCTTCAAAACAAATCAGTATGAAGGATGCTGAGATGGACCTAGTGAACATGTCAGCGAGCCTGTTAAGACACTGCTCGTGATTCTCTGGCTCAGCTAATTTATTTCTCAGCCAAACACCTCTTTCCCTTGTGGTAGTATAATTAAAAATAATTTTTATTCTTGCTCACATATTTAAAAATTTGTACCCATCATAAATTGTTGGTTAAATATGAGATCATAATGAACATTGATGCTGAAACATGGGTATAATTGTGTAGATTAATCTCAAGATGATCTTCTCTAAAGATCAAGATGATAAACTGTTTAACTTTCAATTATTTAATGGAAATTCTTGTATGTTTTCAGTTCTTAACTAATGTTTACAGAGGAACTGTTATGATGATTTTATCCACTTTATTGGGAACAAAGATGATATATCAGCAATACATTATTTGTGGAGAGGGTTTACAAGTAAAAATCTAAAGCCTTTTTTTCAATTAGTTTAGAACTAAAATGCAAAAGTTATGAAGAAGTCTATTTTATTGCCATAATATTTAGTTAAATTTCAGTCTACATTTACATATACATTTATAACTTTTACACCTACATATATATTTTCATGTATAAAATTATATAATATATATTCTATGGTCTCCAAACCATACATGACATACACCATTGCAACCTTTTTTGTAAACTGTTTTATATTACAAAATTAATGTAATGGAACTTAGGTGGAACTTTTCATATATTATGGTTATCATTAATGATAATAGGGCTTTTATAACACAGTCAATATTATTCCAATTTAAAATAAAAGTGAGTCTTTATTTAAAGTGATTTTTTAAAAATAATATACCACTCAGTAGTTTACAAAAATGTCGTGTGAGGGTTTTGGAAGGTTTATTTCTGTGGAAGGAGTTCATAGGAAGTTATATCATGTTGGAAATTCTGAGATGCAATATTGAAGCCGAAGGAATCCTTTAAGAACTTCTGGGCAGTCCCCTGAGTTTCACAGATGAGAAAAAATGCAGCTGAAACTTCAGGCATTTGTACATGACACAGACCAAATGTTGTGCCTGGGACACTGCCTTGCACTGTGAAAGTCTGAGATAATGTGACTTGTTAATAGCACAGATGGCATTCACAAAATCTTGCCTTCTGTGTTTTTCTCTTCTACAAACAGCATGGGACAAAATTCACTGTTTTTGTAAGAAACACTGAGGAGGAGGCATCAACAAAATTAAATCTTCTGGCTTGAAAAACAGGGGCCCACCTCTTTGTTAGCGGATGCGATTCTGCAAACAATGAATGGAGAGCCAACTTATTGTCAAGTGGCAAAGGCATACGTTATTTGAAGACAATTTTTTAAAAAAGAATATATTTTAAAAATTGTCTGGTAAGTGTAAATATCAAGTAAGGAAAGGTTAGTTTGAACTTGTACTCTGTGGTTTCCATATATTGCATTTGCTTTTGGGATAAGTATTTTCCTCATTCATCTCACTGTAATCTCATGGAATAGAACCCAGGTATCCTCCACCCTTCTAGCCTGTGGGCACTTGTGGAATTATATTAAAATTATATCTCCAGCAACTATGGAGACTTTAGGAGTCCCTAGGTGTCATCTATGGGCTCACACGCAGTTTTCTTTATTTTACTTCCTGCCGATATCCCCGGCCCACTGGCTACTAGTGGGAAATATGTAGTGTCCACTGTTACAGGGGCTCTAGGGAGACAGCTGCTTCCAGGCCTTGAGCTGCCCTGGTAGAGCCCATAGGTATCCACTGTTGTTGCTCCCGGGTCCTCTCCAGTGCCCAAAGCAACACTGTGTTTTCTTGTAAATATGTGCCCACTCCCCAACTGGATAGATTTGGTCCCTTGGGTCCTGGAGTAATCCTGATTGATCCTGAGCGATAAATTCCACTGAAAACAGTGTTTTTGGCTTCTGTCTGCAGCCTCCTTGAGGATAGGGCTGACCTGTCCTCTAGGCCTGGGCTGGGACAAACACACTCAGCTGTCTTCTGCAGGGGCCATTTCTCCTGCCTTCCTCCAAGATACCACGAGTAAAACTTCCCTTCCTGCCTCCTTTCTGGACCACCTTTTGTTTATTTACATCCGCTCCTAAAGGCCACACTTCTCAATCAGATTGTACTGGGGATTCAGTTTCCACATGAATTTTGGAGGGGACACCATGATTCAAACTATAGCAAAGTGCTTAGGTTTAAAGTGTTCTCAACACACCCAGACTTTCTTGAGATCGCACAATTATTGTTCAGCTGTGTTACTCTAAAGAATGTTTGAGGCCAGGCACGGTGGCTCATGCCTGTAATCCCAGCACTTTGGGAGGCTGAGGCGGACAGATGAGAAGGTCAGGAGATGGAGACCATCCTGGCTAACACGGTGAAACACCATCTCTACTAAAAATACAAAAAATTAGCCAGGCATGGTGGTGGGCACCTATAGTCCCAGCTACTTGGGAGGCTGAGGCAGGAGAATGGCGTGAACCTGGGAGGCAGAGCTTGCAGTGAGCTGAGATCGCACCATTGCACTCCAGTCTGGGCTACAGAGCGAGACTCCGTCTCAGGAAAAAAAAAAAAAAAAAAAAAAAAAAAAAAGAAAGAAAGTTTGAACCACAGAAGTTGTATTTTACAGGTGAAAAAGGTATTTTCTGCTGCAGTAAAGATCACTCTCTGGAAAGTTTTGGCCGAAGTGTTTGAGTCAGTGGTTGCTCTTGCCTGAGCAACTTAGCAAATGTACCAACTCCATAGTATGTGGGTGACCATTTACTTTTGTTTTCTGCTTCTGAAAAGGCCATTCAGGATGTGGATCAGGATGCTAGAGGGAGTATTTTAAAGTACAGAAGTTCTCTCATGTGGGGTTTAGGGAGTTTAGGAACTCCAGAAGTTTGGAGGATGACTAGCATCCCCTCTCCCTGGTCCCGTCTGTGGACTCGGGAAGGGGAACATCACACACCGGGGCCTATCATGGGGAGGGGGGAGGGGGGAGGGATTGCATTGGGAGTTATACCTGATGTAAATGACGAGTTGATGGGTGCTGACGAGTTGATGGGTGCAGCACACCAACATGGCACAAGTATACATATGTAACAAACCTGCACGTTATGCACATGTACCCTAGAACTTAAAGTATAATAATAATAAATAAATTAAAAAAAAAAAAAAAAGGAATTGAGAATTGCCTCCTTTGGATCTGAGTACATTGGATGCCTCAGACTGAAGATCAAGGATTTGTCTTACAAGTATTTCTTTTACAATGATATAAATGTTAGTGCTGATCCCCAGCTACTGGGGATGAAAGTGGATGAAGCGCTGGTGATTGTGCATTCTGGAGTCACGTGACTATGACGGAAACTTTTTCTACCTGTGACAGAGGATGGCTCAGTGCATTTCCTTAGGAAGCTTCCTTTCATTTCCCTAAGAAAGGTGGGGGGGAAAGTAGGGTGGGAAGGAATTCTACTTTATTAGTTTGGCTCGATCAGAGAAGCAGAGCCACAATGAATGATCTGAAATAGGAGAGTATGATATGGATCCTCTGTAACTGTGGGATCTGATAAAGAATTCCGTGTGATGCTGTGGTCTCTGCACCTGGTGTGGGCTTGAAGTTGCTGTGGATGGGTAGGATGGGCCGTCAGGAAGGAAAGCCAGATGTTAAGTGGAAAAGAGCAAAACCCACCTGGAACCCATGAGGTTAAATTAAACCCCTCCAGGACAAACTGGCTTGGACTCCAGGAAGCTGAAGGGAACTTTCTGGTGGGAATGAGAGTTGCTGCAAGCCTGGAGGGTCATGTGTCAACAAAGTGAGCTCACAGATCAGTCACAACATCCAGGAGGTGCAACGATGCCTCATGCCCTTGACATACCTTCAGTGTGTAAAGGCTGCTACTTCACTCTGCCTTCCAAAGCTCATGAACATTTCTCTTGTTGTCGATCCTAGCCTCGTCCCATGCAGGGAAGGAAATTCTGAGAGATGTAGTCCAGCTTATCTAAGAGGGCACAGGAAAAAGCCACCAATCACATATTCATAGGAGCCCTTTTTCCCCTAGGTCTTTAGATTAGACCCCAGAGCTGGCTTACTCTCCCATGCCTCCCATTGAATTCTTCTGTGCCCCTACTGAAGGAGAGGAGAGCATCATCTTCTATTTCAGTTGATGTTTAGCACTAGAATATATAGATTCATGTTATTTTGTGGCTCTTCTCACTATTCCAACAACTCTGAGAGATAAGCATTGTATCATTTACACTTTACAGTGAAGAGTACTGGAGTGTTTATTCACCAGGGAAGCTAAGTTTGGGAAAAAAGCAAGGTCAATAACTACCACAAAAAAGCATAGTTTGGCTTTTAGGTCAGTAGCAATAAGTTGACAGTCACAAGTGAAGTCTGAAGGAAGTTATTGCAGTTGGGCAATGTTGCTTGGAGCCACCCTTTCTTGGATAGATGTGCTTGAATGAGCTTCCTTGGAGTTGGCCATCAGCTATGATGTTCACTGGCTTCTCAGTGAGCACACGAGTGCTTTCCGGGTGAGGGTGGACTTCTGGCCATACTCATTTTGTTGTCAAGTTCATCTGAGAAATCAAAAAATTGTTCTGGCAGCCTCAGCTTTCCTTTTTGCCTTTTCACCACATCAAGAGCATTCCTAGTGTTTTAAAATATGAGGTTATGCTCATTTCAATCATAACTTGAAACAAAAACGTTGACATTTTTCAATGCATTTATAAAATCTTCACCTTCTGGAATCTCTCTCTTCTTGCTGATGAGAAACATCTGATTCTGGAAGCATCAGTTGACAGAAAATTTTCTGGCAGCAAAAACCTCAATAGTCTATTGGGCACTTAAAAGTCAATTTCACAGAGTAGCCATTTTTTGCTTTTTGGGATATTTATCGTTTGAAATGCCAGCACTTTGCTTAGTCATAGTAGTAGTTTGAAAGCTTACCTCTAGGAAAAAGGGCTTGGGGGAACACAAAGAAACTGTTTTAGTTTCAGAAAACAGTCTACAAATATAAAAATGATGACCAAGGGAAATTGACCCAACAACCATCCAGGATACTTGGACTAAAGATTCTTGGATCTTTCTCTTCCTTTTTTCTGCTCATTATCAATTCGGCTGGGCACCATCACTGTATTATGAGAATTCATCGATGAATAATCTATGTTTTCTGTTCCAAAGGGATTTTCAGTCTCATAGAAAAAGGCAGGAATGTAAACAAATTAAGTATTCAGAGTATTATTTAAAAGTTTTCCAGGCAGTTTTGGGGTCATGAAAGTGAAGAAAAAATTTCATAGAGAAAGCCACTCTCCAGCAAGACTCAAATGTTGAACTAATATTTCCTAAGCCAAAGTTCCCCAATCTCGGTGACAAGCTACATGGATTAGAGGTGTGTTAAATTATTGAATTCCTCAGCTTTGGGCTCTTGGAGCTCCTCTTTATATTCTGGCCTGCTGTATAAGTATTATTTTAAAATGCATGCCATGACATAAAAAAATTGGTGATCACTGCTAAGCCAAAACATGGGGAGGGGAAAGAGCAAAGGGAAGGCTCAGTGCAAAGAGACTGAGGTGTGAGTTGTTGCCAGATTTATAGGCACATAAAGGGTTTGGAACAGGGGAGAGACATGCTCAGATTTGTATTTTAGAAAGTTCACTCTTCTCAAAGTATGTATATTGGATTGGAATATAAATGTACCTCAAAGATATTGCGGGTTTCTATTTTAGACAACCACAGTCAAACAAATATTGCAAAAAAGTGATTTGCACACATTTAAAAGTGTATATAAAAGTTACATTTATGCTATATTTTAGTCTATTAAATGTGCAATAGCATTATGTCTGAAAATGTACATACTTCAGTTTAAAAAGTACTTTATTGTTAAACAAATACTGACAGTCAACTTAAACAAACTTAAAAGAAAAACAAAACCAACCCTATCAAAAAGTGGGCAAAGGGTATGAACAGACACTTCTCAAAAGAAGACATTTATGCAGCCAACAGACACATGAAAAAATGCTCATCATCATTGGTCATTAGGGAAATGCAAATCAAAACCACAATGAGATGCCATCTCATGCCAATTAGAATGTCGATCATTAAAAAGTCAGGAAACAACAGGTCCTGGAAAGGATGTGGAGAAATAGGAATGCTTTCACACTGTTGGTGGGAGTGTAAATTAGTTCAACCATTGTTGAAGACAGTGTCACAATTCTTCAAGGATCTAGAATCAGAAATACCACCTGACACAGCAATCCCATTACTGGGTATATACCCAAAGGATTATAAATCTATAAATTCTACTATAAAGACAGATGCACATGCACGTCTATTGCAGCACTGTTCGCAATAGCAAAAGACTTGGAACCAACCCAAATGTCCATCAATGATAGACTGGATAAAGAATATGTGGCACATACACGCCATGGAATACTATGCAGCCATAACAAAGGATGAGTTCATGTCCTTTGCAGGGACATGGATGAAGCTGGAAGCCATCATTCTCAGCAAACTATTGCAAGGACAAAAAAACCAAACACCACATGTTATCACTCAAAGGTGGGAACTGAACAATGAGAACACATGGACACAGGGAGGGGAACATCATACACCAGGGCCTATTGGGGGGTGGGGGCTAGGGGAGAGATAGCATTAGGAGAAATACCTAATGTAGATGATGAGTTGATGGGTGCAGCAAACCACCATGGCACGTGTATACCTATGTAACAAACCTGCACGTTCTGCACTTGTATCCCAGAACTTCAAGTGTAATAGTTAAAAAAAAAAAAGCTGACAATCATCTGAGCCTTCAGCGAGTGGTAATCTTTTGCTGTTGGAGGGTCTTGCCTCGATATTGCTGGCTGCTGACTGATCAGAATGGTGGTTGCAGAAGGCTGGGATGGCTGAGGCAGTTTCTTAAAATAAGACAAAATTGAAGTTTGATGCATCAATTGACTCTTCCTTTCATGAAAAATTTGTCTGTAGCTTGCGATGCTATTTGATAGCATTTTGCCCATAGTAGAACTTTCAAAATTGGAGTCAATCCTCTGGAACCCTGAAGCTGCTTTATCAACTAAGTTTATGGAATATTCTAAATCTTTTGTTGTCATTTCAACAATGTTCACAGCATCTTCACTAGAAGTAGACTGTACCTCAAAAGTTTACTTTCTTTGGTTTATTCAACTTTTATTTTAAGTTCTGGGATGCATGGACAGGATGTTCAGGTTTGTTACATATGTAAACTTTTGCCATGGTGGTTTGCTGCACAGATCATCCCCATCACCTAGGTATAAAGCCCAGCAACCATTAGCTATTCTTCCTGATGCTCTCCCTCCTCTGGCCCCCTACCCTCAACAGGCCCCACGGTGTGTTGTGCCCCGCCCTGTGTCCATGTGTTCCCATTGTTCATCCCCTACTTATAAGTGAGAACATGTGGTGTTTGATTTTCTGTTCCTGCATTAGTTTGCTGAAGATAATGGCTTCAGCTCCATCCTTGTCCCAGCAAAGGACATGATCTCATTCCTTTTTATGGCTACATAGTGTTCCATGGTATATATGTATCACATTTTAAAAATCCAGTTTATCATTGATGGGCATTCAGGTTGATTCCATGTCTTTGCTATAGTGAACAGTGCTGCAATGAACATACTTGTGCATGTATCTTTATAATAGAAATGATTTATATTCTTTTGGGTATATACCCTATAATGGGATTGCTGGGTCAAATGGAATTTCTGGTTCTAGGTCTTTGAGGAATTGCCACACTGTCTTCCACAATGGCTGAACTAATTCATACTCCCACCAACAGTGTAAAAGCGTTCCTTCTTCTCTGCAGCCTTACAGCATCTGTTGTTTCTTGACTTTTCAATAATCGCCATTCTGACTGGCATGAACTGGTACCTTACTGTAGTTTTTATTTACATTTCTCTAATGATCAGTGATGTTGAGCTTTTTTCATATGTTTGTTTGCCTCATGAATGTCTTCTTTTGAGAAATGTCTGTTCATGTCCTTTACCCACTTTTTAATGTTTTTTTTCCTTGTAAATTTGTTTAAGTTCCTTGTAGACTCTAAATATTAGCCCTTTGTCAGATGGATAGATTGCAAAATTTTTCTCCCATTCTGTAGGTTGTCTGTTCACTCTGAAGATAGTTTCTTTTGCTGTGCAGAAGCTCTTTAATTTAAGTAGAACCATTTGTCAATTTTTACTTTGTTGCAATTGCTTTTGGCATTTTCACCATGAAATCTTTGCCCATGCCTATGTCCCAAATGGCATTGCCTAGATAAAAAATCTATTTTCTTTCCTCCTTCATAAGAAGTAACTCCTCATCCATTAAAGTTTTATCATAAGATTCTAGCAATTCAGTCACATCTTTAGGCCCTACTTCTAATTCTAGTTCTCTTGCTATTTCCACCACATCTGTAGTGACTTCCTCCACTGAAGTCTTGAACTCCTCAAAGTCACCATGAGGGTTGGAATCAACTTCTTCCAAACTCCTGCTAATGTTGATATTTTGACCTCTTCCCATGAATCACAAATGTTCCTAATTGCATCTGGAATGGCGAATTCTTTCCAGAAGGTTTGCAACATTCTTTGCCCAGTTCTAGCAGAGGAATAATTACCTATGGCAGCTATATGCTTACAAAATATATTTCTTAAATAATAAGATTTAAAAGTCAAAATTACTTCTTGGTCCATAGGCTACAGAATGGATGTTGCTAGTAAACATGAAAACAACATTCATCTAATCATACCTTTCCATCAGAGCTCCTGAGTGACCAAGCACATGGTCAATGAGCAGTAAACTTTTGAAAGGAATGTGTTTTTTTTTTTTTTTTTTCCTGAGTACAGGTCCTAATAGTGTGTTTAACATATTTGGCAAACTATGCTGTAAAAAGATGTGCTGTCATCAGGCCTTGTTGTTCCATTTATAGACCACAGACAGAGTAGACTTAGCATATTTTTTAAGGGCCCTAGGACTTTCAAAATGGTGAATATGCATTGGCTTCAACTTAATATCACCAGCTACATTAGTCCCTAACCGAAGAGTTAACCCATTATTTGAAGCTTTGAAGTCAGGTATTGACTCCTCTTCAGCTGTGAAAGTCCCCAATGGCATCCTCATCCAACAGAAGGCTATTTTATCTGTGTTGAAAATCCGTTGTTTAGTGTAGCTATCTTCTTTAATTATGTTAGCTAGATCTGGATAACTTGCTGCAACTTCTCCATCAGCACCCGCACTTTTATGTTATGGAGATGGCTGCTTTCCTTAAACCTCATGGACCAACCTCTGCTAGCTTTTCTTCTGCAGCTTCCTTGTCTCTGTCAGCCTTCATAGAATCTAAGAGAGTTTAGACCTTGCTCTAGATTAGGCTTTGGCTTAAGGGAATGTTGTGGCTGGTTTGATCTTCTGTTCAGACCACTAAAACTTTCTCCATATCAGCAATAAGGCTGTTTTGCTTTCTTATCATTTGTGTGTTCACTGGAGTAGCACTTTTAATTTCCTTACAAAACTTTTCCTTTGCATTCACAACTTGGCTAACTGTTTGACAAGAGGCCTAGCTTTTGGCCTATGGCCTATCTCAGCTTTCAACATGCCTTCCTCACTAAGCTTAATCATTCCTAGTTTTTTACTTAAAGTGAGAGACATGTGACTCTTCCTTTTACTTGTACTTTAGAGGCCAATGCAAAATAATTGATCGGCCTAATTTCAATATTATTGTGTCTCAGGGAAAGGGAGGCCCATGGAGAGGGAGAGAGGGGAGGGGCCAGTTGGTGGAGCGGTCAGAACCCATACATTTGTTGATTTGTGTGGTTTGTGGGGCCCCAAAACAATTACAATAGTAACATCAAAAATGACTGATTACAGATCACCATAACAGAGATAATAATAATGAAAACGTTTGAAATAGTTTGTGAATTACCAAAATGTGACACAGAGACACGCTGCGAGCACATGCAGTTGAAAAACTGGTGTCGGTAGAATTGCTTTACACAGGGTTGCCACAAACCTTCAATTTGTAAAACAAAAACAAAAACAAAACAAAACAAAACAACAACAAAACCTCAGTATCTGGGAAGTGCCATAAAAAGAGATGTACCTGTACCAGGAGATCGGACGTATGAAGCCTTTGGGAGGCCTTTGTAATAGATAGGTGAGAGGTTGTTCAGCTCTGAATGAGGAGAACTGGGGAAAGAGAAGCAGAGATAAATATGAGGGATGTTAAGGAGGTAGACTTGGAAAAAAAAAACTTGGCTACATATTATTTGAAGGAGGAATACAGTATTCATTCATTTATTCATCACATATTTTTTAGCTAGTTACAATGTACTAAGCACTATGCTAGGCTCTGGAGAAGTAATGGTAAATAAAACAGAGGTAGTCTCTGTTCATGGATATTATATTTTGGTAGGGGACATAAAAGTCAAATAATCGCAAATAAATATAAAATCCTAAGTGGTCTGAAATATGGGGGCAGGATGGTATGGATTGTGTATGTATAACAGAGAACCTAGCCTAGTCCACAGTTAAGGGGAGATTGCTGCGAGGAAGAGAGGTTTAAATTGGGATCCTAAGGGTAGACGGAAATAAAATCGATGCTGGAAGGGATGTTGTGGTGGTGGAGAGAGTTACAGGCAGAGCCAGCATGGACAAAGGCATTGTGATTGTGGGATGTACTAGAGTGAGGAACTGAAAGAAGAACAGAAGAGTTGGAATATAAAGAAAAAGTAGGGAGTGATGTGAGGGACAGCTGGAGAGGAGGTAGAAGGGAGCCATGCAGGGCCATGAAGGCTGTGCAAAGTATTTTGGCATCTATCCTCAGGGCAAATATGAGGTTTAAGCAAAGTGGTGTGTGTGTGTGTGTGTGTGTGTGTGTGTGTGTGTGTATGTGTGATCTGACCTTATTTGAACTGTATGAATTTTATAAAGATCACATTGGCCGCAGCATAGAGAATGGATTGGAGAGAACAAGAGTGGAGCCTTGTGGGAGATCCATCAAGCCTGCTGTGGTTGTCATGGTGAGACTTGGGCAGCTGGAGCTAGGGTGGTGACATTAAAGATGGAGGGAAGTGGATAGCTCTGAGAGACATCTAGCTGTCAGCATTAACAGGGCTTGGTGATATTCTGGGAATGAGAAGTGAGAGAGAAAGAAAGGGTGTGTTTGTAGGTATCTGGTTTGAGTGATGGGTGGATAACTATTTTATATTCTCTGAAACTGGAAAAACAGGAAAATGCATGGGTAAGGGAGTAATGTCTTCAAGTTGAACATGATATGTCCAGTAATCATTAGAGTTCCAGAGTATGATCTGGGTAAAGATATAGACTTGTGAATCATCAGTCTATAAGAAATGACCAAATATGTGGTAATGTAATATACCTGATAAGCAAGGAAGATTATGCAGGATAAGAAGAGAAGAGATTGAAGGCAGAAGCTTAGGCAGAGATCCAGGAAGATGAGCCATCCATGGAGGACGGGGAAAAGGAAAGTCAATGTGGGCCAAAGCCACTGATGACATCAAAGGGGACAAATTTATCAATCTCAAGGAGAAAAGAGAGAACCATTGAATGTTGAGTCTTCAGAAAACATTTCTCTTTAAAAACCAAAGGCTGAAATATGCTGTATTTTTATGAAATAGCAAAATAGCTTATTAAAAAGTGAGAAAGTAGGTGCTCAAACATCATCACATCATGCTGGACTTGTCTTTGTCCCTGAATATACTATTTCCCTTTCCCCCTCTAATGCTTTGGGTACACCACACTGAGGCTGAATGCCTGACCCACCCAAATATGTTGGACTGAAATCAGAAGAATAAAAGAAACAACAACCCACAAGTAAACATAACAAATTTAATCAAACGATCAATTCTTATGTCGTCTTCTCCCTGCCTCTCCACATGTAAAGATAAGATTTTTCACTATCCACGTGTAGACAAACTGATTTGGACAAAAGCCTCTATCAGAAGTGATTGGGAACTTCAGGGCTTCCAAATTCCTCCCTAGCAGGTTGCTAGATGCTCAGAAAGGCACAGTTTCTCACTGGGGACATGTGGGGTCCCAAAACCTTGAAAGGATGTTTAATGAATGCTTCTACTAACTGAAATCTTGGGGACGTTGCCCTTGGTAATTTATTGTGAAGTGTATTAGTCCTCGTTAGCCCCCTTTTCAATCAACACATAGTTATTATGCATCTATTATTTGTTAAACACTGGGGTGGCTCCAAAGGCATATAAATTCTGGCTTCCTTCCAGCTTGGCCCACATTCCCTTTACTTCAAGGACTCTCTTGACGCCTCCAACTCTCAGTCATACCACCCTCCTTTGTACTCTTATTGGCCTCATATTCTCTTGTAATATCCAGTTTTAGCAAGATGATGGCTCAGAGATGGTTTGGACTCTGAGGTTCTGAGACAGCGCTTGGCAGGTTAATTATATATTAATCAGGGCCAGATGGATGTAATCAGACTTGCAGAGAGATTTAAAAAGGTTCTGAACTCACCAAAATGTTCACTAGCCTGGAAACATTCTGATAATGATAACAAAGGTTTACAATCCTCCGGAGGATTCTACATATTTATAGGCTGGGACCCAAAGCCTTCTGATGTAATTGAATAAAAATACTGACCTTCCCAATGGAATAGAGCATTCTTAGACCTACATGTGGGGTCATAGCTCTCCTGTGTTGTATCATCCACTTCTAGGTGTAGGATCTGAACTCAGTTTTCACAGACTGCATGTGTTCATCTATCTTGTATAGACTTGACTCACACACAGTTACAGAGGAGAAGGTTTGCCTTTGAGGTCTTCTTCGTGCCATTATGCTCATTCTCTACCCAAGGTGCTAATGCTCTCCTCTGGATTCTGGGCTGAGATTCTTCCCCTTTAGCCATTGTCTGGGTGCATTGTGATCTTCCTTTAGGGAAGTTTGTACAGCATCTCATTCCCTCAAAACTCTACTCTCCATTCTAAGGTGATCTCTAGTTATTTTTGATACAATAGCCTATGTTTAGTTTTTAACAGCTGATAATGGGTTCATGTGCTGCCCTTCTCTGGGATATATAGACCTAGAATCACAAGTCTCGAAACAAACAGTAAAACAAACAAGATTTCAGAAACTTGATGGGGAGATACCACAGGCTATAAAGCTGGGCTTGTTTATTGTGACTGATGTCTCCTGAACAATGGATACACTTTGATATGTTTTCTTTTCTCAGATACAGAATGTTAAAAATTAGTTAATGACTTGTGAAATAAGTTTGGCAATGTGAGATTCCAAGGATTAGAATAATACCTGCTTAACTTTTAAGGACAGTCTGTCTTCCATGCTGGAATTTTGTTCTTGTTAATGACTTGAATTGCTAATCTAGCCCATCAATCAGCAGGCTTTGCATGGTACTATGATTTAATTAGTATATATTAATTATATGTATGCATTAACTTGTATTTAATTATACTAATTAAGTTTAGTTTAATGGCAGACTGTCTAGACTTCAGTGTCCTACCTTTTTTGATTCCAGGCACCTAATATAGCTAACATCGACACATTTGGTTTCTCCTTGCACTCCATTTTCTTTTTAATAAAAAATTATTATTATTATTATTAATTTTTGTTTATAGAGATAGAGTCTCACTATGTAGTCCAGGCTGGCCTTGAACTCCTTGCCTCCAGTGATCCTCCTGTCTTGGCCTCCCAAAGTGCTGGGATTACAGATGTGAGCCACAGCAACTGGCCCCCATTTTCTTTTATGTTCTCCTTTTTTTTTCTCAATAGGATCTGTCTCTTCCTCCCCTTACAGGGTGCTCTGGCCACAGGCTATGGGTTGTGTAGCTGCTGCATTATATCAGAAATTCTGGCAGGAGTGGGTCAAATCAGGGAGTGGGGGGCCCTCACTCAGGGAAGGCTCCTTTCCGCAGCGTGGTGGGGGTGGAGCACAATGGGTCAAGCCTTGAGCTCTCCTGCAGGGCAGCTGTGTTTCTGCTTCTCCCCTTACTCCCTGTCTGTCCTCACCCCAAGCAAAACATTCACCAAGTTATTTCCTTGTGGTTTCTCCACAATCTGTTCACTTCATCATGTTAGTCATCCTTCCTTTGGTTTGCTCTTGGACGGTGTTTATCAGTTACCTCAGCTAATCCCACGGAGCATGTTTCCTGGATTCCTACCTAGATCCTCCATTTACCCTACTATGTATAGACACTATTTAGAAAATAGGCACTGACATAAGTGTTTATATGCATTTTTTCATTTAATCCTCATCACAACCCTGACACCTATTTCATGGATAAGCAAACTGAGGCAGAGGGAGATGAAGTAACTTCCTGCTGCAATGTCCCACTGCTTTAAAAATTTTGTGTTCCTGCATATTGTCCTCTGTTTTCTTCTTTCCCAATGCAATGGTGCCCACATCTTCTTTCCACTTGCAGTTCCACAATTGCCTCAGACCTGGAAGTCTACAAGAGACTTCCGTCTCTTCGCCTCTCACTCCCTACCCTTTAGTTAATGTGGAGCCATCATCGGGGAAAGCCTCAGGGAAGGGAGTCTGCTTGGACTTTCAGAATGAGGATGATAAAACTGTTCTTGAGCCATGAAGGTCCTGATATGACTGCCAAGGCACATAGTGGGTGCTTAGTAAGTAATCATTGAAAGAATGGGCAAATGAACTGAACAGGGATGAATACAGTCTTTTATGTTTGGTGTATGTATTATACTATGATGTAATACATTTAGCAGCTCCTAACCATGATGTTTACACACAACACTGTGTAGCAAACCATCCTGAGGCTTGTTCACAAAGAGTTAAAACAGTTTACCAATAATTTATTACAAAAATAGTTTACAGTCCGATTCAAGGCCATTACTGAGAATTGGATAAACTTCTCGAATGGGAAGAAAAGGTTAAGATAACCCAGAATCTGTCTGGTGTTTTCACAGCCTGAAGTGAGAGTTTTTAAATCTCTCAAAAAGTTTGCTGCACTATTTGTTATACTTCTCATCCAATTCGAGGGTGAATTTTTTTTCTTTTCAAAATCTGGCCCTGCCCATGACATTAAGCATATTGTGGCAAAGGCAAATGCAATGTGCTTATAGGTAGTCAGTAAACTGTTTCATTTCTCTATTGGGTGCACAGAAAGACTATGTTTCCCAGGCCTTGGATCTAGATAGGATTATGTGACTAATCCACACCAATGAAGTGTGAGCAGGAGATGCGTATATTACTTTTGGGAGGTCATGAGGTATCTGGTGTAACTTTCCTAACTCTCTCCTCTCCTTCCTGTTTGCTTGGGACAAGAAATGGAGGGTTCCAAGATGGCAGAGCAGCATGATGAAAAGAGCCTGAATCTCTGTTTCAGGCTCTTTCCATCACCACTCAGGGGAGAGCTGTGAAATCAAAGCAGACTGTGATTCTCAGATTGTGATTTCTCATTCATTAAGAGAAATGAACTGTTATTTATTAGTGTTGCTTCCCTTGACTAATACTTATGTAATATATAATGTATACCATGACAGAAAGGTCAAGAACCACTGGCATTTATTTTAACTCTAAGTTTACTTAAAAGTTTTTCCTGACATTGACATTTGACAGTTTGGCTTACACCTGTAATCCCAGCGCTTTGGGAGGCTGAGGCAGGCATATCATCTGAAGTCAAGAGTTTGAAATCAGCCTGGCGAATGTGGTGAAACCCCATCTCTACTAAAAATACAAAAATTAGTCAGGCATGGTGGTGCATGCCTATAGTCCCAGCTACTCAGGAGGCTGAGGCTGGAGAATAGTTTGAACCTGGGAGGCGGAGGTTGCAATGAGCTGAGATCATGCCACTGTACTCCAGCCTGGGTGACAGAGCAAGACTCTATCTCTAAAAAACAAAACAAAACAAAAACAGAAGAGAGAGAGAGAGAGAGAGAGATTTTATTCTATTTTATTTCTATTTCTAAAACATCATTGTCATCCTCATCATCGTCGCCGTCGTCATTATCATCATCATCATCATCATCATTGCCTTAACCAGGTGAGCACTTACTGTGGGTCATGTAGAATCCTAGGGTACTCTCACATAGCCTGTTAAATCAGTACCTATCATCTACCTCTCCCTACTCTGCCCTTGCCACACAGCCAGATTCTTTGATGCTTGAAAATGCCAAGCATGTTTCTACCTTAGAGCTTGACATTTGTTTCATCTGGCTGGAATATTCTTCCCCAGATCTTTGCTGGTTGTCTCATACGAATCATTCAGTTGAATGTAAATTATGACCTCTACAGCAACACATTCCCTGATCATTCAAACAAAAGTATCCATCTGGTTTCTTTCTCTTTATAGCTCTGTTTTATTAAATTCATGGATCATTTGAAATTATCTTGCATCCTTACGTATTATTTATATCTTCCCTGGGTCCCTACCTGCTCACCACTCTAGCCTCAGCCCTGGAAGGATGCCCAGTACATAGTAGGTGCTCAGTAAATACTTGTTGAGTGAATAAATAAATAAACCTTATGTAGTAGAAACTATGACTTTTTTCTTTCTTTTAAAAAATGATACCTATTGTATAGATTTTGCCTATGACTACAGTGAAAAGTTCCACCCACCAGCTAAGCTTCTTTATTCAAAGAATGCCAAATATCCAGATATTTAGAAATGGTAAATGTTTAGAATAGTGTAGATTCAGCTATTTGACAGATGGATTCAAACCATTTAGACAGACTTAATACCTAAAAGCATTAAAATAAATCCTTTGATGCATGTTTGAACCATGTTCACTATTTTAAATGTCTAGTTCTTGCAAATACATTTATTTTTCTTCAGAAATGCAAACCTTTTCCTTCTGAGGCAAAGTATTTCTTAAATTTTAGAAGTGTACTCATTATAACTCTCTCTCTGAGATTCATTATGCCCATTAGCATAGCTAAGGCTTTGAGAAGTCCTGCACTTAAGAAACCTGTTTAATTTTATTTAATCCAGTATTTCCCAAATTATTTGACACTAGGGTTTTTTTTTTTTTTTTGTCCACATAATGACTATTAACATTTAAAACAAAACTCACTGGGAAACACTGTTCCAGAGTATGCTAAAATTTATAGTGATTTTAATAGTTGCTACAAAGAGGTTTGCTTCCTAAGTTTGCAGCTCTATGTTACAAAAAATTTGTCATTTTGTTTCACAAGCTTCTAACACATAAATGGAAATAAATTATGCATTGTTATATATTTGCAGCTCTCTGTTTTGTTGAAAGGATTTTTTATTTATTTATTATTTATTATTCTTGCCTTCCCAATAGCTCATTGATATGGTCTAATCAATCTTCCTGTCACGGATAAGAACTTTTGTGGCTGTGTGGTTAATGTATTTTCTTTAAAAATGTAGCACTTGTCAACTATGCTCTCTTATCTTAATCCAATTCCACAAATGTGGAAAGATCTTTTTCATAAATTCGGAGATGAAGTGTTGACTGAGGAAGAAGAATATGATCCAGATATAAGATCATCCTAACAAAAGATGTCTTTTTCTTACAGGAATTTTCTGAATTTAAGGTTCTCAATTAATCAAGCGATCATCAGTACTTATGAATTCATTTACTATGTGTTCAATTTTATATTTTTTGCTGAGGCATCTGAAGAAATATGAGATAGTGTACCTGTCCCAGTGAAGCTTACTGTCTCTCTAGAGAGAGATCATGAATACTCTCAGAGCAATTAGCGTAGAGCTCAATCTATAGCTATAGGGTCTGAAATTCATAGCACAGAAAAATCCTTTGATTTAATTAGCAAATATAATAATATATTTCAAGCTTATTGATGCAGTTATCTCTTTACAGAACTCCTAATTACTCACCTGCCTACTGTGACCAATTTAAGTACACAAGGAATTCTTACTGTATAATTTAAATTTATGTGTGAATCTGTTAAGGAAAAAGTAGGACATTTTGTCCAGTCATAAATATTGGTTTGGTCAATTTGGGGGTCAATTTTTCCCTTTTCTTTCTTTTTTTTTTAGACAGAATCTTTCTTTGTCACCTCAACTGGAGTGTGGTGCCTTGATCTCGGCTCACTGCAACCTCTCCCTCCCAGGTTCAAGCAATTTTCGTGCCTCAGCATGAAAAGTAGCTGGGATTACAGGTGCCTGCCACCATGTCCAGCTAATTTTTGTATTTTTAGTAAAGACAGCGTTTCACCATATTGGCCAGGCAGATCTCAAACTCCTGACCTTAAGGGATCCACCTGCCTAGGCATCCCAAAATGTTGCGATTACAGGCATGAGCCACCGCGCCCGGCCATTTTTTCGTAGCTAACATATAAGGTGAATTATCTCTTTCTCTCTCTCTTTCTCTCTCTTTAGAGACAGGTTCTTGCTCTGTCACGTGGGTTGGAGTGCGGTGGTACAATCATAGCTCACTGCAGTCTCAAACTTTTGGGCTCATGCAATCCTCCCATCTCAGGCTTCTGAGTAGCTAAGACTACAGGTGTGCACCACCACACCTGGCTAATTTTTAAATTTTCTGTAGAGTCGAGGGTCTTGTGACATTGCGCAGTCTGGTTTTGAACTCCCGGGCTCAAGCAGTCCTCCTGCCTCAGCCTCTCAAAGCATTGGGATCATAGGCATGAGCCACAGTGCCCAGACTGAATTTTCATTTGTAATTCTCATTTTCCATATATTAATAGATTTGGGTTTTCTTGGGTCAATAATTACAGAAATATTTTTGCTTTTGAGTTTTACTTCTCCTAGGCTGCATAAACATGTGAATGTGGTTTAAAAATTAAGGTAAAGTTAAATATTTTAAACCACTACACACACACACATGTTATTCCATGGAGGGATTGGAAAGAGGCTGGGCCTATATCCCCATAAAGTTGGGGAGCTTGAGAAGCATGGTGGCCCAAGTTGATGAGAGGTAGGCTAGTTAATAACCTGAGCTCCTTACATGGATGGCAAGTGCCCATGAGTTTCCTTGGACTCAGAATACAAAGCAAAGACATTAGCTGTGAACAGGATCCAAGAGGCCACTAGGCAAAGTGAGCACACTTCATGAATGAAGTCTATGCAGGAGACTGATCACTGGTGGTGGGGGCTATGTCCATGCTACCATAAGATCTTTCAGGCCAGGAAGTTGCACAGGCACCCAGTTGGGTGGCTATAGAATACTACCTGCCTGAGTCTGTATCAGGTGTTAATTCTTTATGTACAGCCAAATGCCCATGTACCTGAGAAGATGAGCAAAATCATACCAAGAATGAGAATATACTACCCCGCTCCTGTATTGTTCACCATATACTTACTTGTTGTACCTGACTGTTCAAATTTTCCATGCCTTCTGTAGATGGTGAGTAGGAGTACAGAATAAGCTTTGAAAATTCCTTTAAAAAATAACTGAGTTTAAATTGACTTTCGAATTAGATTATATTGTGCTAGATTTTTCTGTTTCTGAGCCATAATGGAGGAACCAGAGTAGCGATCAGTGGTAGAACATAGAGCTTTACTTTTGCAACATTGTAACCAAGGAATCTCATCTCCACTGCATATACAATGAGCTCATGTATTCCTTCCAAGTGTCACTAGAGTGAAATGGAAAAAAAACCATCCACTCCATTTACACAGATTTCCTGTGTGAGAAGATATATTGCTCTTTTGTGAATTTTTTTCATCAAAGATGAATCTTGATATACATTTGTATAAAAGGAGGCATACAGGACGGGAAACGTGGAGGAAAGGAAGGGAAGAGATCCTATAGATTGGTTTGCCCCAGTAGATACTCTAGCAATATTCATCAGCAAACTTCCAGGGTTGCTACATACAATATTCATTCATTTATGGAATTTTTTGCATAATATTACCATTTGGAGCCTGATCTTAGGGAAGATTTTCCTATAAGAGCACAAAGTGTTAAAAATGAGTTCTGGCTTCCATAGATATTTTAATAAATCCTAATAGGCAGCTATAATTTTAAATTTCTTAAAGGATTTTCAAAGGCTAATGTCAATAGCAAAAGAATAAAGAAGAAAAAATATCCACATGCAGCATAAATATGACATGGCTCACTGAGTCTTCTCATCTCTTTGACCTTCTCCTGTGGTAATGCTGTCATTATTTCTATTAAGGAAACAATACATGGCATTTTAATATGAAATTAGAGTTAAATGGATTTGGGGAGATTTCATCTGGGAAGTAAGATCAAAGTGTTTTTTTAAAAACACTCGTCTAATTTTTTTTAGTGCAGTGTATTTGGAAAATGTTATTAAAATACAAAGTATATTTAAGAGCAAACTGGAGGAGGGAGATATAGGAATCCAGGGAAAATATTTTGTAATTATGTGGCAAGCCTTTTATGTAGCAACCCTCTTCCAAGATTAAACAAATGGTAGTGTGTCCGAAATTGGTTCCTTCCAGTGGGTTCTTGGTCTACCTGACTTCAAGAATGAAGCAGCGGACCCTCGCGGTGAGTGTTAAAGTTCTTAAAGATGGTGTGTCCAGAGTTTGTTCCTTCAAATGTTCAGATGTGTCTGGAGTTTCTTCCTTCTGGTGGGTTCGTGGTCTCGCTGACTTCAGGAGTGAAGCCGCAGACCTTCGCAGTGAGTGTTACAGCTCTTAAAGGTGGCGCATCCAGAGTTGTTCATTCCTCTGGGTGGGTTCGTGATCTCACTGGCTTCAGGAGTGAAGCTGCACACCTTCGTGGTGAGTGTTACAGCTCATAAAGGCAGTGCGGACCCGAAGAGTGAGCAGCAGCAAGACTCATTGCAAAGAGCAAAAGAACAAATCTTGCACAGCATGTAAGGGAACCCGATCAGGTTGCCTCTGCTGGCGTGCCTCGCCTGCTTTTATTCCCTTATTTGGCCCCCACCCACATCTTGCTGATTGGTCTATTTTGCAGAGTGCTGATTGGTGCATTTACAATCCTTTAGCTAGACACAGAGTGCTGATTGGTGCATTTACAATCCTTTAACTAGACACAAAAGTTCTTCAAGTCCCCACCCGACCCAGAAGGCCAGCTAGCTTCATCTCTCAGTAGGTGGTCTGTCGAGCACATGCAGGGTTGGACAGGATCAAGTTATACCTGAGAAGCAGAAGTTTGGCCCTGGAATACATGGCTATGGAGAACTACGTTTTGGGGGATGTTTTTGTTATCCTCAGATATAGGCAGAAGTAATGCATACTCAAACAGCTGTAATTTATACACTAGAAATCTCAGCTAGAGAATACAAGTTGTTTTTCACCTTAGCATTTAGATGTGTCTGGCCATTTCTTAGGATATCAACTGGGTTAGCTAGTTAGTGTTTTACTTGCAGAAGGGATAGTGAGAAATTGATCACAAAATGACCCCTATTTTCTATCCTTCCCTTCAGCCACATCCTTTGCAAAGTGAGTTTGTAGCTCCTCTCATCAGGGATGGAATCTAGTTACTCAGCTCTGGAATTTGGACTGATCTTTTGACTTGCTTTGGTCAATAGAATGAAAGGGGAATAAAATTATAACAGTGTTACGCCTGGGTCTCAGGAGACCAAAATGCTTCTGTTTTACTTCTTGGAATCTCATCACTGTCATAGAAACCACTCTGCACTGACCTACTAGGTGATGAGCAACACTTGGTCTGGTCACCCTTGTCACCACAATGGATAGTCAGTCAACCAACAGACACGTGAGACAATTTGGGATCAGCCAGTCTTTGGCAAGTTGACCCCAGATGCATGATTAAGCCAAGCTGGGTATCAACTGAATTGGCTCAAATCAGAAACTTTTTGCTGCATCGTAGACTCATTAACAACAATAATAATTTTTTTAAATGACTACATTTTGGGATGATTAAATCCCAAAATGCAGCCATACATACTGACAGAGACCCAGGTATCCCCTGGGAAAGCAAGTGTCCTGAAGGTAAGGGCCACTAACAAGCACTAGTTTGGTACAAAGATAATAATGGGCCATTTCGGAATGGAGGATGAAATAGAGTAGTGGTTCTCAAAGCTTGAGTCTAGGACTGGTACCATCGATGTCACCTAGGAACTTGTTGGAAATACAAACCTTTAGCTGACACCTTGGACTCACTGAATAGCAAACTCTGAAGGTAGGGTCCAACAATCTGTGCTTTAACAAGCCCTCCAAATGATTCTGATTCATATGAAAGTTTGAAAACCACTGAGATATATTTAAAAGGCCTGGGATAGGAATAAAGTTTCTTATACTTCTCCCCTGGAAATTCCTCAGGTGATACTTAAGATTTGGTGATTTTAGAAACACAAATCTAAATAACCCAGATAAATACTATTATTTATGAAGGATAGGGATTTCAGGCAGTTTGAAGGCAAATCATTTATATTCAACTTGGTGCGACCTATTTTGTTTTGAGTATCAGAAACTTAGAATCCATCTCAAAATCTGCAATAATAGTGTTTAAAAATCAATACCCACAGTAGTTTTTGAAACACTGACTATGAGATGGATACTGCTGGCACCATGACAATGCCTATTACTAGCACATCACCCTGGTGCCACTGCTATCATCACTATAACCAACTCCTTCCTAAGTGCAGGTACTGTGCTTAATGCTTCATACTAATTATCCCAGTTGCTGCTAACAACAATTCAGTGAAGCAGGAATTATTATTTTTATTTCAAAAATGGGGACGCAGAGGGACTTAGAGGGATTAACTAATTTGCCAAAGGTAGTACAGTAGAATCTCTGCTAGGCAGGACGTTAATGTTTCTCTTTTGAAATGCAATAGGAAACAGTGATACACTGCAAAATATTTAACAAAATATTTAACAACTAGCTTTCTGGTAAATAACAGCCACTAAACACTGCCCACCCCCCCAACACACCTTTGCCTTTTTAGTGTTTGCTAATTTCCATGGTGTAAATATTGATACTAAGACTGATTTCAAGCTACCTTTGTGAAGAAACTCAATGTGGAGTTGGGAAGAGGTGCACACAATTAGCTCTTATGACCTGATATGAGCCAGCTCCACATCACTGAGGGAAAACATGAATGAATCCTACTTCCTGGGGTCCATAGACGTGATTATTTTAAATTTGATCTTTTAAGTAATTATTTTCAGAGAAGGACCATTTTGTCACTTTCCAGTATAATTAAAAAAGGCATTAAAACCATTCTGTCTTAAATTTGAATTTCAGCCCTGACTTTACAGAGAAAATATATTTTAAAAAATCATTTACATTCATGAGCTTTTGGGAGATACTCAATTTGTGGAGTTAGAGCTGGGTGGTGGAAACTTGTGAAAACATTTTTACTTGCCCCCATGACTTTAGGGAGGGATGCTTATCCAGTAAAATTGTTTTTTAAGAGATGGGGTCTTGTTCTGTCGTCCGTCCAGTCTGCAGTGCGGTGGCAGTGGTATGATTATAGCTTACTGCAACCTCAAACTCCTGGGCTCAAGTGATTTTCTTACTTCTGCCTTTCAAGTAGCTGGAACTACAGGTGCTTGCCATCATGCCTGGCTGATTTTTTTATTTTTAGTGGAGACAGGGTCTTGCTACTTTTCCCAGTCAGTTTTGAACTTCTGGTCTCAGCCTCCCAACTCTTGTCTTAGCCTCCCAGTCTTCTGGGATTACAGGCATGAGCCTGCACCTGGCCCTATTTAATTTTTTTGAAGATCTCTAAGCATGAAGGCTTTACCACATTTCTCAGTATTCTAAATGAGTGCTTTATCAACCTCAAGAAGGCTCTCTCCTAGGTTGATATGAAAGCTCTTCAAGTGTAATTTAAACCTCTTCCCTTTGTTTTATCACCACAGACATGAAAAGTGATTGATTGACATTCACCTCTTAGAAACTCTTCTACTTTGACAAAAGATGTTAAAAGATACCTTTAGTATCTAATTCCAGCTTCTTTAAAAATAACCTTTCATCATTACATAAAGAGGAAGATTTCCAGTTAGGCAGGCTGTCATTATTTGTCCCTTAAGAGCACATTCTTAAGACCTCTCAAATTACCAAGCAAGAATGTCCTGACCAGTTTTTGACGTATCTCCTTCTCATTTCATCCAATGTTGGGATATTTTTATTGTGGAAAGAGCACTTAACATGATATCTATGCTCTTAACAAATTTTTAAGTGTACAACACAGTATTGTTAACTATAGACATGATGATGTGCAGCAGATCTCTAGGACTTATTCATCTTGCATAATTGAGACTTTATGTTAGATTTTTAAAGAGCGAAATGCACCAGGCATACATTTCCAGTGCTGTAAATGGCTTCTCATTTATATTTCACTGGGTTCAGCTTCAAGAGACATTTGGAATATCTTGGCTGTAAAGCTTTTAGAAAAACAGGAAAAGTAATACTGCCTTTAAGTGACTGTACCTCCTACAATGGAGAGGGAGATAACTTTTCCTTTACAAGAAGTTTGGTCGCATGTGGAAAGGCATAAGATACACTACAAGGTGTTGAATTTTTTCATTATTGTTCTTTTCCACCTCTACCCCTCATGTAAGAGCCAGTGTTTAAAAATGTATAGGTAACTTCTTTATTAAAATGTATGGAAGGAAGTTATTTAAAAATGTGTTCTTTTGATATCTCTTACCAGGAACCCTCTTCCTACCCTCTCTCACTGCATATTGGTTTGGCTTTGTCCTTTTTTGTTGCTATGGGAAAATCTGATTCTGAGTTTTTCACTTCAGTTTGAGTAGAAGCAGAAGATCCTTGGGAAAGTTATAGCCCCTGACGTTTATGTCCCTGGCAGTGACATCTCAAGGACAGGAAACGGTGGGGAAATCAGGTGCCGGTTTATGAGCTGACCAAGCATGCTAGAAGGATGAACAATAAAGGGCCTGGTAGAGAGGAAAAAAGAAATTCAAGAGTTAAACCAAGCAGGGTTAAAATTATGCTGACCTTGCCTTCCTTACTTAGCTGAGACTTTAGGAAATCATGTAAGTTCTCAGTGTTTTTAAGTATAAAAATTAGGCCAATGCTGTATACTGCAAAGGATGAAATAAGTTAATGTACGTATTACCATCTAGTTTAGTGTCTGGTACATAGTAAGCGCTCAAAAATGCTTGTAGGTCATCTGTGTTCAGACTGCTTAGGATTTCCGGGATACACTTGACCAAATTTTCGTATATTTTCCTTTGTTGGTAGAAGAGCATCATTTCATGTAATTCATGGGTCTTTTTGCCTTCTTTTCTGGCTGCTGATCTTTGCTTGTGTTGCTGAAGTTTTACATTGCCACGTCTAAACTTCTATATAGCATAGAAATGGAGTATTTTTTTTTTTTTTTGAGACGGAGTCTCGCTCTGCCGCCCAGGCTGGAGTGCAGTGGCCGGATCTCAGCTCACTGCAAGCTCCGCCTCCCGGGTTCCCGCCATTCTCCTGTCTCAGCCTCCCCAGTAGCTGGGACTACAGGCGCCCGCCACCTCGCCCGGCTAGTTTTTTGTATTTTTTTAGTAGAGACGGGGTTTCACCATGTTAGCCAGGATGGTCTCGATCTCCCGACCTCGTGATCCGCCCGTCTCGGCCTCCCAAAGTGCTGGGATTACAGGCTTGAGCCACCGCGCCCGGCCTGAAATGGAGTATTAAAAGTAAGCTTTTTTTTCTTTCTTCTTTTATTTATTTTTTTCCTACCTAAGCTATTCTAACTCCCTCATGACAGCTGAGTGAAATTTTGGTATTAGTTTGCTGGACAGAATTTTTAGGGAAATCAGTTCACTATGACTTCTGCTCTCTGAAACCTTGAAATGCAATTCAAATTTAAAGAGGCAGAATCAGCTCAAAAAGTTTGATTTCAAGATTAAACTAGCTCTCTGAGATAGCAAAACTGTGGTCTCCTGAAATTCTAGAGCCAATGCTTATCTACATTTAAGATTTTATTTGGAACTGTCACTTTGCTCAAATTCTACAGATCCTGTAATCATTTTATTATTCATGTTATCTTTAACTCTTAACTTGTGCTTATCAATTCTCTCGGACATATTGATACTTTCCTCAGCAAAATACGAAATACACTATGTTTGAGGGTAAAAAAACCTACGATCACCTTACTTAATATAGAATTTGATATCAAAAGTGATGTGATAGCATCAAAATCAAAATATGCCATACTGACTTAGCATTTGGTTTCCTGGCAATGGGCAGTAAGGTAATTGATATTGGAATCTGGAAAGATAAAGACTCATGCTAATTGGTGGCAAAGCATTTGGTAAAGCCATTATCCTATGAGAACTTGGAAAACAGACAAAGTGAAGACAAAGTATACAACTCTAGGGAAATAAATTGGAAAATGGAATATTATTAAAGCATGTTAATTATTGGTGGCTTGATTTAGTTATTCAAAGAAAGATATGAGCTCAGGCAAGAACTGGCTGGTTAACAAGCAGAAACTTAAAAAAATGTAGGGAACAAAATGTGGGAACTTAAGACATTGTAAAAGCCAATTGCTTCTAGACCGGAAGCAACAGGAAGATTGAAATAGCCAATCTCAACAGAGTGACAAAGGCCTATTAAAACTCAGCTGTGTTGCAAAGATTAAATTAAGGTGGGATATTTTCTACTCAGATCTGATAGTCTCAAGAGAATTGTCATTAAATTGAGAGAAATAGGTACGGTGAGGAGAGGGAGGGTGGCAACAAGTCAGAAAGATAAAACAGGTTTGAGAATTATATCTAGCAAAAACAAATTTGGGTGTTTACTGGCACACGAACTTGTCTGGAACAAATAGATACAAAATCTACTAAGGGCCAGGCACAGTGGCTCATGCTTGTTATCCTAGCATTTTGGGAGGCCGAGGTGGGAGGACCACTTCAGCCCAGGAGTTAGACACGAACTGGAGCAACAAAGCGGGACCCTGTCTCTACAAAATACAAAAATAAAAAAATTAGCCAAGTGTGGTGGTGCATGCCTGTAGGCCCAGCTGCTTGGGAGGCTGAGGTGGGAGAATCGCTTGAGACCGGGAGTTTGAGGATGCAGTGAGCTATGATTGCACCACTGCACTCCAGCCTGAGTGACAGAGCAAGACCTTGTCTCTAAAAAAAAAAAAAAAAAAAATCCAATAACCTATTAAGTTTCAAGAGAATTCTACTGTTAAAGAAATCATAAGTCTGAACTACAAAGCCTTGATGATTTACATCTTAGAACTCTTGGGCTGCCAAATGGGAAGTGAACTGTGAAAATTGTACTGTCTCTAAGAAGACCAGGCTCTCTCACTTCCTGTGTTGTTTTGGAGGATAACATGTATGGAAGTCCTCTCTGAAATCAGAGAGAAGGCCTACAAGAACAATGGACAAGGGAGTTCTCTCCAGTGAGTGTCTCCTGGGATTGCGGGTGGTTGAGTTCTGACAAATGGAAAGTGGGTGGATCTGACGTGTGCACATTTCCAGGTGTGGCTCAGAAAAACCATCCATGTACAATTCTCTTTTTCTTTCTTTATCTGCTGATAGGGAGTCACTGGCCAAGATAACCTTGGAAGCCAATAAAATATCAGGGTTTTTGTTGTTGTTGTTACAGCAGCTATGAATAACCTAACTGGTACACAAACTAAACACATTAAATTGGCCCCATTCAAACACTTCTGCCTTAAATAATAGCATGTAGCTTGACTCTTAGAGCCAAAGTCTTTGTTAGTTACTTTCTTGCTAACTACAAAATGTTATAAAGTGAAAATCAACTGCAAAGATATCTCAAGGGCCTGACAACATTGAACAATAAGAATCAAGAGGGAAAGGAACCTTGTTACCCCTCAGCTTAGCAGGAGGGTTTGTGAACACTCTCTTCAGAGAGCTGCCCCTTAACACTGCAGGGATTGAGGGTCTGTGTTTCCTACCATTGCCTTTCATATTCCCAGAAGAGACAAACTCATTGTGTAAGGAACAACCAGTCTAGAATTAGGCTGATCCTTTTTTTTTTCTTTTTTGACTCTGTCCACAACATTTGATTGCTACTGCATATATCCAGTTTGCGAGTTAAATTTGCTGAGTTCTTTTAACCATCCTATTCTAAAGATGTTTTCCAGACCTTTTTCACCATCCAGGTTGCTTTCTTCTGAATGCAATCCATTTTGACAGTTTTCTTAAAATGTGGTACTACAGATTGGGCTGAGTGGTGCAGAGGATACAGGGCTTCCTTCCTTTGATGTGCTAATGGAATCTCTGTTCTATTAACTGCCACTGCCTTTAATAGCCAGGTCAACCTTGTAGGCTAATTTTGAAATTGGAGTCAACTCCTTTAGTCTTCCTTTTTGTTTACTTTTTAAACACTCCTTTTCTCCCTCCCTTTCTCTCTTGTTCTCTTTGCTTCTTGAATACAAACTTTTCAGCTAGACCTTGCTTCTCTTGCTATTTTGCCAAAGACTTCCCTGAACCACAACACAGAACTTTACATTAATCAGATTTCACTGTTGTTTTCTACTCAGTATTTCAGTTTATATAGAGTATCTTTATTTTTTAAACTCTGAAGGCTATTTCTTTAAATAAAAGTGTTAAATTTTTAATTTTAATTTTTTCAAAAAATGAGACTCATGGTTCTCACTATGTTGTCCAGGCTGGCCTCAAGCTCCCAGGCTCAAGTGATCCTCTCACCTCAGACTCCTGAGTAGCTGGGACTACAGACATGCATCACTATGCCAGTTTCTTACAAAAGCAATTCACTGTACATTTGCAGAAACTTTGGAAATACTGAGAAGTATGAGAAGAAATTAAAAGTCTGTTATATAGTCTCATTTCTTAGGAATGAATAATACTTCAGTGTACTAATTACTTTAATGTACATGTCTCAATTTGGATAGCAGCACCCTGTGAAGCTATCGTATTTTGACTTGTACAGTCATTCCGCTCCTCATTTATGAGCTGACATGACTCCGTGAGTAGCTCCATGGGCTTTTACATAGTTTTGCCAGTCTCTGCTGGCATTGATAACAGATGCATTGAGACTCCAGAGAGCCCCTCAGACTTTTTATTGATTCATCATCTTCAAACACCAGAAGGACTAATGGACAAGCAGAGACATCTAACAATCAACCAGTTGTTCTAGCTCCTTGATGCAAAACAACCAACTTCAGAGTGTGTTCCTTCCTTAATTAATGAGTTATTTGAGACTTATTCCCAAGGTCAAGAGACTCTCACATTAAAATGCTCATGGAAGGAATCTCTCAGTCTTGCTTATACAACCCTGTCTATATGCATTGAGGAGTTATCTGCTGAATGAAATTCCCCAGGTCAGTGAGGACTCCAATCATTTTCAAATTGGGTTAAATTTGCCATTTCTGTGGCTTTCAGCAGAGAAGAGTGGCAGGTCTCTGGGGTCTGCAACCTGATCGGCTCTCATCCTCTAGTGTTTCCTTCTAACAGACAGGGTGTGATCCATGTGGCATTACCTCATGTAAAGCACGAGCCCACTGTGTCCTTTAGTCATCTGCAGGGCACGATAGCGTGTTGTTTGAGAGAGAGGGGTCCTCAGTGGGTTGAATTCTGAAAATTGATCTTGGAGTAATAGTTTTTTAAATGGCAAACCATAGTGTTTATTTGCACAAAAATCAGAGCTCCGTGACTTCTTTACAATGAGCTAATTTTGGCTCTTTTCCAGAACAAAAGTGAAGTGGTGGCAAAGTGCTGGACCAGATGTTAGAAGTTTCCAATTTGCTCTTGACAACAACAATCCACAATGTAACCCTGAGAAAAGTCATCTCTGTTTCCCCACTGGTAAAATGATTGTAAGGAAAATAGTGTCTAGTGGGGCTTATGTAGAGGACTGGGAAGCTGAGCTGTGAAATTATTCCAAGGTTTCTGGTCACATGGCTACTACTCTTTTGTACCCAGTCATTTGCTCCTTGAGGAGCCTGGTTTTCTACACTTGTGAATATTTCAACCAACCAATAAAGATTTAATGGCAATGTGCAAAGTTACTTTTCCTCCCTGGACATCCATTTCTTCATTTTGTGAAATCAGAACATCAGACTCAGTTTGACATGAACAGACTTTTTTCAAAAGAAGACAAACAATTGGCCAACAAACATGAAAAAGTGCTCAACATCACTAATTTTCAGAGAAATACAAATTAAAACCACAACGAAATACTCTGTTACATCAGTCAGAATGGCTATTATTAAGTCAAAAGCAACAGATGTTGGCGAAGATGAAGAGAAAAGCAAATGCTTATCCACTGCTGGTAGGAATGTAAATTAATACAACCTCTATGAAAACCAGTATGGAGATTTCTCAAAAAACTAAAAATAGAACTACTATGGAACCCAGCAATCCCACTGCTGGGTATCTATATAAAGGAAAAGAAATCTTTATGTAAAAAAGCCACCTGAATGCATGTGTTTATCACAGCACTATTCACAATAGCAAAGTCATGGAATCAACCTAAGTATTCATCAACAGATACTTTGATAAAGAAAATGTTATATATACACACCAGGGGATACTACACAGCCATATAAAATGAAATCAATTTGTTATTCTTAAGGGTTTTCTTTATAAGCTGTGAAGTTCTTTCTCCAAATGAACGCTTTCATTTGTCCTTCTTTGTGTCTCTACAACTTGTCGACGTTCTCCACCGATATTACCACTCATCTCTCACTTGCGTTATGAAAGAAGCCTCTCGATGGACACACACTACAACATAGATGAATCTCCAAAGTGTGCTAAGAGAAAGAAGCAAGACTCGAAAGTCTACATACTATGTGAATCCATTCATATGATAGCCTGGAAAAGACAGAATTACAAGAAGAGAAAATAGATGAGTGGTTTTCTGAGGTTGGGAATGGAGGGAAACAATTGGCTACAAAAGACCACAAGGGAAGTTCTTGTTGTGATGGAAGTATCCTGTATCTTAATTGAGATGGTGGTTACATGACGGTGTGTATGTGTCCCAATTCATAAAACCGTACAACTAAAAGTGGAATGTTCTACTTCATATAAATCATATATGAATATGCATGACTTTAAAAAGGTCATTCTTTAAAGGCCAGATGTTTAAATAGTTGATTAGAGGGTACAAATATACAGTTAGAAGAAATAAGATGTAGTGTTTGATAGGTTAGCAGGGTGACTATAGTTAACAATATAATTCATATCAAAGTATCTAGAAGAGAATTAGTCAAATGTTTCTAGCATAAAGAACAGGTAAATATTTAAGGTGATATCTCAGTTATCCTGATTTGATCTTTACACATTATATGAATGTATAAAATTATCACATGTACTCCAAACATATTTATATCTTTTATTTATTAGTAAAACATATATAGAAAGCAAACTGATAGAAAATACATACCTCCCTTTTCTCTAGAGGGAGACAGTATCTCTATATTCCAAGAATATGTGTGATATAAACATCCTTTGAAAGATAGGAGAAAGGATAGTCTTGCTGATTAGCTTTACTTGCAAGATTTGAAGAGATGAAGAGACTTGGAAAGAGCTTTTCCCCAATACAACTCTCCAAACCTCTAGTCTTTTTTCTTCTGTTTATCAGTTTCCACACACAGCATTGACAAACCTCTAGTCCTAATGGTTCCTAATTTGTTAAGTTGGCCTTTGTGCTTATGAAACTTGAAAAGTTAATTTTATCTCAATATTTCTTCTGGCAAATTGTCTGCTGCCTGTATGCAGAAATGTCTTTTTTTTCCCCCTGAATTTCCTTTTTCTTTTGTTCTGCCTAGAAACCATGGAAGTAATTGTTTAGACTTTTTTTTGTTTGTTTTGGTTTTAGGTTGGAAAGAATAATTTCAGTTGAGCAGTGTCTGAAAATATCCCCAAATATGTAAAAATCACTGACTGCATCTGAAAACTGATGTGTGGAAACTATATTAAACCTAAATATATAGTTACCTAGAAAAGAATGGGCTAAATGAGAAGTATCTTGAGTACTTTTATTTTTACATAGAAAATATTTGTAAGTATGTTTATTAATGCATACATACTTTTTAAAAAATTATACTTTAAGTTCTAGGGTACATGTGCACAACATGCAGGTTTGTTACATATGTATACATGTGCCATGTTGGTGTGCTGCACCCATTAACTCGTCATTTGCATTAGGTATATCTCCTAATGCTATCCCTCCCCACTCCCCCCACCCCACAACAGGCCCTGGTGTGTGATGTTCCCCTTCCTGTGTCCAAGTGTTCTCATTGTTCAGTTCCCACCTTTGAGTGATAACATGTGGTGTTTGGTTTTTTGTCCTTGCAATAGTTTGCTGAGAATGATGGTTTCCAGCTTCATCCATGTCTCTACAAAGGACATGAACTTATCCTTTTTTTATGGCTGCGTAGTATTCCGTGATGTATATGTGCCATATTTTCTTAATCCAGTCTATCATTGATGGACATTTGGGTTGGTTCCAAGTCTTTGCTGTTGTGAGTAGTGCCGCAATAAACATACGTGTGCATGTGTTTTTAGAGCAGCATGATTTGTAATCCTTTGGGTATATACCCAGTAATGGGATTGCTGGGTCGAATGGTATTTCTAGTTCTACATCCTTGAGGAATCGCCACACTGTCTTCCACAATGGTTGAATTAGTTTACAGTCCCACCAACAGTCTAAAAGTGTTCCCATTTCTGCACATCCTCTCCAGCACCTGTTGTTTCCTGACTTTTTAATGATCACCATTCGAACTGGTATGAGATGGTATCTCATTGTGGTTTTGATTTGCATTTCTCTCATGGTCAGTGATGATGAGCATTTTTTCATGTGTCTTTTGGCTGCATAAATGTCTTCTTTTGAGAAGTGTTTGTTCATATCCTTTGCCCACTTTTTGATAGGGTTGCTTTTTTCTTTCCTGTAAATTTATTTGAGTTCTTCATAGATTCTGGATATTAGGGCTTTGTCAGATGAGTAGATTGCAAAATTATTTTCCCATTTTGTAGGTTGCCTGTTCACTCTGATGGTAGTTTCTTTTGCTGTGCAGAAGCTCTTTAGTTTAATTAGATCCCATTTGTCAATTTTGGCTTTTGTTGCCATTGCTTTTGGTGTTTTAGACATGAAGTCCCTGCCCATGCCTATGTCCTGAATGGTATTGCCTAGGTTTTCTTCTAGGGTTTTTATCGTTTTAGGTCTAACATTTAAGTCTTTAATCCATCGTGAATTAATTTTTGTATAAGGTGTAAGGAAAGTATCCAGTTTCAGCTTTCTACATATGGCTAACCAATTTTCCCAGCACCATTTATTAAATAGGGAATCTTTTCCTCATTTCTTGTTTTTGTCAGGTTTGCCAAAGATCAGATGGTTGTAGATGTGTGGTATTATTTCTGAGGGCTCTGTTCTGTTCCATTAATCTATATCTCTGTTTTGGTACCAGTACCATGCTGTTTTGGTTACTGTAGCCTTGAATAATAGTTTGAAGTCAGGTAGCATGATGCCTCCAGCTTTGTTCTTTTGACTTAGGATTGACTTGGCAATGCGGGCTCTTTTTTGGTTCTATATGAACTTTAAAGTAGTTTTTTCCAATTCTGTGAATAAAGTCATTGGTAACTTGATAGGGATGGCGTTGAATCTATAAATTCCCTTCAGCAGTATGGCCATTTTCACGATATTGATTCTTCCTATCCATGAGCATGGTATGTTCTTCCATTTGTTTGTGTCCTCTTTTATTTCGTTGAGCAGTGGTTTGTAGTTCACCTTGAAGAGCTCCTTCACATCCCTTGTAAGCTTGATTCCTAGGTATTTTATTCTCTTTGAAGCAATTATGAATGGAAGTTCACTCATGATTTGGCTCTCTGTTTGTCTGTTATTGGTGTATAAGAATGCTTGTGATTTTTGCACATTGATTTTGTATCCTGAGACTTTGCTGAAGTTGCTTATCAGCTTAAGGAGATTTTGGGCTGAGATGATGGGGTTTTCTAGATATACAATCAGATCATCTGCAAACAGGGACAATTTGACTGCCTCTTTTCCGTATTGAATACCCTTTATTTCTTTTTCCTGCCTGATTGCCCTAGCCAGAACTTCCAACACTATGTTGAATAGGAGCAGTGAGAGAGAGCATCCCTGTCTTGTGTCAGTTTTCAAAGGGAATGCTTCCAGTTTTTGCCCATTCATTGTGACATTGGCTGTGGGTTTGTCATAAATACCTCTCAATAGCTCTTATTATTTTGAGATATGTCCCTTCAATACCGAATTTACTGAGAGTTTTTAGCACAAAGATCTGCTGAATTTTGTCAAAGGCTTTTTCTGCATCTATTGAGATAATCATGTGGTTTTTGTCTTTGGTTCTGTTTATATGCTGGGTTATGCTTATTGATTTGCATATGTTGAACCAGCCTTACATCCTAGGGATGAAGCCCACTTGATCGTGGTAAATAAGCTTTCTGATATGCTGCTGGATTCGGTTTGCCAGTATTTTATTGAGGATTTTTGCATCGATGTTCATTGGGGATATTGGCCTAAAATTCTCTTTTTTTTTGTTGTTGTGTCTCTGCCAGGCTTTGGTATCAGGATGATGCTGGCCTCATAAAACGAGTTAGGGAGGATTCCTTCTTTTTCTATTGATTAGAATCATTTCAGAAGGAATGGTACCAGATCCTCCTTGTACCTCTGGTAGAATTCAACTGTGAATCTGTCTGGTTCTGGACTTTTTTCAGTTGGTAAGCTATTAATTATTGCCTCAATTTCAGAGCCTGTTATTGCTCTATTCAGAGATTCAACTTCTTCCTGGTTTAGTCTTGGGAGGGTGTATATGTCCGGAATTTATCCATTTCTTCTAGATTTTCTGGTTTATTTGCATAGAGGTATTTATAGCATTCTCTGATGGTAGTTTGTATTTCTGTGGGATTGGTGATGGTATCCCCTTTAACATTTTTTATTGCATCTACTTGATTCTTCTCTGTTTTCTTCTTTATTATTCTTGCTAGCAGTCTATCAATTTTGTTGATCTTTTCAAAAAACCAGCTCCTGGATTCATTGATTTTTCGAAGGGTTTTTTGTGTCTCTATCTCCTTCCGTTCTGCTCTGATCTTAGTTATTTCTTGCCTTCTGCTAGCTTTTGAATGTGGTTGCTCTTGCTTGTCTAGTCCTTTTAATTGTGATGTCAGGGTGTCAATTTTAGATCTTTCCTGCTTTTCTTGTGGGCATTTAGTGCTATAAATCTCCCTCTACACACTGCTTTAAATGTGTCCCAGAGATTCTGGTATGTTGTATCTTTGTTCTCATTGGTTTCAAAGAACATCTTTATTTCTGCCTTCATTTCGTTATGTACCCAGTAGTCATTCAGGAGCAGGTTGTTCAGTTTCCATGTAGTTGAGCAGTTTTGATTGAGTTTCTTAGTTCTGAGTTCTAGTTTGATTGCACTGTGGTCTGAGAGACAGTTTGTTATAATTTCTGTTCTTGTACATTTGCTGAGGAGTAATGCATACATACATTCTTAAGAACGATAAATTATCTACAGTTTGGTAATATCATTTTGCTACTTTCTATAATAGATGAATACATCTATAGTTTACATTAACATGGTAATATAGATCTAATGTCAACATTATGTTACTACTGATTTCCTAGAAATGGAGAAAAATATGTACAAGTATGTACAAGATGTGTGTTCTTTTTGTTGTTGTTGTTTTGAATTTGTTGCTAATGGCTCACACCTGAAAACAACAGGAATTACGTCGTCCTTCACATTCTGATTAGCCTTCTTTGCAGTCAGATCCAGTTGCTGACTTGACCACAGAACCTATGAAAGGAAAGGTTGAGCCAGCTCTGCTTCCTCCTACCATACCAGTTTTATTCCTCCTTCCTACATGCAGACTGTGAGGAGGGAAGAGAGAGAGGAACTGGGAATCCAGTGTTTACAAGAATTTATCTTCTCCCTTTTTTTCATAGGGTGGATAAGCACTCATTGAGATTGGAACTCTAGGAGAGGGAGGCTGTTTTTTTTGTTTCCTGGGTGATGCATGCTGTGATTAGAGCCTGGAAGTCTTGGGAGTGCCACTGAGCATGGGGCTGACTTAAGTTGGGGCATGAACTTGGAGTCATGTCCCTGCATTTCACCTGGAGATCACTAAAGGTGGGGATCTTGATGAAATTAGCTATGTCAATGCAGGAGAAGGTACATGGGAAGAAAAAGTGTCTTTTCATCCTTCCCAAAGCTTTTGGAGGATCTCAGTGATCCAATGGATTCACAATGAAGGGACATGGGTTTAACAAGATTAATAACAAAAAATGTATCATGAGGTTAAGTAAATTCTAGTGAGTTGAGTCTTAGGACTTGTAATGGAAGGGAGTTGGTTTATATTTATAAATTCAATTTCAGTAATAGGCCAAGTATAGATTAATCAACTGTCATAACTCTCTGTGAATTTATACAAGGTTTATTATATAATATATACATATTTTATATATGTATATATACTGTATACATACAGGTATAGGTTTGTATACAGAAACATGTTCATATATTTTTGAACCAAATTTTCCCATAGTTTAAGGATTTGCAGAGAGGACATTCTTGATTCTGGTGAATCCAATTTTTGCGATTTCCCATTTATTGATCTTGTTTTACTAGATATTTGCTTCCAGTGTTGGCTGTTTTCTGTTGTTCTGAAGTACTGGAATTAATCTCTTGTTAAGTTATTTTAATAAGCATTGGACAGCCCAAGTTAGAGAGTTGCCCTTGGTAACCATAATTGCCTCTTTGTTCTCAAGTTCAATGTGTCCAGAGAGAAATGGTGTCATTGTATATCCTATATAGGATGTTATCAAGTAGGAGTCCCTGAGATAGGATATGTTGGTTAAATAGTTTCTGTACAAACTCTGCAAGGCCCATAATTAGAAATAAGAGCCCACACTTCTTCTTTCTAACTAGTGTCTATTTAACCTTATAATAAGGAGCACATACAATTTTTTTTCTTTGTTTCAAAGAAAAAATGTTATCATTTAGACCAATATATCCTCATATAAAATTACTCTTTTTGTTTCTTTTCAATGGCAATGATTCTCTTGATGCTAGTCAAGCTCCTTTTGTGTCTTCTACATGGGGCAACATGGGACTTGATCTATTACAAATTTCAAGATGATAGATGTCATAAAATATTCTTCCCTAAGCTTCCCAGTTTGGGGATAGTTTTTCAATAATTTGAAGCATTGATTTATTCCTTATCAATCATGTGTGGAACATGCTTGTAAGCTCTAATAAAGGTATATAAAGAAGAAAAAGAAAAGACCTTGCTGTTGGAAGGTCTTACACTAAAGAAGAATATGTGAGAGATAAAAGCTCCTTCTCATGCCCACTTGTTATGGACTGAATATTTGTGTCTTCTCAGCATTCAGATGTTGAAATCCTAATGCCCAAAGTGATGGAATTGAGAGGTTTTGCCCTCTTTCCACCATGTGAAGATACAAGGAGAAGTTGACTGTCTGCAACCTGGAATAGGGCCCTCCCAGAATTGAACATGCTGGAACACAGATCTCACACCTCCAGTTTCTGGAACTGTGAGAAATAAATGTCTGTTGCTTAGGAAGCCACCCAGTTTATGGTGCTTTGTTATACAGCGTGAACTGACTAAGACACAATTCCCCACTAAACCTTCGGGCAAGAATGGATACAATCAAAACTTGCTAACATAAATTTAAGGCATCAGCATCTGGTCTATCCAAAGTAGTCATGAGCCTTTCAGCACCATATTAATTCTCTAAGTTAGGGCTATTGGGACCAAGTGAACTAAGGGCTCTGATGCAGATGTGAAGGGGAGGGGAAGGAATTGAATGTATTCAAATAATTGAGTTTGAATGGAATGATTGAGTTTGGATGCATTTTCTGTCTCTGACTTCCAAAATCAAATAGAAATGATCTTTGAATTATTTGCTGGTTTTATTTGAATCTGTTCTTATTTTATTTCTTAAATTAAGAGGTAATTGTATGTAAAGCTACTTAGAACTGCCAACAAATATTGGAAGGTGAATAAGGTGATATGCAAAATTATATAAAAAGCAGAGGTCAAATTGTAGGCACCTTATTTTACAGATGAGGAAACCAAATTAAAAAAGATCAACTAATCTAAACAGCCAGCACACAAACAGAGGTGTTCTTATCTCCAATCTGTTGTTCTGTTTCCCTCAGAATGGACAGTGTATTTTTGAACATGTAGTGGCATGTACTCATTGAAATCTATACTTTCAAAAAATAGGCACATTACTTTATGTCATCATGTTAGTTTGTTTTCTTGAGAATAGATAAGGTATTGTTTTTAAAAAATTTTTATGTAGATGAAAAATGTTGGTGAATTATACAAATAAGACTTACTAAGAGAAAGATTGCTTCATTTTCTTTCTATTGACATTTCCTTGCCTTCTTTTGGGAGGCTTAATTATTTTTTATCAAGTCAGTAATTGATAATTATTTCATCTAAAAAAAACTCCTTGGAGTGCTATTATGTATCAAGCACTGCATTAGGTACAGAGAATGTAGAAATAGAGAGAATTAAGTCCCCAACCCAAAGATCTGTGTGGTGCAGACAGGAGAACATGACCAGCTTTGGTGGCTGGGTATTCTGGACGACTTCATGGAGATAATGTTAATTTGCTTAATCTCAATTTAGAAGGATGAGTATGATTATTTTAGGTAAGTGAGGGGCAGAAAACTTTTAGGGTAGAAGAAACTGCTGGTAAAAAGGCAAAGAAGAATGGAATTGGTATGTCATGTTTGGGTAATGATAAGTAGTTTGATGTTTCTGGAGCATGGGGGGTAAGGAACTATTTAAGGAGATAAAGTGGTATGGATTGTGAAGGATCTGGTTCACCAAGTGTATTGGTTTCCTAGGGTTCTCATAGCAAGTTATCAATATCTGAACAGCTTAAAACAATAGAAATTTATTATCTCACAATTATGAAGGCCAGAAATAAAAAATCAAGGTGTTGGTAGGACTATGCTCCTTCCAAAGGCTCTAGGGAGAAGTTCTTCCTAATCTCTTCCCACCTTCCGGTGGTTGCTGGCAACCCATGGTGTTCCTGGGCTTGTAGCTGCATCACTCCAGTGGCTGCCCCTGTCTTCAAATGGCCTTCTTCCCTCTTTGTGTCTGTCTGTGTGTCCAGATTTCTCTCTTGTAAGGACAACAGGCATTGGATTTAGGGCCCACCCTAATTCAATATTATCTCATCTAACACTTGATTGTATCTGCAGAGACACTATTTTCAAATAAGGTCACATTCACAGGTTCTAGATGGACATGATTTTTTCCCCCTTTTTTGTACATATTGTTGAAAACCACTTTAAAGAACAGTTTTAGCTTCACAGCAAAGCTGAGAGGAAGGCACAGAGAGTTCCAAGTACCCACTACCTCAACATATGTACAACCTCCTCCATTATCAGCATCCCCTACCAGAGTGGTACATTTATTACAGTTGCTAAACATACAGTGATAAACCATTATCACCTAAAGTCCATAATTTACATTAGGGCTCACTCTTGGTGTTGTGAACATTCTTGGTTTGGACAAATGTATAATGACATTTACCCACTATTATAGCATCACACAGAGGAGTTTCAGTACCCTAACAATCCTCTTGGTTCTGCCTATGCATCCCTGCCTCTCTCTTAATCCCCAGCAACAACTGATCTTTTTACCATCTCTATAGTTTTGCCATTTCAGAATGCTGTAGTTGGAATCATACAGTATATAGCCATTTCACATTGTCTTATTTCGTTTGTAACATGCATTGTGTTTCCTCCATGTCTTTTCATGGCTTGATAGCTCATTTCGTTTTAGCACTGAAGAGGGACATGAATTTTGGGAGTACACAGTTCAACCCAGTACACCATATAAAGAGTGTACAAGAGATGGTAGCCACTGATAAATCTCACACACTGTTAGAGTGGGGAGGAAGCAACTGAGAAGTAAACCAGATGGCAGATCATTTAGGATAGGGGTCTTCAAACCCTGGGCCACAGACTGGTACTGGGGACTGGGGACCCTAACGGGCCCAGTACCAGTCCATGGCCTGTTAAAAACTGGACCGCACAGCAGGAGGTGAGTGGTGGGCATGCCAGTGAAGCTTCATCTGTTTTTACAGCTGTTCCCCACTGCTCACATTACTGTCTGAACTCCACCTCGTGTCAGATCAGCAGTGGCATTAGAGTCTCAGAGGAGCACTGACCCTATTGTGAACTATGCATGCGAAGGATCCAGGTGGCATGCTCCTTATGAGAATCTAATACCTGATGATCTGTCAGTGTCTCCCATCACCCCCTGATTGGACTGTCTAGTTGCAGGAAAACACACTCTGGGTTCCCACTGATTCTACGTTATGGTGAGTTGTTTAATTATTTCATTGTATACTACAATGTAATAATAATAGAAATAAAATGTATAATAAACATAATGTACTTGAATCATCTTGCAAGCATCCCCCACCCCACTGCCCTGGTCTGTGTAAAAATTATCTTCCACAAAACTGGTCCCTGGTGCCAAAAATGTTGGGAACTGCTGATTTAGGAGACCATCCTAGTACTGGAGGCAACAAATTATATAGGTTCATCAAAAGTTGGACCCGACCCCTTCCTTCTGACTATTTCCCATATACTTTTTCATCGTAAACCCTATTGTCTTCTCCTGATTTTTCAGTTGTGGTTAATTTTGATTGAAGCCAATTGTAAATGCTCTTGATCACAGGTTTTTGATGTCATTGAACAAAAATATTTAAAGAAAAAGGATTTTTTTTTCTAAAATCTTGTAAAGAGATTTTTTTTTCTAGTTAGCTATTGCGCTGTATTTAGTCCCCAAACTTCCAATAGGTAACACCTACTGATCAAAAGCTTTCTTCAACAAGGTGGTAGAAATTTGAGCATGCTTTTACTGTTTTTTTTCCCCCCTTTGGTATAAATGCCTAAGTTGTGGGGATGCCATTTTCAAGTGAAGCTGGTAAACTGATACAAGGAAAAGTCAGGACTCTAAAAATTAATATTCAGCACTTGTATGGAACTTTTGGTATTACGGCACATTTAAAAAATTGTGGTATTATACACCTATGCAACAAACCTGCATGTTGTGCAATGTACCACAGAACTTAAAGTACAATAAAATAAATGAAAAAATAATTTAAAAATTGTGGCAAAATACAGATAACATATAAAATTTATCATTTTAATTTTTTTTTGATATCCTGCTCACCATCCACTCGGACCCAGGACCCCATAGCATATTGTGTCCTTTTCCGTCACCCCATTTTAACCATTTTTAAGTGTGCCATTTAGTGGCGTTAAGTACTTTGTTCAAGGTTGTACAATCATCACCACTATCTATTTCCAGAACTTGGTCATCATCTCAGAAACTCTGTACCCATTAAACAAAACCACCCATTCCCCCTTTTCTCCAGCTTCGGTACTCTCTATTCTATTTTCTGTCTCCGTGAATGTGCCTATTTCTAGGTACCTCCTGTAAGTGGAATTATACAGTATTTGTTCTTTGATATCTGGTTTATTTCATTTGACATGACGTTTTCAAGGTTCATTCATTTCGCAGTGTGTACTAGAATTTTATTCCTTTTTAACATGGAATAATATTCTATTGCATGTACACACCATATTTTGTTTGTCCATTCATCTGTTGATGGATATTTGGGTTGTTTTCACCTTTTGGCCATTGTGAATAATGCTGAGCTGAATATCGGTGTACGTGTATCTGTTTGAGTTCCTGCATTTAATTCTTCTGGGTGTGTACCCAGGACCAAAGCATTTGTTTGCATAGATCACCGTCTTTCAATTCCGTGTGGTAGCTGGGTCAGATGCTATTATTTCTACTTTGCAGACATGCAGATTGAGGGGGATATATTAAGTGACTTGCCCGAGGTCATCCAGAAACTTAAAAATAGAATTGGGAGGAGAATTAGTGCATCCTAATTCATCCACTGCCTTTTCCACTGTATCTTGCTACTATCTCATTGAGCTGATTTGTTGCTGAGGCTGAATTTTTTTTTAAAAATGTCATGGCCTGTTGAGTATGGTAGCTTCTGTGAAATTTCTAAGTAGCTACATCTCACATCCTAGTGATAAACCATCCTATGTAGTTGCACATTGCTCTGCATTCTGTGTATCAAGTCCATGCCAGGAGCTTTAGTTTTAGTTTGTTTCTATTTAGCTGCTCCTGAAAATGTTTCAAGATGCTGTTTACACCATGAAAACTGTTGCAAGGAAACTTCTCTTAACCCACATGCATCACTGCTAAGCTGCCGGAAGCATAACTATTGTCTTCATGATCTGAAAACAACCAGTTAATTCACTCAGTTTGGAGCATGCGCCACTTAATAGTTGTTCTAGAGGTTTGTAGATCAAATAAATGTTAATGAACTACTCTTGTGTTCACATAGTACCTAAAACCTCTGGTGACATCTCTTAGAAATGTAATGAAAAGATGTTTGGTGATTTGCAGAATCATAAAGATGCATTGTCTATACAGTCTGGTTTTGGGTAAGGACCATTTTTGTTTTACATTTATTTTGGTTGCATGATAAAAATTCTTAACAGGTTTGGCTAAGCACCCCACTAATGTAACCTGGAGATAAGCACTCCATAACATGGAACTGTAGGAGATTTTTAAATGCTTTTTCTCTTTGCCTTTGCAGGGACTGCACACTCTGGGCTTCAGGTCTTGAGCAAGGGTCCTGTTTATTCATAGAGAATTCTCTCCCCCTCTCCCATAGGAGTTTGGTTTTCATCTATGACTGAATCATGTTGTGAGTTATCTTTCAATTTCTGGCTACCACAGCCAGAAAACTCTGTTAGCTAATGCATTTTTGTCTAACTACGAACCCAGAGGCACTACAAAAAGTTCAGATCTGACACATCAAGGGAAAAAAGAAGAATAAACAAGCAAGCTATGAGCTTTCTACTGTGTGAGGGTACAGACTCACTAGGGTTCTCAACATCTTTTGCATACCATGGCCACAGTTTGAGAGGTCGCCAATTTTGACCAGAAGTTAGACTTCAGAAGTATCACACCTCCCTCAAGAGCATTGTCACTGATCTATGATGCAGATCGCATTTGAACCTAGTTATCTTTGCTATGTGTCTAAATTTGAAGCACAGAGAGAGATAATCACTTTGTTCCTCCTCCGAGCAAGACTTCCCCTTGTAATGACGAGCTTTGTTCTGGGGAGTACATTTCTCAACTTCACTCTCATGCTTGGGTTGCTTGGCAGGTTTTCTGATGCTTTGGGGCAATCTGAATCACACCTGAATCTGATGGGTTGCTGACATACAGAGCTTTAATTAAACCAAGCTGAAAAGAGAGAGCATCTGGAAAGCAGGGCTGGGCCTTGGAAGGGCCTGGGTGGTGCTTTTTTGATTATGTTTTTTTTTTTTTTTTTCCAGAGACCATGTTTATCTTCTCTACCAAAAAAAGTTGGAATAACATGAATAACCAGATTGAACTTGGTCAAACTGTTGTGTCAAGAGAGATTTGTTTTCTTTTGTGAGTGTTATAGGCAATACTTGAAAAAGTTGAAGTGGGATTTGGTCATGGAAACAGCTATTTGAAGGGCACATTGCTTCCTTGTTTCAATAGAACATCTCCCAAGGTTGATTTTCATTGGCCCTAAGGAAAGGTGATGGAGGACCACTGAGTCAAAAGTGATCCAAAATCTCATGCCAGGAGAAGATTTTTCAATTTAGAACTTACAACAGATGACCGGTGTAAAGGTCGGGTGAGGCAAAAGGTACCTCCTTGCTCCTGAACATGAACTATCTGTTTATAAAATGGAGTCTATTATTGCCTTTGACTATATGAAACATTAATCATAGCTTCTAGCTGGGTCAAAATCAAATTGTTACTAAATTATAAGAAGAAATTGGAGCACATTTCCATTTAGTAAGCATTTATTCTGATCTAGACACTGCACTTGACTCTAGGGATACAAGTATTCAATTATTCATTCATTCACTCATCCAGCAAATACTTTCTGGGTGCATATTATATGCCAGGCACCATTTTGGGCACTGGATAAAACAATGAACCCAACAACGTCTCTCTTCTGGTGGAGTTTGCTTTGTAGAAGGAGAGTCAAACAATAAAGAAGTCAACAAGGAAAGCTATAATACAGCTTGAGGGAGTTATTAGAGATCTGAAGAAAAACAAAGTGAGGATAACATGCTGCATACACCTTTGTTCATTTGCTCATTTACCCAACAAAATTTTATGGAGGACCTCCATGTTCCAGGAAGGCACTGAGGAGCCAATGAAGACTCAACTTGTCCTGATTACTATGAAGAAAACAAACGGGTGATATTGACAAGAACCAATGGCTGGGATGTAGGCTTGTCTGTGCCCAGAAGTACTGAAGGCAGTGGGTAAGGAAAGGCTTCTCTGAAGACCTAAAATATGAGAAGGAAGTGGCAGTGGGAATGGTTGTGTGTGTGTGTGTGTGTGTGTGTGTGTGTGTGTGTTGGTGGATTGGGACTATAGGAGAGGCAAAGAAGATTATTGTAGGTAGGAAGATCAGTATATTCAAAGGCTCTAAAGCAGAAAATGTTTGGTGAGAGTTGGTCATGAAAACAAAATTTGTTCATGTTTTTAAAGATCTGGATAATGAGTGTGGCTCAAGATGAGGCCACATCATACAAGACTTCAAAGGCCATATCAAAATTTTGAAGTAGATTCGAAGGATAATTCAAAGACACAAAAACATTTTGAGGAAGAGTGTGACGTGATCTGATGCACATTATGATCCTTTTTACCACAACTCGGAATAGATTGGGGTGGGCAAAAGTAGGAGCTGGGAGAGCAGCATGGAGGCTTTTTCAATAATTTGGGCAAGAGAATTGGAGGAAGAATCCACTGGTAACCTTGCAGGCAGTAAACACCTCTCTGAAAGTCTTTCTCATGTCCTTCTTAATTGGATCAGTGAGAATAGACAAATGTTCCAGACTCTTGCCTCCAGGCCATTGAATGTCTAGACTAATTTGAAACCTGTGGAGTTTGAGGTATCTGGAAAGACAGCTCCTATTTTAAACTTAATTTTATGCAGGGTGTTTCCTAAGAAGTATAATTCCTCCTTTTGATGAGAGTCTGACATTAAAAACAATAATAACCCAATCCTATAACTCCTTAGTATGTCAGAGTTTGAGTTTAAAAACTAAGGATCATATAATGTTCTTTGGAAATAATATTACAGCTTAATTTTTTCTCTACTAGCATTGTTGGGAAGGACAGATAAAATAAGACAAACCATGCAAATGATTTTTGGATCAAATTTGACATCGCAGCTGTCGTGGTACAAGGTGAAGCTTATAGACAAACAGACGTGGGTTTAAACATCAATTCCACTGCTCAACTGACTGTGTGACACATGGCAGATGCCTGAAGTTCTGGAGTGTGCATTTCTTCAGAAAGTGAGGTGATATGGACAAAATAATTGGTATATCATCGATATTCATGATACGGCAGTTTCTGTTGCTGCTGTGGTTTGAATGGGTTCCCCCAAAAGCATGTGCTGGTAATTTAATCCTCAATGCAATGGGGTTAATAGATGGGACCTTTGAGAGGTTATTAGGCCATAAAGACTTTGCCTTCATGAATAGATTAATGCCAATTATAAAATGGCTTGAGGAAGTGAGTTTGATCTCTTCTTCACCTTGTCTTTGCCCTTCTGCATTGGGATAACACAGCAAGAAGGCCCCCGCTAGATGACAGCCACTTGATCTTGGACTTCCCAGCCTCCAGAATCATGAGCCAGTGAATTTCTGTTCATTATAAATTATGTGGCTGGGCCAGGCATGGTAGCTCATGCCTTTAATCTTAGCACTTTGGGAGGCCAAGGCAGGCAGATTGCTTGAGCCTAAGAGTTTGAGACCAGCCTGGGCAACATGGCAAAACGTTATCTCTACAAAATACAAAAATTAGCCAGGCATGTTGGCATATGCCTGTGGTCTCAGCTACTCAGGAGGTTGATTGGGGAGGATTGCTTTACCCTGGAAAGCTGAGGCTGCAGTGTGCTGTGATCGGGCCATACTGCACTCCAGCCTGGGTGACAGAGCAAGGCCCTTTCTCAATAAATAAATAAATAAATAAATAAATAAATAAATAAATAATCTGGCTGGCTGAGATGGCTCATGCCTGTAATCCCATCACTTTGGGAGGCTTAGGCTGGAGGATTGCTTGGGTCCAGGAGTTCAAGACCAGCCAGGGCAACATGATGAGACCCTGTCTCTACAGAAAATAAAAAAAATTAGCCAGGTAAGTTGGTGCATGCCTGTAGTCCCAGCTATTTGGGAGGCTGAGGTGGGAGGATTACTTGAGCTTGGAGGTTGAGGCTGCAGTGAGCCAAGACTGCATCCCCGGACTTCAGGCTCAGTGACAGAGCAAGACCCTGTCTCAAAATATATAAATAAATAAATAAATAATAAAGAACTCATTCTGTTATATTCTGTTATAGCACAGAACAGGATAAAACAGACTAAGACACTTGTTTTCTTCCTGGCTTTCCTCTTCCCTCTTCTAAAGGGCATCTAACTTTTCTTGGCTGCAACACATCCTAAAGATGTTCAGCTAAATTTTCTTCCATCATTGCAGAAATATGAAGAGGAGAAGGTAAATCTTTTTTTCCCTCCTTTTCGCTTCTCTTCTGTTTCTCTCCTCTCTCCTCTTCCTCTTTCTTTTTATTTGAAGGAATACTACAGGTTAGCAATTATGTCCTGACCATAAAACCTGGTGTCTGGCATCATACCCATTACTTTCTAGGCATTAGCTTATTTAATTTTCACAAAACCCCAAGAGGAAAGTACTAACATGATCTTAATTTTATAGACTGAAAAAACTATGGCTTGCAGAGGTTTACTTACCCAATTTCACACAACCTGTAAGCGGTGGCACTGGAATTTGAATCCAGGCAATCTGACTTCAGAGATTTATTTGTGCATTTCTTAGATTTCTCTGTCCCTTTAGACATTTTTACTGGGTGTGTAATGTGGGGACGTTGGTACTGCTGATGACCTTGGTGGAGAGGTGGGGAGTCCTGCCAGGAAGTAAGGAGGATTTGGTGTTTATGAGTGCATGTATCTATGTGCCTTATTCATGAAAAATGGTTTCTTCCCTTTTATTGTCCACCATCTGTATCACACCTGGAGGCACTCAGTATTTTTTAGAAATATAGATGATTCATACAGCTATTTTCTTATAATGTCTAACCTCCCAGAGGACGAACTGGAGGGGAAAGTTCATTTACAAAGATCATCTATGCTTATAAAGGCATCTTAATTTGGTGAGTTGGAGAAAGCCAGGCTGCTAATTGATTAGCTTGTTTCTTGACCCGCTAATTGAGACTTGGTCTTTATTCACATGGCTCCTAGGCAGTTTTGGCTTCAGTCGTGTGTCCTGATCTAAGCTTGCCAAAATCAGATGCTGTGGGGTGTAGAGTTAACAATCTGGCAGAGCTTCTGGAGATGTAATGTCAATGCCGTTATGGAAAAATGAGGAACTTCCCTCCCAATTAGAGAAGATTGTTCTGGTGCTTACTCTGTTGTTACAAGCTTGTTCTCTTACATACCTCTACTGTTAACAATACTAAAATATAAGACACAATTTTTTTTTTTCAATAAGGGAAAACTGTGTATGTTTAAGTGTTATTTATATTACAAATGAATACTCTCAAGTAAGTGCTTGGCAGTCACAAGTTGACTCAGTCAAAATAGTCCATCTAGGTTTAGCTTTAACAACAGAGAAAGTTTCCTGTGGATCTTAACCAACCTTTTGGGAGAGTTAAGAGGTGCAATACAGTTTGCAGAGAGGGAAGCAGGGTCAGTAAAAGGATTTCTGACAGGGCATCAACCTTTGTTGAGCTCCTTGGGTCTCTTGTGCACTCTGATCAGGTATAAGCCATGCTCTGTATTCTCCTTGGTATCTTCCTCTGAGTCCTTGGTCTGCTGGGTGGTCCAGCTGCCTCACTCAGTGCTTTATAGACACAGGGCCAGTTATAAGACTGAAAGCAGGCTGGATGCGATGGCTCACATCTGAAATCCCAGCACTTTGGGAGGCCGAGGCTGGCAGATCACTTGAGGTCAGGAGTTCGAGACCAGCCTGGCCAACATAGTGAAACCCCATCACTACTAACAGTACAAAAATTACCTGGGCGTGGTAGCACATGCCTGAAATTCCAGCTACTCAGGAGGCTGAGGCACGAGAATCACTTGAACCTGGGAGTCAGAGGCTGCTCTGAACTGAGATTGCACCACTGTGATAGTTCTATGGAACTAGATTCCAGCTTGGGCGACAGAGACTCTGTCTGGAAAAAAAAAAAAGCAGTAAACATTTGTTTTCTATTTTCAAAGCAATGTTTCCGTAGTATAAGAAGAGAAGAGAAAAAAGCCAATCAAGCCTTCTAAAGTACTAACAAACCATGAAGGTTTTTTTTTTTTTTTTTTTTTTTTGGTGGAAAAATAATGTCTCCCTTTGAGGACTGACATGAAAATATCTTTAAAGCATAGAGTACGGAGCCTAGTCCTCACTAAATGGTTATGATCATTTAATTCATATTTTAGTGCATTTTTGCATGCTTACCTGTTTATCTTTCCTTGCTTTTCTTCCAACCCATCCCCTACTTCCTTTCTTCTGTCCTTCCTACTTTCCAATATACAAGCTGTAGCCTACATACAACTAGGTAACCAACTTATCATACAATATTTTGTCTATTTAAACTGAGTAATCATTATTAAGAAAACAGGACCCCACACCCCATTCACTTGTTTTTGACTACTTACCATTGTGTTCCTCTGTGTGGAGTCAGGAATGGAACTAGAGCTGGCAGCCTGCCTGCCCTCTGTCCTTATCTCCCTTCCTCATTTCCTCCTGGCTTTCCAAATGGCCGACAACTGGAAGCAGCCAAGTCCAGGAAACACACCTACTAATTTCAAAAGATGTATTTGAGTGGGAAGCACTTGCATAAGCAGAGTATTCTTGGAATTATACAAAATGAAGCTGGCCAATATGTGGTTGAGCTCTCAGAGAAATAAAAATGTCGTCAAAATTGGACCTACCCTTTTGCTCCCTGGTCTTCATTTCTACTCCAGTTTTTTTCTTATTTGGTTAAGCAGTTGAGTTACAACTTGAACTTCAGGATCATCTTGCTCAGAATCATTTGGCCTATGAAGTCAATAAGTTAGAAATCAGGTGGGGTGAAATGATTTCTTGTTTGTTTTTTCCGACCCTGTGATTCTGTGAATTTTATGAACAGTAGGGGGAAAACAGTGCCATCAAATGGCATTTACTTTTGAAATTTTCCTGAGAGCTGCACAAGTTGAAGTCTATTTATTCAATTCCTCTGAAAGTTGGGTAGTCTTTAAACACGTGTCAAGGCAGCCAGGCTCAATGCCTGTATATTTTACTAAGAGGTTGGTGGGCTTATTTGATTTAGCTCATGTGAGAAGTTTAATTGTTTTCTTCTTCTTTCTTTGCTGGCAGTGACTATATCTGTTAGAATAAAGCTTTGTCCAGCCACCCCCTTTCATTCTTTACACACGAGAGATGGGAACTGTGGATGGCCGGTGTTTTCTTGAGGTTCCCAATAGACCATGTGTTTCACATCAAGTGAGCTAATACCTTTTCAGCTGAAAACCTTTCAACGGCCTCAAGTTTCCAGACCAGACTTTACCTCTGGGCTCCAAACAGATCTAGTGTTCATGTTGGTTCACCCTTAATATTGGCACAATAGATGCTGATTCATGAAAGTAAGTCCCAAGACCTGTTTGGGATTATGCCTCAAGTCTTACACCCATTATTTCCCCCATCCAAGTCCTGCCAAACTGTTATGGGAGGCTCTATGCATGTTGATGATATTAATGGCATTGTGAGTAATTATGCCCCTGGATCTTCGTAAGAACCCAATAAAGTAGGTATGGCTATTATGTGTATTTTACAGACAAGGAAACAGGCTTAGGGAGATAAAGCCACTTGCTCAAGGTAGAAGAATTAGCATGCAGAATGATGATTAAATCATGCTCTTAACCCCCCAAATCACAGTTTTTCTGCAGCAGGAAATGTAAGGGCCAAGCCCTGGGAGGGTAAGACATTATTTTCTTCTTGTTTTGGTTAAATTAATTTAGAGCAAAAGTGATCTTTGAGATCAACCCCAATCCCACCTTCTTTATAGATGAAGGAGACAAGATTTGTGATGCTGAGTAATTTGCTCAAGGTTGAGCTACTGGCAATGGTAGCAAGAACAAAGGCGACCTGTGCTCTTTCCAGCACAGTGTGCTGGGCAGGGCAAGAGTCTGAAATTACAGAGGACTGAGATGATGCTGACTAAGAGTTAAGAGAGCTAAGGGTTTTTTGTCTTAAATTAAAATGAGATTACACTTTCTTGAAATACAAATATAAATTAAAGGATCCTACATGTGAATGAGATCTGGAAAGCTTTCCTGATCTAGTACCTTAGTAAAATCCACACTCCTTTTCAGGATCTCCAAGGCAATGCATGATCTGTCTCTGGCTGCGCATCCCAAGCTCTCATGGTGCTAGCCTCTTTTGAGTCTTAGAGCCCAAGCTTTTTCACTGCCATCTCATCTGCTGCTTGACCTGGTCTTTGCAGGGCTGGCTTCTTCTGCACACCTCAATTTAAATACCTGCCCTCAGAGAAGTCTTTCCTGATATCACTGCATGTATGCATGTCCTCATTTTTTAAATTTTTTTTAGAAGGAGTCTCGCTCTGTCCCCCAGGCTGGAGTGCAGTGGCGAGATCTCGGCTCACTGCAAGCTCCACCTCCCGGGTTCACGCCATTCTCCTGCCTCAGCCTCCCGAGCAGCTGGTACTACAGGTGTCCGCCACCACGCTCGCCTAATTTTTTGTATTTTTAGTAGAGATGGGGTTTCACCATGGTCTCGATCTCCTGACCTTGTGATCTGCCCGCCTCGGCCTCCCAAAGTGTTGGGATTACAGGCGTGAGCCACCGCGCCCGGCCCTCTGCCCCATCTTTTATCATTTTATCTTTTTTTTTCTTTAGCCTTTACCACTATTTGTAATTATTTCTTTATTAGTTTGCTTGTTGAATGCTTGCCACTCCTTCTAGATTCAAAGTCCAATAAAGTCAGGGTCATGCTTGTGTTGTTCAACATCTGTACGCTGGCACATTTGTTGAGTGATTGGCTGGCTGGCTGGCTGGCTGGTTGGCTGACTGGATAAATGAATGAACACATTTCCACCTGCCAAACCCCAAGTATACACTCCTGAGAACAATATTGCCTGAAGCTCCCAGCAGGGAGAGCTTTAACTACACCAATTCCAATTCCAATTTATTTTCTAAGACTAGTAAAGTAAAGTTACTAACACTTCCTTGCATAATTTATTTTCAAATAAACTAGCCAGTTGCTTAGTGAAATATGAAGAGAACAGGGCAGAAGGTAGGCAATATTTTTAGAGTAGAGGTGAAGAATCAAGAACTGCCACCAATGTACTGCATGTGAGCACCATGTGCATACATGGGCCTGTATAAAACTTCCTTTTCCAAATGTTTAGCAGTTTAAAAAAAATTCTGAGCTTCACTTAATGCCCACTTACTCCTTCCTAAATCAAGCTCCTCCTATGCCGAGCAGCTTTCTCTACCGGAGAGACTCTCTGATGCCTCCTGGTGTTCCTGGGGCCTTGTCCAGGGCCAGGCACTCCATTGATGTTGGTCAGACTGGCTTCATACAGGAAATTAGTATATTTTAGAATAAAATTAGTCCAGAAGTATTATATAAATATAAAATTAATGATAACAATATGAATAGTGATTATTGATTTACTGCTTACCATATACCAGGCAACATGTGGCTTTGCTTTCAATGTTATTTAATTCTTATAATGACCCTTTGGAGGTAGGCACTTTTATTATTTCTGTTTCATGGATGAGGAAACTGAAGCTAAAGTAATTAAAAAACAAAACAGGTTGGGTGCCGTGGCTCACACCTATAATCCCAGCACTTTGGGAGGCTGAGGCAGGTGGATCATTTGAGGTTGGAGACCAGCCTAGCCAACATAGTGAAACCCTGTCTCAAAAAAAAAAAAAAAAAAAAAAAAAAATCTGCTGAGTGATGTAATGCATGCCTGTACTCCTAGCTACTCAAGAGGCTGAGGTGGGAGAATTGCTTGAACCTAGGAGGCACAGGTTGCAGTGAGCTGAGATCGCACCACTGCACTCCAGCCTAGGTGACAGAAGAAGACCCTGTCTCGAAAGAAAAAGAAAGAAAGAAAGAGAGAAAGAAAGAAAGGAAGGAAGGAAGGAAGGAAGGAAGGAAGGAAGGGAGAGAGATAGAAAGAAAGAGAAAGAAAGAAAGAGAAAGAAAAAGAAAGAAAAGAAAAAGAAAGAAAGAAAGAAAGAAAGAAAGAAAGAAAGAAAGAAAGAAAGAAAGAACGAACAAAACAAGAAGACTAAAAGTGCCCAAGCTCACATACCAAATTAGTGCAGAGTTAGCATTCCAAGCTGGTCTCTCTGTTTCCAGAGCTTCTGCATCTAAACACTCTGTCATGAACATGAGTCTTGTCTCACCTTCCCTTTTTCCTGATGACATGGGCTAGACACATAAAATTCAGGAATGATCTACCTGATGGTGTATTCTAAAGCAACCACAGCAAGGAGGCCTGGTGGCCTTTGGGTATACAGGGAGCTGCAGGGACTTATTTCTCCCTCCTGTAGCCCTGGCTATGTGATTCTCAAGGAACGTTGTATCACTGTTGGGAACATGGGACTCTTCCAAGGAGAATACCAGGACCAAGTTCCTTGCTAATGTTCACAGCTGATAGGTAGTGGAAAGAGACCAGGCCTAAGTATGACTCTGAACTTACCGGCTTTGTGATTTGGGGCATAGCACTGAACTCCTCCAAAGTTGAGTTTTTCTCATCTGTGCAGTAAGGACAAGAGAAGTGGCTACCTAGTGGAGTTGTTGTCAGGACTGAAAGAGCGTAATTCATTTGCATGTGTCGTGTAGGCAGCACTAGTTTTACAATGCAAAAGTTGTTACTAGTGACAGCCCTTTCAAGTGAAAAACTTGATGCCATTTGGACCTGGCAAAAGTGATCAATAAGTGTCTGCTGATTGATTGGCACAGCACTGAGGGCCCAAGAGTCCTGAGGTCCATGGCCTGTTGTCCAGACTCCAGTGAGTGGTGGGTCCCCGGCTTCCAATGCTATGGCCCCTGCAGTGGCTTCCATCTTTGAGAAAGACAAATGAGGCCAGGCCATAGGTTCCCAAACATCTGAGGTGTTGGCTCATCAGAGCTTGCTGTGGAGCATAGCTTGTGTGCTTTAGTCCTGCTCACTGGCACGTTTGTATTCATTGAAAGCAATTGCCCCAAATGTAAAAGTCATAATAGTGATAGCCAAACACTCTGTCCTTTACTGACAGTCAGCCAAGCCTTGCATAATGATCACACCGGAAAATCACCATGGAGCAACAAATCTGCAGGGGGAAGAAGGGAAACACTTCCAATCATTTCTGAGTCAGCTTTCTGACTTATTGGTTTTGTTCCTTCCCACATGAAGCATTTCTAGAAATGTGCTTGGCTCTAAGAAACAAGCTTCCCTGAATGGAGAGACGCATGCCTCAGTTAGGGGTGTTGAGTGGTTCAGGCAAAGTTCTAAAGTGAGAGATGAATGGTTTCGTGTTTTGTGGTTCTGAAAGTTGGGGGGTAAGACTTCTTTAGAAGGAGGATTGAGCGAACCAATCAGACTGAACACAGAATGCTTCCCCTCAGCAGGTCCAAACCAAACTACTTCTAACTTAGATTGGAAAGCCAAACTCCGTCCTCATGTCACTGTTTATGAAGCCGTTGCATTCCTTGGCAGGAGAATATGGAGGCAAATCACAAAAGGAAGCAGAAATCATATAAAATCTTACTTTCAGTGGTGAGGTCTCTACTTTTTGTTGTCGGTCTTGGAGGAGCTGACACTGGCTGCATCCTTCATCATCATTTTCATAACGACTCTTAGAGAAAAGAAAGGGAGACACATGTTCTATCACTCAAAGTAATCAGGATGCTGATGACTCTACTTCTCTGCACAAGCAAGGCCGCTTCTTATCCAGTCTGATAATTTGATCTTAGCCCCACGTGACCGAAGTGCTGGACTATCCTGGAGTCACGAGCTTATAAAGCAAACTCTCTGCAGCAAAGCAGTGCTGGGCCATGTGCAGCTGTGTCCATGTCTGGCAATGGCTTGACTTTCAATATGAGATTTGTTCTGATTATTTATTCAGAACTTCAAAGTCACCAACAGCAAACGGTCCCTCATACAGTTTAGATGACACATGCTCTTATAGGGTATTGTGTATACATTTTCTCTAAAAAAGAGAAAAATATGTCCTCAGCAAGTCTGGAAACAAAAAAAGAGTTAATTTCTGGAGTCCAACAGTTTTTTTTTTTTTTTTTTTATGAGGTTCCCTGAGACCCACTGAAACTCATCTAAAAATCCCATCAGAGTCAGCATTGTGTGTGAGGTGTGTGCATCCGCAAGTGGGTACCTGTGATCCTAGCGGAGTCAAAAACTTGGAAGATGTGGGAGTTGGAGCAACAGATTAGAAATTTGATGACTATGACTATTTATGTATATATGTATGCAAACATAGCATCAAAACATCTGGATTAAAAAATAGAAAAATGTCTACATTTTTATCCATAGTTATGGATATATATATAGATAGATACAGATATATACTGATAAATATATAAAATGCTAAATATCTGACTGAATAGTTTATGTGCTTTCTCAGTTTTATTTGGACTTAGACTAAGTGTAGACACAGCATGCTAGTTCTGATATCAGTTATGTAAATAAGATGCTGTTTGTTCATAATTTGGGGTCTAGGTCTTTTTTCTCCTTAGGAAGCAGCTGGTAGCATCTGTGACATTTCTAATGCACTTGGACACACCTGACAATACCCTACCTTGATGAAAGTGTGAATGCCTATGCCTTTTAGGGAGCAGAGCCGAACTTGAAAGGGACTACCTCTGCTGTACAGCTAGCTGGATCTTCCTTCACAGATTTGGAAATGTTTACTTAACTGATCTGTGTGGCTGTAGTTTCTAGGTATTTGATAAGGAAGAAGAGGAGTGACATGCCTCTCCTCAAAATGAAGCAGTAAGATAGTCTTGTGTATTCTTTTCTTTTTTTTTGAGACGGAGTCTCTCTGTTGCCCAGGCTGGAGTGCAGTGGCCCGATCTCGGCTCACTGCAAGCTCCGCCTACCGGATTAATGCCATTGTCCTGCCTCAGCCTCCCGGGTAGCTGGGACTGCAGGCGCCCGTCGCCACGCCCGGCTAATTTTTCGTATTTTTAGTAGAAACGGGGTTTCACCATGTTAGCCAGGATGGTCTCAATCTCCTGACCTCGTGATCGGCCCGCCTCGGCCTCCCAACGTACTGGGATTACAGGCGTGAGCCACCGCGCCCAGCCTCTTGTGTATTCTTTATGTTTTGAAGTTACACCTAGACCCAGGGACATGAAAACATGGTTTGGGGATCAGTAGTAATCCCCTGGGCACCTCTTGGTTGTCCCCGGGCCTGCTTTCTGAGGTATTACAGTATGATGCTGTCTAGGCTTTGGTTTCTGGTATGAATTAACTTAATATATTTATTGTATTACTTATGATTTTTAATGAAAACCAGACATCATCTCATCGGTGTTTCACCAAAGCACTGCCACATTTACTTATTTACTGACTTTTGTGGTCAGTGAGGTTTTGGGTTTTTTAAAAATCTCACTGATCTTATGTTGGTGCAAAGGTAATGGCAAAAACCGCAATCACTTTTGCACCAGCCTAATACTATTCGTAGACAAAAACATTGTATCTTGGTTTACTCTACATTTTATAGGTTGGTGCAAAAGTAATTGTGGTTTTTACCTCTTTTTTTTTTTTTTTTTTTTCTTTTTTAATGATGTCTCGCTCTGTCACCAGGCTGGAGTGCAGTGGCGCAATCTCGGCTCACTGTAACCTCCACCTCCTGGGTTCAAACAATTCTCCTGCCTCAGCCTCCTGAGTAGCTGGGACTAAGGACATGCACCACCACACCCAGCTAATTTTTGTATTTTTAGTAGAAATGGGGTTTCTACTACCATCATGTTGGCCAGGATGGTCTCGATCTCTTGACCTCGTGATCTGCCCACCTTGGCCTCTCAAAGTGATGGGTTTTTACCTCTTTTTAATGGTAAAAACTACAATTACTTTTGCACCAACCTAATAAACAATTCTGTAAACATTTCTTGAGTACATCACACACTTTGATGAGTGCTGTAGCTATCAGGATGAAAAGCTATCATTCCTGCTGTTAACAAATTCATAGCCTAGTAGAGAAGACAGAGAACAAATAATTATTTGAGAGATTGTAAAACCTGGTGATTTAGTGACAGGCTTGGAATGACATCCTCCGGATCTGAGTCTTTTCTCTTGCCATATACTAACTGTGGGCTCTTGGATAAGTTTCCTAATGTCACTTTATCTCAGAAAGGAAAGTCAACATCTAAATAAGAGTAAAAACTGTACCCTCTTATAAAGTTATTGTGATAATTAAAAGAATTAATACATGTATGAAGTGCTTCAAACAGTGCCTGGCATAAAACCGAAGTCCAATAAATGTTAGCAGCTACTATGATTCCTCAGAATTATGTGGACAATAAAATAAATGTGTTTGTATCAAAATCACCTGGGCGGGGGGGAAGCTTAGTAAATGCAGATTCCTGGGCCTCCATCTCGGAGTTTCTAATTTAGTAGGTCTAGGTGGAGCTTTTAGGCTTCTGCAATTTTAATAAGCACCTGGGTAATTCTGACGTGGGTGCTCATTGGGCACATTTGGAGGGGAGCCCTGGTATGCTGGAGGAACTATACCAGCTTTTTTTTTTTCTTTAAAAGAAGAAGCAACATTGAGAAGGTGGGACTGTCTTTGGTTAGGAGTAGAGTCAAGAGAGACCTTATCGTGTAAATCATGGTATGTACTGAGTTTTGAAGGATGAATAGGAGTTCAGCAAGCAGAGAGAACAATAGCACTGGCAGAGACACAGAGCTGTGAATCACCGTAGTGTATGTGGAACATTAGGTTTTTCATGTTGTTGGAGGTCTCTTTAAAGGGGTGAAAGGGAGGTCTCTTTAAAGGTTGGCAAAAAGTTGTGGGTGATGAAGTTGGAAGGTGAAAGTAATTTCTGGAGAGTAGCTGAGACCATCTAATTAAAGCATTTCAGTGAATAAATGGGTCAAACTGGTTTCTGATTTCATGTGGACAAAAATGAGGGATGGAGTAGAAGTTTGAGCTTGCAGTTTGTCATGGTGGTGATAAATAGAAACAGTCAATACTGTGCTAGTTAATCATTATGTCATATTCTCCTCTGATAACCAGCGCTGAGCATTTCTAGGGAGAATTCAGCTTAGATGCTGGTAGTGGGGATATTTAGACGCAGCAATGAGTTAAAAATAAGGACGTGAGCTCTCTCCCTCTTCCTCTTATGAATATCTCCCAAAAAAGTTAGGCTTTCACCCATCTGAGGTGTTTAGATATTTGGGATATTTTAGATTTGGATACTTGGATGCTTGGGAGTACTCAGGTAATGCCTCAAAATGTCTACTCCGTAAACTGAGAAGGGATCTTGGGGAAAAATGTTACTTTCTCTTTCTGTAGCATCAATAAAACTATGAAAATAGTGGGGGATTGGTCAATGGTCTTATAGGACAGATACATAAATGAATTTCTGGCAGAATACGTGATTTTCTTCTTGCATTGTTTTAGATGAGATGGGGTGCGTTCAGGGTGGTACGGACGTATACCTTGCATTGTTTTAAACCAAGGGGATTTTACAGTGAATTTGAACAAGAAGAAAGTTCCAAGTGAAATCTGGCCATTGCTTTACATTTAATCTTTACATTGCTTTCTGGTAGAATAAAACTTTTTGTCAATTGTTTGGAGGATTCTATGAGTCACCTGATCTAGCAGGGGAAAGAAGGCGATTCTTTGGGAAACCTTGCTTGGTGACATGCAGTTATTGGTGAGGTAAAGGGAAGGGACTAAAAAGGTAGTCAGAAATGGATTAGTTGTCAGAGGCATTCAAGGGTAACCTTTCTTTTTTCTTTCTTTTTAAAATTGTCATTCTTCAGATGTTCTATAGACGCTGTTTATTTATCATGCTACTAGCAGAAACTATGCTGCTCTAAAAAGTTACATAATCAAACCAAATCTTCAACCAATTTCACTGCAGTGGGACTCTGCCCACTGTGTGTTGCTCCATTATTATTGTATTAGCTTTTTAGCAATAATTGACATCTATCTGATATAAAAATTGATACTTGACAGAGGAAAAGAAAACCTGTTCTTTTGTGCTTAGGGCAAGTAGATGGAAACTTGCTTAAAAACTGTTTGGGAGTCAAATCGGAATATCTCTCAGCAACATTTCCCCACTTAGGTACAGTAACCAGAAGGTAGCATCCAAAAAATGTAAAGCATTGTTGGGCTTCTGGATGTCTCTGAGAGAGCCTGTGTTTAGATTAATGGACGGTCGACTGAATAGGGGGTCATGATGGGTGGCCAGACTCTCTGCAACACAGTAGGCCTATTGTACATCTAAGAGCGACTCAGTTCAAAGCGATTCATGGCTTGGATGCTTCTGTAAATATACATGAGCCTTTAAGCAAACCAGGAATTATAGCAGCTTTTATTTTTTTTCTTTAAGAGAAGAAAGTAAGAGAAAAAAGAGATGAAACAAATAAACACCAGAGAACTTTCTTTTGCAACAATGCCTTCTTTTCCTTTTGACAATGTTTTTTAAAGTTGCGGCAGTCCTGGGTGAATGAATATGGGGTTTTATCCCTTGAAACAGAGGCCTGCTGTCTGATGCAGGCTTCTTTTTCTTGCTTGATTGGCAGGACTTTCTGTCTCACTCCCATTAGAGAAGAAATACTGTTTAGATTTCGACACAAGATATTGCCAGTGGAATAAATAGTGCCATTTTCATGATAAAGTGGATGTTGATTAAGGGTTTATTTAAGCTCACTGGTGAGCGACATTCCACTTGAATTAGGAGACACTCTTACAGGAAACAAATTTTATCAACCTAATTTTGTATTTTCCAAGTTTTTCCTGCGCAGCAGACAGAGGCAAAGATGTCGCCACAACCTTCTGTTAACAGCGGAACGCAACACCCAGGAGTAAGCGCTTGCAAGGTTAAAACAAAGAGCTCCCATGTAAACGGCAGAGGGCGCTCGAGGACTGGCTGCGAGGAGTAGTTGGACCTGACTTCTCCGCTTTTTGCCTTCTCTTTTTTAAATGTAGAAAGGAAAAATAAAAGGATCATCAGCCAGAAAACAAAGGGCGCCAGAGAACCAAATGTATGCAGCTGAAGAACTTGAAAAAAATTCTGGGGACTCAAGAGAGGAACCCATATTCTCATTCTCGTTGTCAGTCATTTTGCAGCTCTCCTGGCCTAGTATCGCCTTCTCTTCTCCTGCCACATTCCCCACTCCACACTCCCTCAATTTGGTCCTACGAGATTTGGTCCCGTTCGCCAGCACCGTAGGCTGCCTTTAGGAAAACCCCTGACTCGCATGACGTCACCACGCTCAGCGGGAGCGAAACTTCCCAAGCACCCCAGTGGATGGTGCTAACAAAAGTTAAGCAGCGCCCCACCTCCTGTGTGCAACAGGGGTATCCCCCTCACCCCCTTTTTTGGTAAGGGAGGTGAGATGGGAGGAGCTGACGTCGGGACACCTGGTTCTCAGCCCAGCGCTACTCCCAGGGGCCTCCCTTAGTCTTTGTACTCCTGTTCTTCATTTGTAAAATGAGGGAATTGGGCTAAATGGTCTCTAAGCGCTCAGGTTCTGTCTGTTCGTAAAATTGTGAGAGGTTAAGTCACCCCAAAGCAAGATTTTTAGTGCAAAATTTTGAGGGAATTGAGGCAAAATGTTTTTTTCCTCTCTTCTTCCTGGAGTGTGAATTACCTGATTAAAAGTCTTGAATATTTCACTTCTATCTCTGTGGTGTATCGATCAAAAAGTTTATTGAACTTTTACCCTATGATCAAAATAGAGACGAGCAGATTAGATTATACCTTAATTGGCAGTTTTCTTTTTGCTAATGGTTTATTTGAGTTCACAGCCATTTCTTTGTTAAGTTAAAGTATTGCCTGATAAACTGACAGATTACACTTGCATTTTCTCTTTTGTTCTCAGAATAAACTTCAAATATTCTTTTTTGGGGGGATGTTCGAATTTAATTGGCCCTAATGAGAGCCAGATTGCTCATTAGAATAAAAAGAAAAATGACAATCTGTGTCACGTTTATCATCCTCAGCGATGGGCAGCGTTGTACTAAGGTTTGGAATAAGTGGACAGATGTAGAGACTAAGAGGGGCTCTGATAAACAGAGATATTGAATGTAGATAATAAGTCAATCTTAAAATTAAGCATGTGTTTACATTGTGTTCAAAGACTATGAAGCCATTGGGAGTCAGAATGTGGGGAGAGTTTAGCAACAGCCCTCTCAGCTGGTGACTTCAGGACAGAAACTTCTCAGTTCTCAGTAGGGGCTCCCTAAACAGCAGGCAGAAGTGGATAAGTCAATTTTGTCAAATATAGGAAAGTATATCATGTTTCAGAAGAAGACCAAAACATTATTTCAATATGAGTAAGAGTTTTCTCTTTTACCTAAGAAGTGAAATGCTCACCAGTTTTATTCTGGAATGTCAGTGTGGCCCATTTTCCCTTAAATATTTGTGCCAGCAATTTCATAGTTTCCTTGAGGGCATATTTTAAAATCTATTTACCTCCACAGTGCCTACTTTGCATGGGGGCTTTTGCAATAAGGGGTGCTCAAAGGCAATTGTTGAACTGAATGCTCATATTAATTTTTTCCTCTTTAATGCAACACAACAGTCACAGAAAGAAACCAAAAAAAAAAAAAAAAAAAAAAAAAAAAAAAAAAGAAAAAAAGAAAAAGAAAAGAAAGAAAAAAAAAAAGAAAAAGAAAAAGCCTTGCATGAAGTCACAATTTGGCTCATACCAGGTGCTGAGTCCATTTCCAGCTCTAATGACTGGATACTCATCACCAGCTTCATCTAGGCTGCTGGGCATGAGCTGCACCAGTTGGGAGATGCACCAGTTGAGAGATGCTCAGATCATTAAACATGAATGTGCTAAGCACCAAAACTCAGATTTAGTGCAAGCTTAAAGTGGCTATTTCTTAGATCCAGCATTGTGAGTTTCAGAAAAAAGAATTTTTTTTTATGTTAATACTAATGCCGCTTTCTATCTGAGTCACTTCTGAAAAAGAGTTCTGTGCTAGGGCAGTGCAATATATAGTTTTGTGACATTACTGAGTGAGAACCAGCAGTGGTGTGGCAAAGTGCTTAGTTGAATCAGAGCCATCATCATATTTATGCTTACTCAGCTATTGTTGCATTTGGGATAAGTTGTTCTGGGAAATGGTGGTAATGATGGTGGTGGAATAGTATGTGATGTGGTTAGAAACTCTGTTTTTCCATTCATTGTTTAATCTTTGATTCTTCATCTGTAAAATGGGACCTCTTGCCATTGAGTTGTTTGAAGGTTGAGAAAAATATATGTAGAGTCCCTAAAACATATTTAAAAGCAGGCATTCAAAAATAGGCTACTTTGTTATTTAAGTTCTAAAAAGCTCTTTTCTTCCCGACTATATTTCCAAAGAGCTGTCAAATAATATACTTAGTTTTTGATTAAGACTGATGGCTTCCAGAATTACTGGGACAGAAACACTAACTACTCATTAAAATAATCCTTTGTGCCTTCAAGCTTTCAGTTCTTTTCTTCTTCCTCCATTTTCATTCTACTTCTCTCCTCAGAACAGTTTCTAAATTCTGCTTCTACCACATCTATTTGATAATAATCTAATATGCTACTCTTCCTGAGAATATTTAATTAGTAGGAAACAAATCTATCCACTAAGAAATAAAGTATGGAAGGGGAATTTTAAGCGTTGGTCAACACATTGGAACATGTTTTTTTAGAGTACTGGGAAGTTTTCAGTGTTCTTGAAATTAAATTCATTGGTGGTAACTAAGGCATGAAATAGATCATCTATTAAATCATCAAAAATTAAAGATTAAATAATTTATCTCACTAGTTAGTTATCTAGAAAGGCAATGAGGAAAAAAACATTTACATTCACTCATTTATTTCAATTTTTTTTTTTTTTTGAAATGGAGTCTTGCTCTGTCGCTCAGGCTGGAGTGCAGTGGTGTGATCTCAGCTCACTGCAGCCTCCACCTCCTGGGTTCAAGCAATTCTCGTGCCTCAGCCTCCGGAGTTGCTGGGACTAAAGGCACAAGCCATCATGCCAAGCCAATTTTTGGACTTTTAGTAGATGCGGGGTTTCACCGTGTAGGCCAAGCTGGTCTCGAACCCCTGATCTCAAGCGATCTGCATGCCTCAGCCTCCCACAGTGCTGGGATTACAGGTGTTAGCCACTGAGCCTGGCCATTTATTCAATATTTTTAAGTGATGGATTATTATGAGCCAAGAACCATTGGTGCTGAAGAGTCAAAAGGCTTGAGGCACAGTCGTTGGACAGAGAGTTCCCAACCTAGAATCAGAGAGAGCAACAGCAATGCATTGATAACCCGGAGGTAAAGTGGGGATGACTGAAAGGAGGTTGTCGAGGAACCAGCTCTGACAACCATGGTCTTCAGAAAGCACACTGACTCTCTCTGGAATGAGAAGGCTGCACAGGCCATGCCAGGTATAACCTGGGCAGTTGAGAATTTTCACTGGGGCCATGTATTTGTTCATGGACAATGGACTGGATCTGTCTAGATAATTATTTTTTGAGCAGAAAATTCTCTGAAAACATGAGCAAGATTATGGAGTCAGGGGAAAGTGATGTGACCTCTGTTTAACCTTGGGACTATTTATAATTTTAAACTTTTTCACTGCCTAGGTGAACAGGGGAAAAGTCTTCTGTTTCTACCCTTATATCCTCTATTATACTAATTGCAGGAAGAAGGCTTCTAAAGTCCACCATTAAAAGCAGCAAGGAAACTCTACCCATGACATGAAACACTACACCAAGCCAATGTAAAATTGAGTTACAGGCTCACAGGATTGTGGCCTTTATTTGAAGTTGTCAGCTGTGCTATTGTGGGTTAACTATTCTGAAAGCATACATCTTTTTTCCCTAGGCAGTAAGGCTGTTTCTGTAGTCTTATTTTATTTGGGAACTATGCTGTGCTTAAATATAGTTTGTGGGTGAAATTGTTATAAGTTGGCATTTGTACTTTATATGGTTTTGTATTAGGAAATTTTAGTGTTTTTCACTCACAGGAACTTGGGCAAATGCCCCTTATTCAGAGCATTCTTTTTAGGTTCTCACCATGTTACATTCTGAAACCATAAGTTTCCTAAGAAGCAATGCAAATAGGAAACAGTAAATAGTGTGGAACATAAGAACTCAAAGCACCATGGGATCCAATTAGTCCTAGCAATTTGATAAAAATAAATTTTAAAGTCATGTACCTCCTTGTTAAGTATTGTGACAAATGTTCACTTATTCTGACAACGCCATTATTGAGGGGCTGAACTGAGGAAATATGAGGGAAGGCTGTCACTCAAGGAACCCTATATGGAGCCCTATATATACAGGAACCTCTCAGAATTTAAGCTGCAGTCATTGTCAATTTTTTTTGTTTACATTGTGTATTTCAGTTAATAAGGTATTAGACATTAAACTTAAATGTTGCATTTAAGTACATGATTATGAGATACGCAGTGCAGACTGAAGATGTTACAATTGGCCAAACCTATGGTGAGAGACGGAACGTAAGAGAATGAACTGAAAAGAGTATCATGGCAGGAAACACACCTACAATTTCATGACAGCCTTTCAGGGCATTTTCTCTGTGGCTATGTGAACTTGCTGAATCACTGGGCTTCTATTCAGATCACCAAATGAGGAGACAAAGGCAATAGCATTGGTAGCTGGATGGTTTTTCCTGTTGCCTTCAAATAGGGCTCAAAGCTGAGGACAAAGAGGCATCAAGCATTTCACTTTCTAAAAAGAAAAATGAAAAATTGGTACAGGAAACCTGTTTTAAGGTTCCACATTCTGTTAATACTATCTCGAGGTTCTGCCATCTTGTTTAAGGTCATCCTGTCAGCACATGCTGCTTTTACTCATCTTCCATTGGCCAAAATCAGTCACATGGTTAGCCTGACTGCAAGGAATCAGAGAAATGTAAAGAAGTGCATGGAAATTAATGAGAATCAACATTCATTGTGCTAGACTTATTGGCATGTTTGGAAGCACAATGACTTCACTCGCTTTGTCAACACCAAGTGAATAAGGGCTCTAAGGATTCACTATTAGAGACTGAGGATAATTGAAAGAAGGGAAGACTGTCTCTGATAGGTCACCTGCTTAGGCAATAAACTTACTGAAATACTTCTTGTGTATATCTTAGCAGAGAAAAGACAATTATTGAAGACCAATAGCAAGACAAAGAGAGGGGGTGGCATTGGAGTACTCCACACTCACACTGGTTGGAATATCAAAGATACAGGAAGTAACAACAACAACAACAACAACAAAGTGGGATCTTTCTGTGGGCCAAATGGACTCTGAAAAAAGTTGTAGTGAAGTCACTGAGCAGTTCCCCCTTCAAGAATGTGGGCCACAGTGAAAAGGGGCCAGGCATCAAGAGACTGTGGGATGCTCTCCCAGGGCCAAGAGCTATGAAGAATTACAGGATGTCAAGCCAGGGATAGAAATCCTACAGAGAGCTGTGCAGCATAGATGGCCTTGCAGAATACTCCAAAGAACATTCATATGTGTCCTGTTAAAGAACCAGTATCGAATGCTTGATCACTCAGAGGATATTGATGCTGGAGAACTACAGGCATATCTATCTATCTATCTATCTATCTATCTATCTATCTATCTATCTATCTATCTATCTATCTGTCTATCTCTGTCTATACATCTCAGAATCCAACAGAGAAAAAAACTGCAACAGACAGAAGATGGAAATTAAGCAAGAGGCAAGTGTTTCCTTCTTACTTGTTTACCCTTACAACCCTCAACATTAGAGGAGTAAGGGAAGAAGAGAGCAGGAGGAGGGATGCCAAATACAGAATAGACTTTCCCTCACTCTAAGGAAGAAGGGATAGGAATAAATAAAAGCAGATCATGCCTTCTCCGCTCCAGCTGTGTTGGAAGAGAAAATGTGAGTTTAAAATTCAGCTGGATTCTGAAAATGACGGCACAAGAAAATGATGGAATCTTCTGAAGACATTGTTTGAGGAGCAGAAAGAGAGTTTCAATGCAGCAGAATAGAAAGTAGTTATTGGAGAATAAATAAAAGCAATTATTCATTGAAACTTCCACTGAGGTGAGCCTTTTTGATAAACTAGTTATAGATTCATAAGAGCCTGCAATCTGACTTATTCATATTGCTCATGTTTCTGATGGGTTGGACCAAAGATTTAAATCTGACTTAAAAATATGAGAGACTGATAATGTGGAGTGAAAGTGAAATGAGGTTGGACTTGTGACATCAACAAGACATGAGAGCTGGGATGTTGTGTTTACTGGCCTGACCCTATCATCTTTCACATGAACAAAAGAGGGACCAGAGTTGGCATATGACTGGCATCAGATAAAATGACTGCTTCATAATCGAGATAGTTAACTTGATAATATTTAGAGTATTCTTAAAAATAAATGCTCCAGGTCTTGTTTTATATGTAAACTGCTTCATCATTTAATTTCATAATAAATAGATTTGAAGATGAGAAGATCATTCTTTTTATATTGGTCCCCTGCAATTTTCAGGCCACTTGAAAAGTAGTGACTTGAATTTTTTCTAGATCTTTTATAATCCAGGGCACATATTGCTCAGAATTCTTTGAGATCAGAGTCCCCTAGAATAGTAACTAAAGAATAAAAGAACTCTGTTGTATGTTCCAAATGTTACTGGGCTTCCAGGATTAGCTTATAACATTGTCCCTTTTTCTTTGAAGTAGGACTTACCTCTTCATCAAATCCCCAAAGTCAATCCAGTTCTCCAGAACATTAGAGAGTAATGTAAATTTTCCTCGATATGTCATGGTGTAACACCATCCCCTCTTTTTAAGCATTTTACAATACTTAGTAAAATTCCCAATCAAGTACCTTGCCCCCTCCTGTGCCTCTCCAGTCATCAGCTGCTTCTTTTCACTCTTAGGTGCTCCTAACCTGTAGCCGTTTCTTGCCTCCCAGAAATTTTATGATCCCTTTTCCATGTAAAGCAATTGACTCTTCTCTTAGCTTCTTTCATCTTGCACCTTCACAGAATCATCTCACAAGGCAGGCCCCACTTTGGGGACAGTCTCCTTAGAGAGCTGAGGGGGATTTTAAATAAGAAATAGGAAGCAATCTAAGGGTCCATCAACAGATGAACAGATAAAGAAAATGTGGTACATAGACACAATGGAGTACTATTCAGCCATAAAAAAGAATGAGATCCTGTCATTTGCAACAACATGGATGGAATTGGAGGTCATTATGTTAAGTGAAATAAGCCAGGCACAGAAAGACAAACGTTGCATGTTCTTATTTATTTGTAAGAGCTAAAAATCAAAACAATTGAATACATGGGCATAGAGAGTAGAAGAATGGTTACCAGAGGCTTGGAAGGGCAGTGGTGGGGAGGTTGGGATAATTAATTGGTACAAAGAAATTAGAAAGAATGAATGAGATTTACTATTTGATAGCACTAGAGGGTGACTATCGTCAATAATAACAAATTGTACATTTAAAAATAGCTGAAAGAGCATAATTGGAATGTTGTAACACAAAGGATAAATGCTTGTGGGGAGGGATACCCCATTTTCCATGATGTGATTATTATGCATTGCATCACTGTATCAAAACATCTCATGTACCCCATAAATATATACACCTATTATATACCCACTAAAATTAAAAATAAAAAAGAAACAAAAGAAATATTTTTTATCTGAAATAAATGTAGCATCTTCAGGCAGTAGAGTATTCTTCATGTATCTCAGTTCATCATGAGCAGCTGATGTTTGTCGATTTCCCCCTTACTTGTAGAAGTTCAATCTCTGCCCTCAAAGAGAGTTACTCAGTGTTGGATGTGGCTTGTAGAGAACTGAGCCTTTACAGTTGGTGTGGGTTACCTATGTATGGCTTTCTCTCTGGGCTGACCTCATGTTCGTGCTAGTGTCTGTTCTTGTGTCTCTCTTCTTTGGTCTATATCAGATCTGAATATGGGCTACTGTGCTAACTTGATATCAGGTTCAGCCCTGGCCCACCCTTCTTCTTACTGACTTCTCATTATATGAACCACATTTTACCATCCCTTCCTATTCCCCCACTGCATTCAGCGTTTGTCCTTCTCCATGTTTAGAATGTGACTCCTGCATCAGCTTTGAGAACTGACCTTAGTTTTGCTGTCAGAGACACAACTCCCAGATCAAGTAGAGGGAATTTGTTGGGTTTCAAGTCACCATTGCTAATCTTAGATGATGTGAAGAGAAACTTTCATGTCTGGACTGACATATCCCTATGTGCCACCACAAGATGAGATATCTGGCATATCCAGAAAGAATATATATATATATGCAACAATTCATATCACTATCTAAGGGATCATATACATGCAGACAAATCCACTTCGACTTTTGGTTGAAGTTTTCCAAGAGTATAAACAGATGCAATTTCATGAAATTGTCAGTACCTTCTAAAAAGCTTCCTCAGAGTTAGTTCATGAAACAGGCAGGCATTTGGACCTCACAGTCTGAAATCATGAGCGCTAGAAGACCCATGGCATGGGGTTTTGGTGAAGTAGGAATGCTGATCTCTCTGCTGTTAGCCACGCAGCTAGTGAGGGAGCCAAGTTCACTGCCCAGCATCAGCCTCTCACTGGACTCGCCTGTCATCTGCTCATCACTACAGGGATGTTTTATGAGGTAAATTACATACTATTCTTGAATTTGGGGGTTCTGGATGATCTTGGGTTTTTATCTAGATTCTCAAGCTCTTACTTTGTTTTCTTAGTCACTCCCAGCCAAGGCCACTGTTTGTCACATGCTACAAGGGAGACATCTCCTCTCCCTGCCTGGGCCATTTCGATCTGTCTATTCAACCTCTTAAAGTCTGTAATTAGCCTCTCTCAGAGAACAGGGTAAAACACAGAACCTGAGGTGAGGAAATGGGATGTGAGTCTTGGCTCTGAAATATGCCCATTCTGTGACCTTACGAAGGCACATTGCTTCTCTCAAACTAATTTTCCTTGTCAGTAAAATAAGCATAAAAATACCTTCATCATAGAGTTGCTCAAGAACTTAAATGAGACAAGATATAGGAAAATGCTTTCTAAAATGTAAAATTCTTACAAATGCAAAGGTATAATTCTCTGGCAATCTACCTGTAAAACTTAGCACAAGGAATTTGTCTCCCTTATATCCTCTATGGAACAAGGTAGAATGGAAATACAACTAGTTATTTTGCTGTAACGTTTTCTTGCAACTTTCATGTTTTTGAATGGTAATTCTTTTTATTGGGAAATTTTGTTAACCTTTCAAAATATCAGTTTTAACAGTAAAAGTTGTCGTTCTTCATTATAGTAACCCATATACAGATTGTTTTAGGACATTAATATAATATGACATTATCTAGCACTCATTTATTTACCTATTCCACCAACAAACTACTGGAATCATGGTGGACACTGCAAAGGATACAAGAAGACACGGGGAAGTATTCTTCTGATCTTACTGCTTTCTAACAGGGAGGCCAGCACACATGAAATAATTAGAAGCAAGAGAGTTACTCAAAGATTACCTGATTAAAATAGCTATATATGGAGAATTTTAGAGGCCACCTTTTCACCAGACTCTCTGTGCCTTTTAAAATGGTCACCTAATTTTTGCATCTCAATTCAGAAATCGATGCAACTATTAGGCATCACTCACAATTTATTATATGTCTCTTTAGTCTCTGTTTGTGTCTCACCTTAGAGATTATAATATGTATGAGCAGCAATTTTCTGTATTCATTACTTAAATTTCACTTAAAAAATCTCTGCTCAATTTTACCTCTTTATGTTTTAATTTTGGGATTGCAACTTGACTTGTACATTTTGCTTGCAAAAGTCATACCGCAGATAAAGAATAAGAGCAGTTCTAAACCCCTAGTCTTCTTGAGCTGAAGCTTTCTTCTCAGCCACCGTAAGAGTAGAAAGGGTTAATGAATTAGTCAGTTCTCTGCTCTTTGCTCAGTTTCCGGTGGTAACCTAAACCCAATGGAACCACACAGACCTGCACTCAGCTTTTCCATCGTTTATATTTCTGGTGCCTGAAACAATGTCCTTAAAATGAAAGGAGCATTCTTGGCAAAAACAGATACCTGCTGTTTGGGTGAACTTGAGAATCCTTTGGTTTGCCTTAACAAAATAAATATTTCAGGGAAGAGCAAGTTCCAGGTCTGAAGATGACCTAGGTTGGGCTGGCTCCATGGAGTAATAGCCAAGGCATTGAGGATAATGGAAATAGATGGTCTCTGTAGGAGGGAAGTAGCAAAGAAGTGAGAGGGAAACTCTGGATGAGATTATTACTTAAAGTATGGTTTGGCTGGAGGAATAGGAGCCGTGCTCCCTAGAAGGATGCAAGAATCGAATATGTGGGTAGCTGTGGTTCACTTCCCAGAGGATAGTCTAGACTGGAGTCACTGTTCAAGTGTTGCTTCCAGCAAATACTAATTACAGACTTTCAGAAAGTTAGGAGTCTGTCCGTAGAGAAAGAATGTAGATGAAAAATATTAAAATAAATATTAGTGTCAAAAATGGGAAGAAGAGATGATAAAAATTTATTATGCCTGCTATATGCCAAATGCTATGCAAATTGTTTTTCATTTACTCCTCTCAACTAACATATGAGATATCTTACTATTGCCATCTTTCATAGGAAGGAACTGAGGTTCAGTGAGGTTAAGTTACTAAAGGTGGCAGAACAAAAAAAATAACAAAACCAAATTTTAATCCCAATTTGTCTGACTCTAAAGTCTAGATTTTTCTCTACTACAGGGTTTGGCCTTCCAAAGTCTGTCCTCTGTAGGATTATGCTCCTCCTGGCTAGTCATGATCTCTGCTATCATTCACTGAGCACTATATATATATACATTTTATGTATATTATTTATCATGCTCACAAAAACCCTAAACATAAGTTTTATTATTCTTATTTTACAGATAAAGAAGCTGAGGGGTGAGCAGTTTAAGTTGTACTCAAAGGCATACAGTGGGTGGAACCGAGACTCACACCCTGGTTTATCTCTCTCCAAAGTCCATGTTGGTTTCTGTTTTTAAAATAATTATCTGAATACAATGAAGTTAAAAAATTATTCCAAATCCAATAAGTTTGTTATGTTAAGTGACTTCTTCCCATAATACTTTGGGAGACCCTCCCAGTCATGAATCACCATGTTAGAGTGGGCTGTTTATATGGTTGCCAGGAAGACAGGAAGGAAACAGACTGTGTTTCAGTCTATCTATCTATCTATCTATCTATCTATCTATCTATCTATCTATCTATCTATCTATCTATATCTATCCGTCTGTCTGTCTGTCTGTCTATCTCTATCAACTATCTATCTATGTAGCCTATCTATTATCCATCTATTAATATTATCTGTCTATTGAGCTATCTATCTAATCTATCATCATCTATTTATCCATCTATTTATCTGTCATGTACCTATTTTGCCATGAAGTAGCAATATAGCAATTCTATCCCTAAGTTAAAGGTATAGCTAACTTTAAAAAATTCTTAATAAACTCAAAAACAGAACAGCAACCTACCAAGAGATGGATTCAGGGGTAAAATGAAGGATGAAGCCAGAGGCAGAATAGACACAAAACTGTTCTTCTTTTCCAGGTGACTTCAATCCTCTTTCTCCCAGTTGTTAATGTGCTACTGAGAATCAGGGCTTCAGCTCTTTCAACACCAGATCCTACAGTCTTGCAACAGGATTTAATTCAGTACTTACATCCCCTTGAGAAACAATTATTGGGAGCTTACTATGTTCTGGCACTGTGCTAGATGCTGTAGACACACAGCTTTGCAAGACACATTCTCTGTCTTCAAGGAGCTCACAGTCTACAGGGGGACATAAACTTAAATTGTGAAGGATGCATTCCTGAGAAGCTCTCATAATTCAAAACACCAGAATTCAAGAAACTACCATATAGAGCTAGTGACATATACTACTGGCACCTTCTCCTCTTGTCTCTGGTATCCAGTCAAATGGAAGCACATGGAGTCCCGTATGTCAAGAAAGAGCCATGATCCAAGTTACCAAGTTGTTCCTATGGGTAAGAAGATATTCTGAAACTAAAGTTCAATCAAGCATAAATGCTATCCTTCCAGTACAATCCATACTTTAGTGTAATCAAAATGTTGATGAGGAGAAATTTCTCTTGATAGATATATTCCATCTAAGAAATGCAGCATGAGTTATAGAATTATGCATTGATCTTACTTGGATTTTGCTTCAAATGAATATACTGTAAAAGCAAGTAAGCAACAACAAAAGCAATAGCTTGCAACTAAAAACAACTCAAATGGCAACCCAATGGGTAAGCAATTCAACAAATTGTGGTATATCTTTACAGTGGAAATGATATTCATCAATAAGAAGGAATGAACTATTGGTTCACATATGAAATGGAGGAATCTCAAAATAATTATGTTGTATGAAAAAAGTCAGTCCCTCCTCCTCCTCCAAAGAAGTATATATTGTATTATTTTATTTATGTAAAATTTTAGGAAATGCAAACTGATCTATATTAATAGAAAGCAGGTTGAGTGGTTGCCTGGAGATGAGTGGGGCAGTTCAGAAGGTGTAGAGGGAGAATTACAAAGGGATCTGTGCAAACATTTGGGAGTGATGCATATATTTATTATCTTGATTATGGTGACAGTTTCATGAATGTATGTATTTGTCAAGAACTAACAGATTTATATTATAAAAACCTGTTGCTAGTTATGTTTCAATTGTATCTCAAAAGTTTATTTTTTTAAAAAGTGTAACAAAATCCTTTCCTATTATGCATGTATATTTGACCTTCAGTTAACTTTCTAGCTGTGTTCCTCTAGCAGTTGCATAGGGTAGCATGATACCTATGTTGCCAGGCAACACTGGTTATGGCAAAAATGATCCCTAATTAGAAAATTGTATTTGAACTTGGAGGAATTAAAAATACACTATAAATACCTGACAGGGACATGAAATAAAAAACAAATTTCAAGACAATTTTCCCCATAAAACTGGCCAAAGATGGTAGTTCTTTCTATTTACCAGTTTAAGTGGCACTATCGTTTGTTACTGCTAGAAATATGAAGGATGATGATTTTGAAATTAAATAACTCTTGATGAATTAAAAAATTGATAATGTACATTATTTCAAATTGGATGAAGTAAAATTTTATTATGTTGTATTACATTTCAAATTTACATATTTTAAAGTACCATCAAATGTGATTGCCATATAAAGCAATATGATGAGTGCAATGACAAAGGTAAGCTCAGGATGCTTTGGGGGCACCTATGTATATGTGTGTGTGTGTGTGTGTGCGCGCGCAGAAGGCAATCAGGGAAAACTTCCAGGAGTTCCGTCAAGTTTGGGATGAAGGGACAAAGGTGAAGGACATCTCAGACAGAGGGCAGAGTGTGTGAAAGGAGAAAAAGTAAGAAGTAAAGTGGTGACTATGGAGACCTGAAGGCTGTTTGATGTTGCTGATGGAAAGTGAGAGATAGGAAATAGAGGGGCCAGGTTGCACATGTCAGTCCAGAGCATCTTGTCTAAGGTGTTAAAAAATATTAGACCTGAAGTAGAGGGGCATATTTTTCCCCAAATCTCCCCTTGTCTCCCTCTGTCTAATCATTTTGCTTACCCCATATGTTATTTCAAAAAGGCCATCTTTGAGCAATCAATCTACAATGATACTTCTTGACAACTTCTATTTCTTTAACTTGTTTTTTTCATAGTACATACCACTTCTTGACATAAAATTATCTATTTGAAAAATTGTGTTACTATTGTCTTGTTCAGTAGAATGTAGTTCTATGAAGACTAAGTAAGGCTCAGTTTGTTTTGTTTCCTGCACCCTCAATAACCTCAGTTTCCCAGCCTCTGGTAATCATCCTTGTATACTCTATCTCTATTAGTTTAATTATTTTAATTTTTAGCTCCTGCAAATAAGTGAGAACATACAAAGTTTATCTTTCTGTTTTGCCTGGCTTATTTCATTTATAATGTCCTCTAGGTCCATCCTTGTTGTTGCAAATGATAGGATCTCATTCTTTCTCAAGCTGAATAGTACTCCATTGTGTATATGTACCACATTTTCTTTATCCAGTCATCAGTTGATGGACACTTTTGTTGTTTCCAGATCTTGGCTATTGTGAACAGTGCTGCAACAAATACTAGAATGCACATATCTCCTTGATATACTGATTTATTCTCTGATGATTAATGATGTTGAGCACCTTTTCATATGGTTGTTTGCCATTTGTATGCCTTCTTTTGAGAAATGTCTATCAGATATTTTGCCCACTTGTAAAGCAAATTATCAGATTTTTTTTCTTATAGAGTTGTTTGAGCATTTTATATATTCTAGTTATTAATCCCTTATTAGATGGGTAATTTGCAAATATTTTCTCCCATTCTGTGGGTTTTCTCTTTATTTTGTTGATAGTTTCCTTTGTTGTGAAGAAGCTTTTTAATTTGATGTGATCCCATTTGTCTGTTTTTGCTTTAGTTGACTGTGCTTGTGGGGTATTAAGAAATCTTTGCTCAGGCCAACATCCTGGAGAGTTTCCTCAATGTTTTCGTTTAGTAATTTCATATTTGAGGTCTCAGATTTAAGACTTTAATCCACTTTTGTTTGATTTTTGTATACGGTGAGAGGTAGGGATCTAGTTTCATTCCTCTGCATGTGGATATGCAGTTTTCCTAGCACCATTTATTGAAGAGATGGTCCTTTCCCTAATGTATGTTCTTGGCACCTTTGTCAAAAATGAGTTCACTGAAGATGTATGGATTTATCTCTAGGTTCTCTCTTCTGTTTCCCTGATCTATGTGTCTGTTTTTAGGCCAATACCAAACTGTTTTGGTTACTAAACCTTTGTAGTAAAATTTGAAGTCAGGTGATGTGATCCCTCCATTTTTGTTCCTTTTCCTCAGGATACTTTTGACTATTCTGGATCTTTTGTGGTTCCATATAAATTTAGAAATATTTTTTCTGTTTCTGTGAAGAATGTCATTGGTATTTTGATAGGAATTGGATTGAATCTGTAGATTGCTTCAGATAGCATGAACATCTTAACACTATTGATTATTCTAATCCATGAACATAAAATATCTTTTCACGTTTTTGTATCTTCTTCAATTTCTTTCATCAATGTTTTACCATTTTACTGTAGAGATCTTTACTTCTTTGGCCAAGTTGATTCCTTGGTACTTAATTTTATTTGTAGCTATTGTAAATGGGATTACTTTCTTGATTTCTTTTTTTAGCTTGTTTGCTGTTTGTGTATAGAAATGCTACTGATTTTTTTGTATGTTGATTCTGTATCCTGCAACTCTATCAAATTTATTTATCAGTTTTCATAGTTTTTGACGGAGTCAGTAGGTTTTTCCAAATATAAAATCTATCATTTGCAAATAAGGATAATTTGACTTCTTCCTTTCCAGTTTAGATGCCCTTTATTTCATTCTCTTGTCTGATTGCTCTAGCTAGGACTTCCAGGGCTATGCTGAATAACAGTGGTGACAGTGGACATCCTTATCGTGTTCCAGATCTCAGAGGAAAGGCTTTCAGTTTTTCCTTGTTCAATATATAATATTACCTACAGGTCTGTTGTACATGGTTTTTGTTTTGTTGAAGCATGTTCCTTCTATACCTAGTTTTTTGAAGGTTTTTATCATGAAGGATATGGAATTTTGTTGAATGCTTTTTCAGCATCAACTGAAATGATCATATCATTCTTATCCTTCATTCTGTTGATACGATGTATCACACTGGTTGATCTGATATGTTGAACCACCCTTGTATCCCTGGGATAAACCCCACTTTGTCATGATGAATGATCTTTCTAACGTGTTGTTGAATTCAGTTTGCTAGTATTTTGTTAAGAATTTCTGCATCAATATTTGTCAGTGATATTGGCCTTTTCTTTTTTTGATGTGTCTTTGGTTTTGGTATCAAGGTAATACTGGCCTTGTGGAATTAGTTTGAAAGTATTCTCTTCTCCTCTAGTTTTTTAGAATAGTTTGAGTAAGGTTGGTATTAGTTTGGTAGAATTCAGCAGTGAAGTCACTGGGTCCTGGGATTTTCTTTGCTGGAAGAATTTTTGTTAAGGTTTCGATCTCATTACTTGTTATTGGTCTGTTTAGGTTTTGGATTTCTTCCTAGTTAAATTTTGGCAAGTTGTATGTCTTTAGGTTTTCCAATTTATTGGCATATAGTTGTTCATTGTAGCCAACAATTATCCTTTGAATTTCTGTGGCATCAGTTATAATGTCTACTTTTTCATCTCTGGTATTATTTATTTGGGTCTTCTCTCTTTTTTTTATCTTAGTCTGGCTAAAGATTTGTCAATTTTATTATCTTTTATAAAACCAACTTTTTGTTTTGTTGATCTTTTGTATTGTTTTTCTCATTTCAAATTCATTTATTCCTGCTCTGATCTTTATTATTTATTTTCTTCTATGAATATTTGGGTTGGGTTTGCTCTTGTTTTTTTAGTTCTTTAAGAAGCATCATTAAGTTATTTGAAGTTTTTCTTCTTTTTAGTATAGGTGGTTATAGCTATAAACTTCCCTCTTAGTACTGCTTTCACTGTATCCCATAGGTTTTGGTATGTTGTATTTCCGTTATTGTTTGTTTCAAGAAAGTTTTCAATTTCCTTCTTAATTTCTTCACTGAACCACTGGTCATTCAGGAGCATATTTTGAAATTTCCATGTGTTTGTATAGTTTCCAAAATTCCTCTTGTTATTGATTCCTAGTTTTATTCCACTGTGGTCAGAGAAGATGTTTGATATTGTTTCATTTTTTGGAATGTTTTAAAACTTGTTTTGTGACCTAACATATGATTTATCCTTAAGAATGTTTCATGTGCTGAGGAAAGGAATGTGTGTTCTGTTCATCTGTTGGATGAACTGTTCTGTAAATATCTATTAGGTCAATTTAATCTATAGTGCAGATTAAATCCTACATTTCTTTGCTAATTTTCTGTCTGGAAGATCTGTCCAGTGCTAAAAGTGGGATAGTGAGGTCTCCAGCTATTATTGTATTGAGGTCTATGTCTCTCCTTAGCTCTAATAATGTTCGCTTTATATATCTGGGTGCTTCAGTGTTGGGTGCATATATACCTACAATTATTATAACCTTTTACTGAATTGACCCATTTGTCATTACATAGTGACCTTCTTTGTCTCTTTTCATAGTTTTTATCTTGAGATCTATTTTGTTTGATATAACTATAGCTATTCCTGCTCTTTTTTGGTTTCCATTGGCATGGGATATCTTTTTCCATCCCTTTATTTTCCATCTATGTATGTCTTTGTAGGTTAAGTGTGCTTTTGTAGGTAACAGATTATTGGATCTTGCTTTTTTTTTTTTTAAATCCATTCAGCCACTCTATGTCTTTTCATTGGAGAGTTTAGTTCATTTAAATTCAATGTTATTATTGATAAGTAAGAACTTACTCCTGACATTGTAAAATTTGTTTTCTGATTGTTTTGTGGTCTTCTCGTCCTTCTTTCCTTACTTCCTGTTTTCCTTTTAATGAAGGTGATTTTCTCTGGCAATGTGGTTTAATTTCTTCCTTTTTATTTTTTGTGTATCTGCTGTATGTATTTGATTTGAGGTTTTTTTGATGAGGCTTACACATACTACCTTATAATCCATTATTTCAAACTGTTGACAACTTAACACTGATTGCATAAGAAAAAAGAAAAGAGAACATTAATAAAAAGTCTACACTTTCACTTTGCCCCTCCCACTTTAAAACTTTTTGTTGTTTCTATTTGTATATTTTTATACTGTCTATGTCTTGAAAAGTTGTTGTAGTTATTATTTTTGATACGTTCATCTTTCAGTTTTTCTACCAGGACGTGAGTAGTCTACACATCACAGTCACATTATTATAATATTCTGTGTTTTCCTGTGTGTGTACTATTACCAGTGAGTTTTGCACCTTCAGATGATTTCTTGTTGCTCATTAACACTATTTTCTCTAAGATTGAAGAACTCCCCATAGCATTTTCTATAGAACAAGTCTGGTGTTGATGAAATCCCTTACCTTTTGTTCATCTGGGAAAGTCTTTATTTCCCCCTTTATGTTTGAAGAACATTTTCACCAGATAAACTATCCTACAATAAAAGTTTTATTCCTTCAGCACTTTAAATATGTCATGCCTCTCTCTCCCAGCCCATAAAGTTTCCACGGAAAGGTCTGCTGTCAGATGTATTGGAGCTCCGTTGTACATTATTTGTTCCTTTTCTTCTGCTGCTTTTAGGATCCTTTCTTTATCCTTGATCTTTGGGAGTTTAATTATTAAATGCCTTGAGGTAGTCTTCTTTTGGTCAATCTGCTTGGTGTTCTATAATCTTCTTGTACTTGAATATTGATATCTTTCTCTAGGTTTGGGAAGTTCTCTGTTATTATCCCTTTGAATAAACTTTCTGCCCTGATGTCTCTTCCTACCTCCTCTTTAAGGCCAATAACTTTCAGATTTGCCCTTTTGAGACTATTTTCTAGATCTTGTAGGCATGCCTCCTTCTTTTTCATTCTCCTTTTTTTTTTTTTTTTGGTCTTCTTTGACTGTGTATTTTCAAATAGCCTATCTTCAAGCTCACTAATTCTTTCTTCTTCTTGATCAATTCTGCTGTTAAGAGACCCTGATGCATTTTTCAATATGTTCATTGCATTTTTCAGCTCCAGAATTTCTCCTTGATTCTTTTTAATTATTTCAATCTCTTTGTTAAATTTGTCTGACAGGATTCTGAATTCTTTCTCTATTTACTTTCATTGAGCTTCCTAAAACAATTAGTTTGAATTCTCCGTCTGAAAGGTAACATTTCTCTGTCACTCTGGGATTAGTCCCTGGTTCCTTGTTTAGTTCTCTTGGTGAGGTCATGTTTTCCTGGATGGTCTTGATGCTTGTGAGTGTTCATCAATGTCTGGGCATTGTAAAGTTAGGTATTGGCCGGGTGCGGTGGCTCATGCCTATAATCCCAGCACTTTGGGAGGCTGAGGAGTGTGGATCACCTGAGGTCAGGAGTTCAAAACCATCCTGGCCAACATGGTGAAACCCTGTCTGTAGCAAAAATACAAAAATTAGCCTGGTGTGGTGGTGGGCACCTGTAATCCCAGCTACTCAGGAGGCTGAGGCAGGAGAATCACTTGAACCCGGGAGGCACAGGTTGCAGTGAGCCAAGATTGCACTCCACCCTGGGCAACAGAGAGAGACTCTGTCTCAAAAAAAAAAAAAAAAGTTAGATATTTATTATAGTCTTTGTTTGTACCAGCCCTTCTTGGGAAGGCTTGCCAAATATTCAAAGAGACTTGGGTGTTGTGATCTAAATCTTTGCTCACTGCAGCCATATCTGCATTAGGGGTCACCACAAGGCCAATAACCCTGTGACTCTTGCAGACTCATAGAAGTACCACATTTGTGGTCTTTGATAAGATCTGTGAGAATTCCCTAGATTACCAAATAGAAATTCTTGTTCTCTTCCCTCACTTTCTTCCAAATAAATGCAGTTTCTTTCTCTGTGCTGAGCTGCCTAGAGCTGGGGAAGGGGCGACACAAGAACCCCTGTGACCACCACCACTGGGATTGTGCTGGGTCAGGACCAAAGCTAGCACAGCACTGGGTCTCGCCCAAGGCCCACAGTTACCACTGCCTGGATACTACCTATGTTCACTTAAGGCCCAAGGGCTCTACAATCAGCAAGTAGTGAATCCAGCCAGACTTGCAACCTTCCCTTCAGGGCAGTGAAGGTATCACAGCACAGGTTAAGAGATGTCTTTGCAGATCTAGGGCCTGGAGTTGGGAACCTTTGGAATCTACCTGGTGCTCTATTCTACTTCAGCTGACTGGCACCCAAGCCTAAAGACAAAGTGCTTCTCATTCTTCCCTCCCCGTTTCTTCAAACAGATGAGTCTCTCCCTGTGGCCACCACTGGCCCAGGCCATCAGTGAGTACCACCAGGCTACTGCCAATGTTCACCCAAGGGCTCTTCAGTCAGTTTTGTGGTGAATGCTATCAGGCCTGGGTCTCTCCTGTCCAGGGATGTGGGCTCCCCTCTGGCCCAGGAAAGATCCAGAAGTGCTGTCCAGGAGCCAAAACCTGAAACTGGGGATGCTAAGAATCCACTTGGTGCTCTACCCCACTGTGGCTCAGCTGGTACCTAAGCTGCAAGACAAAGTCTCCTTTACTTTTCATTCTTGTTTGCTTAAGCATAAGGAGTTTCTCCCCATAGCCACCATAGCTAGGAACGTGCTGGGTCATAACCGAAGACAGCACAGCTTTGATTTTCACTTAGAGCCTGCAGTGAGTACTGCCTGGCTACCACTGCTGATTACTCAGGGCCCAAGGGCTTTTTAGTCAGCAGGTGATGAATCCTGCCAGGGCTGGAACTGTAATCAGCTCTAATTAATCTTTATATTCAGGTTTTACTATACTTCCCATTCATGTGCTTGATCTTATTGCTGTTTCCATGATTGTGTCATGGGATAGTTTGGTCAAATGACTCCTGTTCAGAAGTGCCAGAAAGATGTTTCCAGTATTATTCTAGGGATTCCATCAGTTCTTATTGAATAGAAATATGAAAAACAACCACATGCAAAACTAATACCCTGTGACCCACCTACCATAATCCCATCCCTTTGCCTACCCTTAACTCCCATTGCTCTTTCAAAAAGGAACAAACAGGTCAGCAAACATGTGGACTTTATAATCTCTGCTATTTTAACTTTTTGAAGACTCCTTGTAACATTGGCAAGCAAGTTAGAGCTCTGCAAGTATCCTTTTGATTGCAAAATACACAGGAACTTGCTCCTGACTAGCTTATTGTTTTTCCATACACAAATGGCTTTTCTTTGCAAAATGTGTTTAGGAAAACTGTCCAACACCATCTCAATTCCCATGATTTTGTATCCACTTTTGTTCTCTGTGAAGGTGAATGATTCAATATAAAAAGTCAAGATTAGGGAATTCTGCATACTATCATTGCCAATCTGGTTGCAGCATATTTATTAGCAGAGTGGCATTTGTTTGAGGTTAATTTGGTTCTGTTATATTACATCATAGAAACACTACATTTTCTATGGCACAAATACACTATATCTTTTCTTTTCCCTCAAGGTCAAGGTTTTCATTCTAATAGTCCTAAACTGCAATCTTTTATATGAGGCAGTAATGTTTAAGTTCACCAGTATGGAAACAGTTCTTTATTTAGGTTTGTAACCATCCATTGTAATTTCTACCATGTACAACCTGAAGAGGCTCTTTGAATGATCATTTGTTATCTTCTAACTCCAGTGTTTAATGTAAGTCCTTGGTAGGCTGAGGTAGGGATAGTAATAATGGTTATACAATGCTGGACATTTTCCCAGTTCTACTGTGGTCACAGCTCTGGTCCCCTTCAGAAAGGTAGCTGAAATCTTTCCTGCTGATGGTTACCAAAGTCTGTGGCTGCTGGGAAATAGTTCTTTCAAGTATGAGCCTCAGTTGTCATTTATTATCATTTTCCCAGGAATAGAGAGGAATTTACAATGAGTTATCCCTCAGAAAAGGATCTTATACTTAAACACATTATATGAATAAAGGCAACCTGTCACTCTCCAAAAAGTGTTTGTCTACTTTGATTCTCAACCCAAGAAAATTTGTTTCCTTAGAACTCGTATTCCAGGAAGAACAGAAATTCAAGCTCTGAATAGTGATTCCATTTGAAATCAAGATGTCATGGTTTTGAGTAACTCTTACAATATCTGTGGTGGTGTTATTTCTGGAAGATTCTTGGACCCAACTAAGAGTGGCACTTTTTACTTTTCTATGTCCATAATTAGGATGTCCTCTAAGAAAACCAAAATAAAAGCTGAGCACTATAGTAGGCTTCACCCAATATCTTCATGCAAATATGGTCCAAGCAATGAACCAGTCATATTTCCATTTCAGTGTTCTTTGATGAGTATACTTGGGTCAGTTTTGCAAAGACTGTAAAGTTCAGACTTAAAATATTCCAAGTGGAGAACTTCATGTTTCATACATGAAACATGAAATTTCCCTCACACCTATGAAGTTTCCCTCATACCTTTGAGGGAAAACCCTTTTAACTACTTCATGGATGCAGGAAGATAATTACTAATGGATTCATCAACTGCAGAAGATATTTAGGCTAACTGACTTGGAATTTATGTTTGGCTTCAGTGGGCAATTATACATATTTTCTGCTAATCCGAGTTTTCCTGGTTGGTAGCTCTATAAATCTAGAGGTAGCCAAAACTTAGTGGCTTCTCAAAACACTTTTAGCTCCCACCTCTTCCACATGTAACATGATGTGACAGGATGGATACCAGCATTTGGAGAATATCTATGTAATGCTGTTGTAGCTAAGTGATTGATTATGAGATATATATTTTCACCTCATCTAACAGGCAAGTAGACTGTCAGTGTATGGTTGTTATTGGGTTTAAAAGTAATACCTATTGTTATGTGAGAGAAATCCTCTGCATTATTTAATAGTTATCAAAGAAATGATTTAACTCACTGCTAAACCATAGTATAATTATAACTTTATATTAGGGGTTTATGAGAATGTTTCTAGCAACAGTGCAATTTTTTTAAAAGTGTGATTAATGAGTCCTATAAAATGGACTCATCTACTTTGTTGATAATTTAAGAGAAAATTTCATATTGCTGTAGCCCAGAGATTCTCAACCGAGCGATTTTGCCTTCTAGGAAACATTTGGCAATGTCCGAAGACATTATTGGTCATCACGACTGGGGAGTGCTACTGGTGGTTAGTGGGTAGAGGCCAGGAGTGCTGCTGAACACCCTACAATGCACAGGACAGCTTCCCTCCTCACTCCCCTACAAATAATTATTTGACCCAAATTGTCAATAGTGACAGGTTGAGAAACGCTGCTGTAGCCCTTATGAGGGGTGGCTACAGGAAACTCTACAGTCTTGTGGGATAAGCATTGGACTGGGAATTTGGACTTCTGGGTTTGAATGCTTATTTACAGCCTAGGAAATTTGTGGAAGGGTATCTTACCTTGCTCAGCTTACTTTTTAAATAAAAATGATAACTTATTTACCAAGCTGAAAGAATCATTTTGAAGTAAAAGTAGAGTGAAATTGTGGTGCCTTTATTGTTGACTCTGATTCTCTCTCGTGGATGGTAGGAGTTTGGGAAGAAAGTATTGATCATCTTTAGCACATACAGATTAATGATCATCTGCATCTTCCTTTGGAGATAACCTGAATTGAGTAAGTGGAAATTGTTCCAGCATTCTTCTTCCTGACAAGTCAGTTGGTCTCCACGTTTGTGCAATGCAGGGATTGGATCACATTCTTTCCATGTTTCTTTGGTGGACCATAGGGAGGAAAGTGTGTTCGTGTACTGGCGTATCCTGCTGATTAACGAAGACCACACACCCTACTGTTTTGATATTTGTAGAATAGTGTAAGTGTCTTGCTGTTGGATTCTGATGGGAGCTGCCAAACAGTGTAGAGCTGGTAACTGGTGCTTAATGTCTGGAACAAATTGAAGAAACTCAATTCCAATGATGCATATTCAAATTGATTTTCTTTTATGGCTGAATATTGAAGTTTAAAAATAGAATACCTCAGTTTTTCCATAGAGGTGAATGCTGACTGAAGATCCAGTATCCAAATATGTTTCTTTCTCACATACAATTTTCCCTTTTCACATAATCTAGCTCTGGAATGAAAACACAGCTTTTTAGCCATTTGAGTGGCACCACGGCTGTATGCAGCAGTTATACCCAGTTTTGTATTCCCTAAACAGTGGACTGGGTACAATATTTGTTCAGAGACAAATTCATTATTGTTTTTTAAATAAAAATAACAAATCATCCCAAATCCTGATCCTCCCATGTAAACATTATACATTTAAACTTTATTTTATTTTATTTTTTGAGACAGGATCTTGCTCTGTTGCTCAAGCTGGAGTGCAGTGGCATGATTACAGCTCACTGCGACTTCTGCCTTTGGGTTCAAGCGATCCTCCCACCTCAGCTTCCCAAGTAGCTTGGACTACAGGGGTGTGCCACCATGCCGGGCTAGTTTTTTGAGGTTTTCATAGAGATGAGGTCCCACTGAATCGCCCAGGCAGGTCTTAAACTCCTCAGGCAAGTCTTAAACTTCCAGGCTCAAACTCCCATTTTGGCCTCCCAAAGTATTGATATCACAAGCATGAACCACTGTGCCTGGCCCAGTTTAAACTTTAGATTCAGAGACATAGTTTTGCAAAGCAGAGCCCCCTGGTCATGTGCTCCTTTGGCTATTTGCTCTCTTATACTCCTAAACATTCCTTCTCTAAAACAGGTTGGATAATTGTTTGCTTGAAGTAATTGCATTCTTCTACAACAATTTCAATGTGATTTCTTATGAATCACATTGAAATTGTTGTCAATTAAAGCAGTATTTTTTGTCATTTCTGTGGTTTTAAATTTCTTACTTTTAGTCTGCAAAATTGTTTGATTTAGCTTCCACTCTTTGGTTGATTCATTTATGTGGAATATTTTAAGCAGCAGTAGGACACAAACTCTTCCTCTGCTCTGTTCTGAGCAGGTAATGATTATCCTGTGATGGCTCACCCTTTGTTATGTAGCTGCTCAGGGCATCCTGGATCTGCTTTTTTTTTTTTTTTTTTTTTCCCCTTGGAGCTTCGTTTTCATTTATCTCTCTCGAGAACATTCTCATTGAATACTATTTAGTGAGCATACATTAGAAGGGAAAGACCAGTGTCTGCCAAAATTCTTACTTTACATCCTATGTATTTCGATGTAAAAAAAAAAAAAAAAAAAAAAAGATGACTTTTTTCTTCCTCTTTTCTCTCCTCCTTGGCAAGAATTCTGAGGAGATCTTTCTGGAAATGGATCTTTCTAAGTTCCGGGGAAGCCTTCTTATTATATAGATAACATTTCCATAGTTTAGAGGGATTGTAGTCCCACTTCAGCATGATGTTATAATCAACAAAATGCCTCTCCTACATTTAAAATAATTGAAAAACAATTTGCTTATTGTACTTCTATGTGATTACATCATTTATAATACAGAAACACGTCTTATAGTGTTTTTCCGTATTTATCTTTTTCTTCTTTTTTTTGGAGACGAAGAGTCTCACTTTGTCGCCCAGGCTGGAGTGCAGTGGTGTGATCTCGGCTCAGTGAAACCTCCGCCTCCCAGATTCAAGCAATTCTCCTGCCTCGGCCTCCTAAGTAGCTGGGATTACAGGCGTGCACTACCATGCCTGGCTAATTTTTGTATTTTTGTAGAGATGGGGTTTCACCATGTTGCTCAGACTGGTCTCTAGCTCCTGACCTCAAGTGGCCCGCCTATCTCGGCCTCCCAAAGTGCTGGGATTACAGACATGAGCCACCATGCCCAGACTGTATTATTCTTATTCTTAATGTCTGCTGCACTTTACTGCACTCCCAAGTATTCCTCAATAACCACGTCAAGCTTCCCCAAACTTTCGCAAACCCAACTATGTTTCTTGCTTCTTTCCTCCTCTTTCTGGATCAATTACTTACTAGGTAAACTGGCTTGGTCCCGTCCCTGAGATGTCTTTCAGTTTTTCTGCTGGAGCTTTTTCCTTGCATTCCTTGCAGCAAAGGAGAATCTAAAAACTGAACCTGACAGGAAGAATTCTTCTTTCTTGGAAGGCAGGTAAGGGTGGGGGAGTTAGGAAGGGTGACAGCACATAACTTAATATAGAATTTTTTTCTTTTATTCCTGTCACATGCAATGCCTTTATATTGAAACAATACGACTCCTGATCACTGAACACAATTGGAATTCAGAAATAAAAACAAGACCTTCATCTACTCTTAGAAATGTGTGGCTTGGTACTCAATCCCTCATTTTCCCCTTCAGTTCCTCAATTATTTTTTCCCAGATCTCTCAAACCTATGGGCTGCTGTCCTCTATGACTGAATGTTAAGATTTAAAAATAGAAACAATCATCACCTTTCAGCCAGATAGCTTCAATTTCCACACAGAAAAAGGACGACTTCATTTGTTTTAAGTTTTTGTCAAAGGTAAAGATAATTATTTCACATTCTCTTGCTTGAAACCCTTTAATTGCTTCTTGTTGCCTTCAGAATAATGCCCAAGTGCATCCACCTACATCCAGTGCCCTCTGCCATCAGAATGCTTACTGCCACCACATTTCCCCATCATATCCTACTTGCTAGCCATATTAATTGTCCTTCAGTATATGGATCACCACGATCACTCTTCTCTCAGAGACGTCCTATATCTTGTTGTCTCTGATGAAATATTCTTCCTGTCCCAGCCTGCTTTACATGGACAACTCCTTTTCCTACTTCAAGTCTCACCTTAGACATCATTGCCTCCCAGGAAGCCTTCTCTGACCCTCCTGGACTGCACTAGGTGGCCCTGAGATGCATTCCTTTAGCAACCCCCACTGTTTGTCTTTTGGCTTGTAAAATCCAAACTATAGATTATCTTGCTCAGTGTATATTCCATATTAAGTGGTGTGAATTAGACACTCAGCACATATTTATTGAATGCTTACTGAATGCAGGAACTAACGTTTCTTGAGCAGCTTGTATGTGCACTACTCATCAAGCCAAGAAAGGCATCTATTAACTAGTATAATTTATCCACTGGAATTACTCTGTGCACACTCCATGGTGATGTGGGATAATGTTGTAGCTCTCTCCTTCATGCTCATGTAACATTTCCATTGTGAGGATTAATGATTATAATGACAAAGCTAACCCTTATCTCTTATTACATGTCAAAGCTTGTCCTGAGTGCTATATGTGAATTATCTTATGTAATTTCCACCCTAAGTATTTACTGTTTAGTAGGTTGGAAGTAGATACTATTAGTATCTCCATTTTCTGAGTGAGGAATTTGAGGGTTAGGTAAGTCACACAGGAAGTCATGAAGCCAGGATTCAAGCCTAGGCATTTCGGGTCTACTCTGCTAAAGTGGAACTGAACTTGATAGAATAACTTGGGGCATTATGATGAATATAGTGATAATTGTAAAACCTTATCATTACATATATTTTGTAAGCACATTTCGTTTGCTTCCTTAAACAATACTGCAAGTCATATAATGTGAGTTTTACTTTCTTCCTTCAACTGCGGGTAAAACTTAAAGACATACTGGTCAAATAATGTCCAAAAGCAGCCAGCTAATGAGAAATGAATGGAACTCCAGAACCCAGTTGTCGTGACTGTTAAAACATTTTCATTGGCTCTCCATGGCCTTGAGAATAAGCAATGCCTTAACAAGGTGATCAGGATTGACTGTACCTCTTCCAGCTTCATCTTCACCAACTTCCCGCGGTGATCTTTCACTCAGCCAGACCAGAATACCTGCCTTCCTTTTCACATACTCTATACACATTCACAGCTTGTCTCTTGATTTATACTGTGTTTTGAAACCTAAACAAGGAAAGTCAAATGGATGTCAGATTTTAAAAACAAGGAAGTTTTGCCTGGATCAAGTTAGACAAATAAGACTTACAAGTTATGATGAATAAAGTGGGACAACGGGAGCATTTCTGCTTCCTGATCCACAGAATCTGAATCTGGATGGCCAGTTCATTCCACATCTTTCAATTTGCAATTTATTCGTACTGATAATCACGCTCTTGCAAATGACAAATGGACAGTAACTTCATGGAAGCACAGGAGTGAAAATAGCCTGTTTCTTTGGTCCATAATTGAAACATCCTAAGCTCTCAGACACATTAATAGACAACATCTGCTAAAGTCAAGAGAAAGAGTGAAAAACAGGATATGAGGCTTTGGGGATTAGAGTGAAGGGTATCCAGCATGAACAAAGCTCCCATGACCGGGGTAACTGAGGCCAAGTGACTTGGTTAAGCAAAATAAAAACAACTAAAAAGAAACTATTGAACTGGAGCAGAGTTTATTTTATTCATTTTTCATCTGTCTCTTTTAGCTAAATGGATAGTATAGAAAGACACACAAAATGTTTTTTAGTCAAAAAGGAGAGTCAATCAGAATGTTTGATCTTCAGGGAATTATGTTGAGAGAGCTAGAGTATAATTCTTTTTACAATCCCTCCTTATCATGAAGACTGCTTGAAATAAAATTTAAAAAAAGATTAAAAATCATCATGGCCTTTCCAAATCTTCAGATGATTTCTTAATCAATGAAAATAATTCAATAAAACTTCTACTTAGTTCTGAAGAAAAATGCATGACCATGAAAACAAACTATGGTGTCTTTAAACATTCTTCAGACAAAAGCTATTGTAGAGTCCAATTTAATTTACAGTATACAAAGACTGAGAACCTTCGTGACTTTGCCCTTGCTCCAATATGGTAGAATAGCCGGCTTCTATTAGAGAGGAAGTAAATGTGGAAAACTGATTTTATCATGCAGAATAATGCACATACTTCTAGAAATATATTTAACCTAAGCCCATTCAGAAGAGATTACTTTGTCTTTTAAGAGATATTTTTCTCTGTTCCAGAATGAAGATAACCTTATTGAAAAGAACAAGTTATGCTTATCCAAGGGTCAGCAAATGTTTTCTGAAAAAGGTCAGATAGTCAATATTTTTGGCTTTGTGGGCTATATGGTTTCTATGGCAACTATGCAATTTTGCCATTGTATTGTGAATGTAGCTATAGACAAGAAATCTATGAATGGGCATGCCTGTTTTCCAGTGATACTTTATTTATAAAAACAGGCAGTAGGGCCAGACACTGGGTTATGGTTTGCTGACCCCTAGTTTATGCTAAGCTTTTACCAATATTTAAATGAAACAGCTTTTCTCTCTGGATTTTAAGCAAGGTTCAATGATTACTTAAGCTTTTCTAGCTGAATATATGGCTTTTAGTGGCTTCATATCATCAAGTGGTCAAAATAGTTGCTTTCTGGTTGTAAATGATAGAACATAAAAAATGCTACTGACAGCTGGCTGTTTTGTCCTTTGGCTCTTAAATAAATGCCAAAACCTCAGTATGATGGCTTAATATTGAATGGAATCCAGTCTGAGGCAGGATGATCTTTGATACCGTTTGAGGGGAGTTAGAAACCAAAGGGGCCAACAAGACCTCATTATAAGTTGGTGTTACTTATGAGGCATGGATCTCAAGGGCATTTTTTGAACAACAATGCTCCTCATGTAGAGGGCTATTTTCTCAGAGGGATAAAATTTGAGGACTGCATTATTTTTCTTTCAAATGTCTTTGAATGGAGAAAGGAATATATTGTATTTTGGGATCTACTTCCAGCCTGCAAGGCTTGGACTTCACCCACACAGGCGATAGTAGTTTCCTCTATTCTCTGTGGCTGAGTGATCACCTTTTATTTTATTTTGTCCTTAGGGATGGGATTAGCCCTACCTATTGCCCTCCTCCACTGCTGCAAAGTAGGTGGGCCTCCTGATGCTTTTAGGAGATCAGTAACTCATTAAGCTGTCCCAGGTGAGCCCCCTGAAGTAGGTGTACTTACCTCTGTATGCCTGCTGCCACAGAAGCCTTACTTGAAGTTACAGGCAACTTTCCCTAAGGAAGAGCACCATTCTGAAAGTATTGGAAAGACAAATTTTTCTTTTTCTGTCTTTTAGTCCCCTTCTCCTCTCATGACTCTCTGGGGCCTGATAACATATGATCATTCTGCACCATTAATCACTTGAAGAATTTCCAATGAAGAAACTTTTATGTAAAATATATACACATAGAGTGCAGCTAAAGAGAATTTGTTTTACAGTTCATGTACCACCATAAGAATTGTAAAATTTCTTATTTATATTTGAAATTGGAATTTGAACTGCATAAGCTTTCTCTGTTCCTTTGAAGTGAATGTTCTGAGGTTGGAATTTAAATCAATATTTTAAAATACAGACTGACTGTGGCTCACTCAAGGTTTTCCAAGTGTATGGTATTGTATATCTTGCCTGCTTTTGGCTACCTTACCCCGGGTAAACGCTGACATGTCTGCTTGGCAGCTCTCACCATACAGCAGTTAGTCTGGTCCTTGACTCGTTTTCCCAGGCTCCATGCAGCTATGGTCCATGTTTAATATTTATTTGTGGATGATAATGGCCATAAATGAGAGGAGCAGTCCTGCCCCCATGAACTGCTTTGATATGCACTTACCTTTCTCATTTTATTTTTGTGGCTATACATCCAAATAATAAAAGAATTGGATGAGATGACAAACTCTAGCACTAAAATTCTATTTTTGTGTAATGCTATTTGATTCAATTATACCAATAGTACAGAATGCATGATATAACTAGGAATAGGCTTCTGGAGCATAAAGAGGAAAAAGAGTTCCCAAAGTAGCCATATTTCCTCTAGAGGCACCTAAGATTGTGTTTTCTCAGATAACCTTCTCCTTTTTTCCTCCTCTTACCACTTTGCCTCCACTGACCCTAGATGTAAGGAGAAGCTTAGATAGAAAGGGGAAAGGCAACTGAAAAGACCATGAACATGTGTTACTCCACATCTGCAAAAGACCCATGGAAAATCCATCTGTGAATATCTCTCCACTTTTCAGTGGAAAATATATATTCTTTAATTTCTCCATGTGTGAGCTACTTGGTCATTGCCTTTCTGGGCTGATAGCCGTGCCACTATGTAGGCTTTGACAAATATTTTGTTCTCCAAATTGGGCTTTGATAACTTACAGGAATGTATTTTGGGCCTATGAGTAATCTAGGTCCCCTGGAAGGGAGTCATCCCAATTAAAGGATAGCAAAAAAGTTAGACTTTACAGGGTTCTGGTCCTTGTCAGTAGGAGGATGGGCAAACATTTCCTTCCCTGGGCTGCTGTGGTAATCTCTAAACATAAGGCTAACACAACCATGCCACAAGGCACTTTTCAGAGGAAACCCAATATCAGAGCAAGGGAATGGGGTGACTCAGGGGAATTTCCAATTTCGCTGGAAAAATAATTTTCCTGGGTGACAGCTTGGGCAAGGGTAACAGCATGGGATACTCTTGATTACTAAATCTTGTTTTTGTGCAAATAAAGTATAAATTACAGAGTTTCTCTTTCCATCCTAGTAGTGTTTGATGTAGCAGTAAGTGGGTTGAGGAGGAGGTGCTTTTATTACAGTGCACCATTTTAGCAGAAAATGGTTGAATACTTGCATCCAACTTCCCTAAAGGTACAGACTAACAAGACTGCAAACGAAGTAAATAGAAACCAACCATGAGCTAAAGTTCTCTATAATATAGTCTCACCTCCCTGGCTGTCTGTGTCCTTCCTTTCTTCACCTAATACCCCCTTTTTGCTCTCTCTCTCTCTCCCTGAAACTCTCATTCTCTATAAGTCTCTGTCATCTTTTGCACCTCTAATTTTTTGGAATATGAATGTTTTATTTTAGAATAACTTTAGATTTACAGAAAAATTTTAAAGTTAGTACAGAGAGTTCCTGTGTATTCTACACCCAGCTTCTCCTCATTTTAACATCCCACACAACCGTATTTGTCAAAACTAAAAAATTAACCTTAGTACATTACTATTAATTAGACTACAATATTTATTCAGATTTTGACAGTTTTCCCACTAATATCCCACTTATTTCCATGATCCAGTCCATGAAATCATACCTCATTTGGTATCTTCCTCAATTTATTTGCATTTTACAGTCCTTTTCTTTCTTTCTTTCCCCGCCTAGCTAAGGATGTAGCAGTGCTCCTTTGTTGGGAAGGATGCATCCTGGTTTATATAAAAAGGACTTAGCATATTTCTCAGATCTTTTCTTGAGGTATAGGCCAAAAGCATCAAGGATTTGTTTTTGCCTAAAGTTAATTCCTCATAATAACTGTCTCTCATATTTTTTCATTTGTGGGAAGCGTCTTTTTCTCACATACCTTGCCTCTATTCTGTTTCTTTTTTTTTTTTTAATTTATTTATTATTATTATACTTTAAGTTGTAGGGTACATGTGCATAACGTGCAGGTTTGTTACATATGTATACTTGTGCCATGTTGGTGTGCTGCACCCATCAACTCGTCATTTACATCAGGTATAACTCCCAATGCAATCCCTCCCCCCCCTCCCCCCTCCCCATGATAGGCCCCGGTGTGTGATGTTCCCCTTCCTGAGTCCAAGTGATCTCATTGTTCAGTTCCCACCTATGAGTGAGAACATGCGGTGTTTGGTTTTCTGTTCTTGTGATAGTTTGCTAAGAATGATGGTTTCCAGCTGCATCCATGTCCCTACAAAGGACACAAACTCATCCTTTTTGATGGCTGCATAGTATTCCATGGTGTATATGTGCCACATTTTCTTAATCCAATCTGTCACTGATGGACATTTGGGTTGATTCCAAGTCTTTGCTATTGTGAATAGTGCTGCAATAAACATACGTGTGCATGTGTCTTTATAGCAGCATAATTTATAATCCTTTGGGTATATACCCAGTAATGGGATGGCTGGGTCATATGGTACTTCTAGTTCTAGATCCTTGAGGAATCGCCATACTGTTTTCCATAATGGTTGAACTAGTTTACAATCCCACCAACAGTGTAAAAGTGTTCCTATTTCTCCACATCCTCTCCAGCACCTGTTGTTTCCTGACTTTTTAATGATCGCCATTCTAACTGGTGTGAGATGGTATCTCATTGTGGTTTTGATTTGCATTTCTCTGATGGCCAGTGATGATGAGCATTTTTTCATGTGTCTGTTGGCTGTATGAATGTGTTCTTTTGAGAAATGTCTGTTCATATCCTTTGCCCACTTTTTGATGGGGTTGTTTGTTTTTTTCTTGTAAATTTGTTTGAGTTCTTTGTAGGTTCTGGATATTAGCCCTTTGTCAGATGAGTAGATTGCAAAAATTTTCTCCCATTCTGTAGGTTGCCTGTTCACTCCCTAATAGACCAATAGCAGGCTCTGAAATTGAGGCAATAATTAATAGCCTACCAACCAAAAAAAGTCCAGGACCAGATGGATTCACAGCTGAATTCTACCAGAGGTACAAGGAGGAGTTGGTACCATTCCTCCTGAAACTATTCCAATCAATAGAAAAAGAGGGAATCCTCCCTAACTCATTTTATGAGGCCAACATCATCCTGATACCAAAGCCTGGCAGAGACACAACAAAAAAAGAGAATTTTAGACCAATATCCCTGATGAACATCGATGCAAAAATCCTCAATAAAGTACTGGCAAACCGGATTCAGCAACACATCAAAAAGCTTATCCACCATGATCAAGTGGGCTTCATCCCTGGGATGCAAGGCTGGTTCAACATTCGCAAATCAATATTCTGTTTCAAACCCAGTGGAGATCAAAATTTGAATACTACACTTTCTCTGAGAAAAAGCAGTCATAAGGAGAAATAAGATCAGTTCTAGGGGCACTGGAGGACTGGAACACTTAAAAATGTGCTATGTCAGGACAGTAAAAAGTGCAAATGATTGTTAACAAGTCTGTGTTATAGGTTTGCAATGCACCAAGGGCTTATGAAAGCTGGTATCATTGATTTGCAGAATGCCAAGGCTTGGTGTGGAGGGCAGGCGGGGAGGTGTTCTGTAGAGAGACTTAATTTACCACAGTTACTTTATGGAGTATAAAACTGGAGCCAGGCAAGGAATTGTCTTGATCAAGTTCCAATGAGAAGGCAAAACTAGAAACCATGTCCTTGTCCCTCTGGTCCAGTGCTTCTTAGGTTACTTTTGCCAACAAAAGCCCTATTAACCATGCTTATGCTATCGAATAGTAGTTGACAGGTTAATTAAGTCACTTAAAGCAGAGAATCATTAAAAATGGTAACATATATTTTAATATTTCATTTTATTATAAAAACATAACTGAGCACAGAATAACTTAAAAATGTATGAACAAGGCTAATTTATGTTTTCTGAGTATGAGTTCAGGGATTAAATAGAGCTCATGTTGTCTTCTTTACATAGCTTATGATTTCCAATTGGATTTCTTTAAAGTGAACTAAGAACAACAACAAAAAAATACTCATGAAGCAATCTGTGTCTAGAATTCTTCAAATTTTAGTAAAAGTTACCTATCTTTACAGTTATTTCACCAATACCCACATGGGAAAATATTTGTAAGCAACTCACCAATATCAGCGATTTTCAAGGTACATAACTTAGCATTTCTAGGAATTTTTTTTTATTGTTTCATCCATTTATATAATATTTTATTAAACTGTAAAAACAAATTCAACTGGTATAAAAATGTTCACTTTTAGAAGCTAGTCACTACAAACTAAAATTGATCAGTTCCTTGCGGGTATCGGTCAATGTACTTTACGGAGGACAAAGAGATTGTAGGTTAGTCTGGAAAGTCATTTAGATGAAAAATTAAGCAAGAGAGGTATTCAAATTTCCAAACTTTGTCCCATCTCCTCCATGAAGCCTTTCCCAGCTACTCTAGTCTGCAGATGTCCCTGTCTTCTTTGATTTCTTCAGCACTTTTTCAGTCTGTCACACTGTCATTTAACAAAAGCTGCTTCACTCATCTCTTTAATATGCATATGTCTTATTTTTACCCTAAATGTTTTAGCAACTTGAGGCTGATAATATGACTTATAATTTTTTTTTTTTTATGTTTTTGGCCAGCACTTAGTCTAGAGCTGTGCAAATAAGAGTTACTAAAAATATACTTGAGGTCAGTAGAATTTGATGCTACATCTCTTTTGAGGTCAGCCAAGAGCACATGTGACTCTTTTTCCTCATGGTCAGAAGAGTCAGGCGTGTGCTCTATGAAGGGCTCTTCTATTTATGGCTCTGTGATGGGCACATTAGACAATAGCCTAGCTAGACCACTACCATACTGAGGTGGAAGTTGGCAACTCATTTGCAAGGACCACTCAAGGGTGCATTATACATCCTCACTCCCATAGAGAAGGATCTGAATGTAACACCTGAACTTTGAGCCTAGGAAAAGGAATTCCTTGATAGGGGTGGTTGCTAAGTACTAGAATGTATTACCAAGGCAAATTCCAAGAATACTTTTCTTACAGGCCTTTATAACAGGATATATTCATCTCTGCCTTGGGTTATTGGGCCACAAGTTCCCACTTCTGCATTTTAGTCACAGACCTTCTTTATTTACACCATTCAAGGCAAGAGAGCAACTCTTCTCTTATGGAAGCTCTTTAGCAAGACAAGCTCTATAACCTTCTAGAAGAGATCATTTTACTGCTTTATCACTCAAACCTTGAAAATACCTTTTTTTTTGCTCAATGGTAAACTGGATATAACTTCAACACAGTTTTTTTGTTGTTGTTGATTCTCTGTGGACCTGGAACATAATTATTTACTGCCTCTAGAAAAGAAATCTTCAATGAAAAGCTGTGTACAAATCACTGTTTCTCTTCTGTAGGTGAAACACCTCCAGTTCCTTTAATCTTTTCTTGCAAAAACTCTTTCCCATTATTTCATCACGTTGATTGCTCTTCTTCTTCCGAAAGAAGATGTGGTAGGCAGCGGATTAATTCATGCTGGAGCTTGAGGAGTCTCTATTATATGTGGATTGTGGATTGGACACCCAGCAATCTGAGTCTGTGGACCGCGCACATTCTTGGAACACACAGAATGTGCAGAAAGCAAGACAAAGGAGAGATGGAGCAGAATATTACCCGTTTGAGATGTCTTGTAAAAGGCTCTATTTAAAAGACTTTAAAAGACATTCTGTAGGCTTAACTACAGCATTTTAAAAAATAAATCAAATGGTTTAAATATGATACTGTTCCTCCACTTCGCAAAAACTCAGACTTTCCTCTGGAGTATAAAATGTTTCCAACACCAAGCATGGCATCATAAAAATGCAGTTTATAAAAAGCATGCTGACACTATGAAAATTAATAGTTTTCTTGGAAATGGAATCGTTTCAATTCTCACAGTGGTAAACTGAAGTGAAAACGGACTTTTTTTCCCTTCTATCTTGTAAAGTTAATTAACTTTCTTGTCTTAGTTTTCCCATATGAAAAGTTTTGGATGGCGCACATGCACACAGTGAATGCTCACCACCAGGCACCCTCCTAGCTTGTCATTCAAATGCTCAGCCTTATGTCCTGAAACTCCTTAGGTCACAACTATTAATGGTTATATTGGGCAAGAAAGTGGCCAAATACTCAACCTTTAGAATAGTTACTTAGATGAGTTTATCCTACTTTCCCATTTTCTTAAACGTCATAAGAAACCATGACTGTTATTTTCTCCCATCATTGAATTCATTTCCCATTTCTTGATACTCAATCCAATAGTTAAAAATCTTGAAAGGAGAGAAGAAATTGCTTGTGGACATTTTTTTTAAAAGACTTGGGCAACGCGTCTATGCAAAAGGGACTTGATTACAAATTGATGAGATGCTTCAAGTTTAGGCATGAATTTCATTATATCTTTTAGTCTTATAGCTAGTTACTTCTGTGTGGTCAGGCACACCTTTTAGAAGAGTCTGAGAAAACAAAACAAAACTATCAAAAAGTTGATGTGAAAGCCAGAACCATCTTTGACACTGAACATTTTATATTGGGGCATTCCAAACCAGTTGTTAGTATTTGTACAGTTCTAAACTGGTGGCGGTGCTCTGAAGGAGAAGGTCTGAATAGGCCATGGTGGAGAAGAACACAGAATCTCATATCTAGAAAAGATTTTGGGAACCATCTAGTTCAGTGGTATTGATAGAAATCTGACTATAAAATGTATTGGCAGTTGTTCACTAGTCTTCTAATTTATTCGAAGAGTGGTCTTATACCCTCAAAGTCTTCTCATTTTCAGGCCAAATGGTCCCAATTCCTATAACATTAAGCCATTTAGATTCATTCCCATCTAGATTTTCTTCCACTGGAAACACTTTAGTTTGCTGAAGTTCCTCTTAAACTATGACCTCTTAAAAAATTGCACTCTTTCCTGTGTGTTTATATATCTACATATAGATATTTTACATCTAAGAAAAGCACTTTTATTTTTCATTAAAACTCAGTATTAGAACCAGCCATGTCTATCATTTAATAGATTATCCTGTCCTTTTATTTTAAGATCTCACACTTTATCTCATACTTTATAAGCATCTGAGCTGCCTTTATCCTTCATCCAAGTGATTGATAACCATGTTGAATAGAATAGAGACTGATATAAATAAAATATCAAATATTCTTCATTGTGGAAATAAATGTGGAAAGGGAGAGAATAAAATCAGGAGAGGAAGAAAGAAGGAGCAAGATTACCATGGAAAAGTGAAGGACAGGGGAACAGTGTACTATAACCAGGAACCCTACCTGCTGGGTAAGGTCAGCTCTGGTAACCCCTATGGGAAACCGACTCACCCATCTGAGCAAACACTGTCCTTTCTTTGTGAGGTTAGGGAACCTAATTACCACAAATAAAATCTACTGAAATTTATGGCCTTGAAAATTTGAAGAGAATCTGAACTTTTCATGATTGAGTCAGTTGACAGTTGGCAAATGTAGCTTCCTGTTTTTATGAGGAGAGTGGATTAAAAATCTTTCTGAAAAGGCTCAAAACTCTTTGTGCACATTAAATTCCTCCTGGAAAACAGTAGTTTGATGATTACAGCAAAAATGAATTGGTATTACATGGGCTACATTTCTGCTCAAATACACATGGTTTAAACATGAATAGAAAAGTGGTTACATCTTGGAAGTTTCATAGTTTTCTTTCTTTCTGATTCTCCATTACCCTCCTCTTCTATCTAGGATGGATGAAGGATAATTTGAGAGCTTCACAAAACCTCAAATATACCCTGGCTTTCTTCTTTCTGGTCTTCTCACCACCACTGAGGCTTTATGGATGAATTTTTAATTACATAAATAAATGTAGCTACGGAAAATTAGCAAGTATGTCCAGCTTCACCAGGTGGATCTGATATCTAAAGAGCACAGTCTGAAGTCTTCTTGATTTCTGTCTTGTTCCTCTATTTGTCCAGCTTTCAGATTTTCCTGGACTTTAAAATTTATGTCTCCACCTACTTTCAAATATTATTAAATCAATATTTATCTTTTCTTTTATAGCTTACAACTCCAGAAAATTACTTTCTTAGTTGATAATAATATAGGAATAATTCAATAAATGTGATGATCTCTCTTGTAGCTGAGGAAGGAGAAGAGTGGCTGATAAAAGTGACTGCCAGGCTCTTGAACCCTGCATCTCCTCCTAATCTTTAGAGGTGTGTTACAGCACTCTCCTGTAGGTGTAACTATGTGCCAGCCCAGCCCCAGTTCTGCCTTCTAAGGGAACCTCAGTAATTCATAATTAAGAACATCTTGTGACTAGTACCACTCAAATTTCAGCAATGCTCTTCCAAGTTATTGGGTTCTTATATTGTTTTTAAGTTATATTGTGGCTGAATCTCTGCCCTGTAATTGTTCTATCCTCTTCCCCATTTTCTTAAACAAATGTTCTATCCTCTTCCCCATTTTCTTAATGGCAAGATTTCTGCATTGTGTCCTTAGTTATTCTAGTGACCAGATATTTATCTGGTAACCCATTCCCTAGGGTTGGGTATATTGTTTCTGAACCCAGAAATTTTGTCTTATCTAATAAAATACCATAAATTGGATGGCTTATAAACAACAGATGTTTCTTTCCCACAGTTCTGGGGGCCAGGAATTCCAAGATCAAAGTGCTGGCAGATTCAGTGTCTGGTGAGGGGCTGCTTCTTGGCTCATAGATAGCAGTTTTCTTGGTGTGTTCTCACATGGTGGAAGCGACAAGGGACCTCTCTAGGCTCTACCCTCATGACCCAATCACCTCCCAAAGGCTCCATGTCCTAGTACCATCACCTTTGGCGTTAGGATTTCAGCATATGAATTTCTAGGGGACATAAAAAAATTCAGGCCCTTGCATTCCCCATCCCTATAATTGGGTCTCCCAGATGTCCACAATGTGGGATACATTCATCCAACTGTTGCCTGCCACTTGTAACCTCACATCTCATTTCCCCAAATTTCCTGTGCCACTCATTTGTTGCACTCACTTATTTTCTTATTAATTAGCTATTCAATATATGTAGACTGCCTATTATGTTACACAAACTGAACTGGGTGCTGTTTAAACAAAACAGCATTCAGTCAGATAAAATATTGGAGGAGGACAGGCATTGTATGCAAAGGGAATAGCACTTATCATGGATTATGGATATAACACTATGAAAAAGGCAGACAGAGTCCTTGCCTCATAGAATTACACTATAGTTGCCAGATGCTAAGTTTTACCTGGAGAGCTTGTTAAAAACACAGATTCTTGAATCCCTTCCCTGCTGATTCTGAATTGTAGGTCTGTAGTAGAACCTGGGAATTTGCATTTTAAAAAGCATTTCAGGTGATTCTTATCATCAGCCAGCTTGGAAAACTCTGTAGTAGAGAAAATGCTAAGGCTCAAAGGTGAGAAGTGTTTGGAAACTGAGCAGTTTCATCTGGCTGGATGGTGAGGTGTGGAATGGGAGTCAGTGAGAAATGAGGTGAGTAGGAGCCGGGTCACAAGAGACCTTGGAGGCCAGCCAAGGAGCCCCAGCGTTATCTGAAGGCTGTGAAGACCATGGAAGCATTTTAAGGAGGTTAAGAATATGACTATTTTTTAAAGTCTTAGACTTTTGGATGGCCATAAGCGGGACTGGGAGTGGTGCTGGAATTAGAAGATAGAGAAAGAAAGAAGATGTCTATGGCGTTGAGCTTCCTACAAGGGTTTGGGATGGAGATATGTATTAGAAGTCATCCTGACACACATGGTAATTGGACACCTTGGTCAAATTGGATCTTTTCCATTTCTTTTTTCCAACCCATATATTGATCTCCTATTTTTGCAGCTACCCACGTGTGACTGTATCTATAGCCAACAACCTGTGACCTTGCTCCTGTGTCCACATCCCCAGGACCTGTGTGCTGGGTTTGCCTAGACTTCTGCTCTCAGCTTTCCCCTTCATAACTAGTCTGACTAATACCTCCGTTCTCATTGGGTATTTCTGCGAGGGGTGAAGAGGCTGCTCCTCTATCTTCTTATCCCATATGCTGGGTTAGTACTTGATTGTGGGGAAGAAGTTTTCTACAGCTCCAAACCTCTACAGTTTCTTACAGAAAAATGGAATTAGGCCCAATTCATGATGGGAAGCCTCGCCTACATCTGACTGTTTAGCAGCTGTCAGACAATGGTTTAGGATGCGTTTTAGGGTTTTGGATTTAGGGTAAGAGCAGGTAATTTAGGAAAGTTGGTTCACCTGTTTCACCTCTCGCTTCAAACCTTTATCTTTGAAACCAGACTTTTGCTTTGGAAACAGTTTTTCTGTTTATCTAGTATTGGTTTTTATTGTACTAATAATAGAGTAACCAGGGTATCGAAAGAGCAGTGCTCCATTGGGTGCAAGCAGCAAACTACATTATTTTTTTCTCACTATCCCTTTAGACAAAATCTGTGGAGGTTTTCCTTGCTTTTTGGCTGAAATTTTGGGCAGGGTCCTAACTTTTCAGACACTTTTTGATAATTAAAAAGTCCACTAGTTGCTTTTAGCCCCAAGATACATAATTAACGTTTGCCGTCCAGTTTAAATATCAGCATGGCAATACTAAAACATAATATTGTTTTACTCTGGAAAGCCAACAGGGGAGGAGAGATTTATGGTAGATTTCCCCTTCCAGATGAAGTTGTCTCCTTTCAGGGGACAAATAAATTCTCTGTGTGGTCTTCTTAGAGCCTCTTGCTGTAGGTTGAGATGAAGAAGCAATTCCGCCTCCCCACCCCCAATTAGAAACACTTTCTAGAGAAAACTCTTCTGTCCCTTTAACTTCAAATTTTTTATTCCCTGGAGTTGGGTGATGGGCTAAGGCTGACCTGCCAGTTTCAAAACCACATAGGCAGCTTAGCCTCTCTCTGTGTAATGTGAAGGTCCTTAACATCTGGTGTTTTGTTCTTGGTCTTTATGTCTTGGAAAAAAGCTGAATGAGAAAGAGTCACAAATAAGATTCGATTAAAAAATTAATTTTGGCCAGTGCTATACATTTTACAAAGTGTTTTCACATGTATTGATTTTATTTGTTTTGTAGTAATTCCATGAAGTACGCAGGAAGAAAATGAGTCTCAGATAGGTTAACTGGCTTGTAGGGTATGAGGCCAGGGAGATATTAATGGTGGAAGCTGGATTGAAACCTAAGTCTCATAGCTTTAGTCTGGTTTAGGAGTTATCCTAGTGGAGTGGAAATATAATAAGTTTTAAAATGGGCCCAAACCCAGCTTTACTTATTATTATCTTGTAACTTTTATATGAATTTCTTAAACTTTCTGATCCTTAATTTCCCAATGTAAAATGGAGATAATACCATCTTTATCCAGGATTTTGATGCAGATGAAATGATATACATGCAATGCTGGGGATCTTGTTAAAACACAAGTCTGGATGGCACCTGAGATTCTGAATTTCTAGAGAATCCCGGGTGATGCTGATGCTGCTGGTCAACCATGAATGGCAAGAGCATCCTTCATTTCCAGCACTTGGTACACAGGAGACGTGTAGGGAAAAGGAAGAGAGATCAGACAGTTCTGTCTATGTAGAAAAGGAAGACATAAGAAACTCCGTTTTGCCCTGTATCCTGAACAATTGCTTTGCCCTGAGATGCTGTTAATCTGTAACTTTGCCCCAACCTTGAGCTTAAAAAAACATGTATTGTATGGAATCAAGGTTTAAGAGATCTAGGACTGTGCAGGATGTGCCTTGTTAACAAAATGTTTACAGGCAGTGTGCTTGGTAAAAGTCATCTCCATTCTACATTCTTGATAAACCAGGGGCACAATGCACTGCAGAAAGCTGCAGAGACCTGGAAAATCAGGTATTGTCCAAGGTTTCTCTCCATGTAATAGCCTGAGATATGGCCTCGTGGGTTGGGAAAGACCTGACTGTCCCCCAGCCTGAGACCGGTGAAGGGTCTGTGCTGAGGAGGATTAGTAAAAGAGGAAGGCCTCTTGCAGTTGAGATAAGAGGAAGGCCTCTGTCTCCTGCCTGCCCCTGGGAACTGAATGTCTCCGTAGAGAACCCGATTGTACATTTGTTCTATTCTGAGATAGGAGAAAAACCGCCCTGTGGCAGGAGGTGAGACATATTGGCAGCAATGCCGCTCTGTTACTCTTTACTCCCCTGAGATGTTTGTGTGGAGAGAAGCATAAATCTGGCCTACGTGCACATCCAGGCATAGTACCTTCCCTTGAACTTATTTGTGACACAGATTCCTTTGCTCACATGTTTTCTTGATGACCTTCTCCCCACTATCACCCTGCTCTCCTGCTGCATTCCTCTTGCTGAGATAGTGAAAATGGTAATCAATAAATAATGAGGGAATTCAGAGACCGGTGCCGGTGCGGGTCCTCCGTATGCTGAGCGCAGATCCCCTGGGCCCACCATTCTTTCTCTACACTTTGTCTCTGTGTCTTATTTCTTCTCTCAGTCTCTCGTCCCACCTGACGAGATATACCCGCAGGTGTGGAGGGGCTGGACCCCTTCAGAGATGCTCAATAAATGTGTGTTTCCTTCTCCTTTCTGAATAGTCCATCTGCTCTGCTCTCCATCTGACTTTAGGATCCACTAACTTGTTATTTGGAAGAGGTAACACAGAATTCACATTTAAAGGGCATACATACACAGACTCCTCATCTGGTCCTCTTTGAGTCAGTTGGAGGGCAGAATGTAGCAGTATCATAATTCGGGCTCTCCATAATATGGCACCAGCAACATGAAAATAAGGAAAGCTACTTAGATCATAGGGGATGCTGGATCCCAGGTTCTCAAACAACAACTTTATCTTCACGAGCTAAGAGATAAGTGGAGGGCTTGCCAGAAAGAATTTAAAAAGATTGTTTTTAGAGTTATTTTAAAGAAATTGGATGATTGTCACAAATATGGAGTTAGCTTATGACACCATATAGGATGGCCAAAAGCCATAAACCAGTTATACTTTTGATAATAATCTTTCAATTATGATTTACTGAGGAGGGAAAGACAAAAATATTTTCAAACCCAAAGTCTACGATCTGCTCCTGAGCACATCTGTTTGAATTCTGTCATGGCAGCATATTGGCATGTGTTTAAGCTTACTAATCTTTAAGGTGTAAAGGGATCATGGAAAAATCTTTTTTGCCTGTAAAGAGCTGCAAATTTTGCCTTTAATATTCAGTTCCTTTGTGTCATAATTGAGTGGCATCTTCAGTCGTCAGCAGCTTAAAAGATAAACTTAATTCGAGGAGGGAGGGGCATTTATTATATATTATATAAATGTATATAATTTTTAAGTTGTCTTTTTAATGCTTATTTGGGATACGTGATCTTTCCTCTCGAGTAAAAGCCCCTTGGCTATTAACAAACTGGGCATATTAGCAACTGAACTAGGCTGAGATGAAGTAGAATGAATCTGTTCCCCAGGTGGACACAATCAGAAGACTCCATCCCTTTTCCCCAGATGGCTGTGGTCTGTGTGGCTTACAGTGTGTAGGAGGGAACATTGACGTATTGAACACGTGCAGTGGAAAAAAAAAAAAAAAAAAAAAAAAAAAAAAACACCAACAGGGATAAAATAGTTTGTGGTATAGGAAAGCACATTTTGTTTATTAATAGAAAAGACTAAAATATGCAGTAATTTTCTTGCAAAAGTAACAGAAATTTATAGAAGTTAGAAGAGTATAACAGAACAATTTGTTGTCCCTGGAAATTTTTTTCATTACCAATAAATGCAGACCATAATAACATGTTTGCTATATTTTTCCATTGCAAAAGTAATACTTATAAAACAATATTTGGAAATATAGAAAGTTAGTGAAAATGTATCCATATTTTTGGCATTCAAAGGCAACTAGGTTTAACATTTTGTAATGTTTCTTTTCTGCCTTTTCTTTGAAAAAAAAAATTGGTTTCTGAAAATATTTTTGACCAGAATGTGTGGGTTGATGGCCTCAGACCCACCAAAAAATGAGGTCATTGACCCCACTATAATAGGACAGGGCTATCTGCCTGTAGTTTCCAAGGAAGGTAAAGTCTCAGCAAGTAAATTCTCAATGTCTTACACTCCTTATCAAACAGTATAACCCTTTTATTTTATTTTATTATTTTTTAGATAGAAACTTGCTCTGTAGACCAGGCTGGAGTACAGTAGTGCTATCATAGCTCACTGCAGTGTCAAATTCCTGGGTTCTAGCCATCCTCCAGCCCCAGCCTTCCAAGTAGCTGGGTGCAGATGCATGCCGTGCAGATGCGTGCCACTGCATGTGGCTAACTTTTAAAAATTGTTTAGATATCTAACATAGAGTCTCTCTATGTTGCCCAGGCTCAGTGTGACCCTTTTATAGGTTCTTCCTGTTTTATGGACACACTCTGAACTCTATCTAGGATGTGTTATTGGTACCTCTTTTGAAATAGCCTTCTTGAAGTTTCCTTTCTTTAACCGAGTTAAACCTTTCCTTTCTTTAACCGAGTCAGCTCTGCCCCAGCCCCTGCTGAGTATCATGAAATTTCCCCTGTATCCCTGGCTCGGAGGAGGAACCTCTTCTCCTCCTGACCACACACATACAATTTTTGCAAGGGTCTTAATTAGAACTCTTGAGTGAAAGCAAACCCATAATTTTCATGAGTTAAAAAACTGGTAATCCCCAACCTCTGGCTGTTGAGTACCCTCCTTCCTTCCTGAAATATGGACTTTATAAACAATAAGGTCACATTTGAAAAATGTGAACTCTTTTGAGTTCATGGTTTTGTTTTTCACAGAAGAAGTAACATGGTATATGGAAGAGTCAGCTTCATCATCTTTGAATTACTTTTTAGCTATGCTCTGAAACCAATTTTACAGAATTTAATTGGCCTTGTGTATTACTAAGTATTTGTACTTGTTGAATGCTTTGGAAATGATTTTTCATCAACTTTATTGAGGCAAAATTTATATACAAAACATCTTCTAGCTGGATGAGTTTCAGCAATTGTACGCACCTGTGTAAGCAACATTCCCACAACTAAGGTACATAATATTTCCATTACCCCAAATTTCCCTCAGGTCTCTTTGAAGTCGGTCCCTACCTGTATCCCACCTTAACTCTAGGCAATGACTGATCTTCTCCCTGTCAACATAGTTTTGCCTCTTCTAGAATTTTGTATAAACAGAAGTATCCAGTATGGACTCTTTTATATACGGTTTCCGAATCTGGTGTAATAATGTTGAGATTCTTCCATGTTTTTGTGTCTTGCAGTGTGTTGTTATGACGTTACTTTTTATTGCTGAGTAATGCTCCATTGTAGGGCTATATCACAATTTCTTTATTCATTCTTCTGTTTATGGACACTTGGATTGTTTCCATTCTGGCCATTATGATTAGAGCCACTACGATTATTTGTGGACATGTCTTTGTGTGGACATGTTTTCTACTGGATAAATACATTGAAGTGGAATTTGCCATCCGTACATTCTCTTTGGTGTCTTTCTGTCTTATGCCATTTTCTAATTAGATTTTAAAAATGTTTTAGCTGTTAAGTTGTGAGAGTTTAATAATATATTCAAAATGCTACTCAGATATGTGGTCTACAAATATTTTTCCTAGCTTGCGACTTTCACCTTTTTAACAGTCTTTGACACAAAAAGTTTTTAATTTGATCAAGTCAAATTTATTAACTTTTTCTTTTGTAGATTGCACTTTCAGTGTCAAATCTAACATCTGCCTACCCCTGGATCCTGAAGATTTTCTCCTATTTAAAAACAAGACTTTATAGTTTGACATTTTACTTTGAGTCCATGGTCTATTTCGAGTTAATTTTTGTATGAGGTGTAAAACTTAGGTAGAGGTTTTTGGCTACTGATATCCAATTACTCCAGTACCACTTGTTGAAAAGATTATTCTTCTTTCATTAAATTGTTTTTGTACTTTTGTCAAAAATCAGTTGGGTGTATTTGCATGGGTTTATTACTGGGTTCTCTATTCTGTTCCACTGATTCATGTGTCTCTCTCTTTGCTCATGTGACACTGTCTTGATTACTGTAGCTACACAGCAAATTTTGAAATTGGGTGGACTTATTTTTCCCAATTTATTATTCTCTTTCAAAATTGTTTTAGCTACTCTATTTCCTTTGTCTTTTCCTATAAACTTTTGTTTACATCTGTAACAAATATTGCAATATAGGAATTGCATTAAACCTAAACATCAATTTGGAAAACATTGACATCTTTGTTTTGTTGAGTTTTTCAATCTATGAAGATGGTGAAGTTTCTTCATTTATTTAGATCTTGTTTGGTCTTTCATCAGCATTTGAAGTTTTCATCAAGTAAGTCTTGTACTTTTGTTTGTTTGTTTGTTTTAGATTTACACCTTAGTAATTTTGGGGGACATTATAAATGATACTGCTCTTATAAATTTGGTGTTTCCATGCTCATTGCTAATATATGGAAATACAATTAATTTGTAGATGTTTATCATGTATATTGCACCCTTGTTAAACTTACTTGTTAATTCTAGGAGTTTCTTACAGAGTCCTTGGAATTTTTGATGTATACAATAATGTAATCTTTAAATACAGACAGTTTTATTTCTGTTTTAAAAATTACCTGTATGCTTGTTTCCTTCTCTTGCCTTATTGTAGTGGCAAATACTTCCAGCATTATGTTGAATAAGAGTGAATATTCCCTTTGTTTCCAGTCTTATGGAAAACGCATTGTCTTTTATTATTAAGTATGATGTTAACTTTAGGTTTTGTGCGGATGCTTTTAATCATGTTGAAGAAGTTTCTTCTATTCCTACTTTTCTGATTTTTTAATTTGCCATGAATGAGTAGTCAATACTTTTTCTGAACTGATTAAGATGATCATGTAATTTTTCTTCCTTAGCCTGTTGATATAGTAGATTACACTGACTAACTTTTCTAATATTACACTTAGTAATGATATAGAATTCTTTACATATATTCCAGAAGTTTTTGCTAATATTTTGCTTAGGATTTTTGTATCTGTATTCATGGAAGACATCATTCTATAATTTTCTCATGCTGTCCTTGTCTGGTTTGATAGCAGGATAATGTTAACTTCATAAATGAATTAAGAAATATTCCCTTTTCTTCTACTTTCTGAAAAAAAATTGTGGAGAATTGGCAACAGTTCTTCTTTAGATGTTTGATAGAATTCTCCAGCAAAACACTCAGGGATTGGAGATTTCTTTATCGAAAGTTTTAAAGTTAAAAATTTAATTTTCTTTAGAATTATGTGGCAATTCAAATTATCTGTATATTAGGTGATTTGTGATAGTTTGTGTTTTCTGAGGAATTAGTCCATTTCATCCAAGTTGTCAGATTTATGTGTGTAGTGTGTATTATGTGTGTAGTGATATCCCTTTTCTCTTTCCTGATATTGGTAATTTGTATCTTGCCTCTTTGTTTTCTTTTCTTGACAAATCTTGGTAAATTCAATTTTTTTTTAGTCTTGACAAAGCTTTGCAATTTATTACTTTTTTTAACCAGCTTTTTGTTTCTGTGTGTGTATATTCCATTTTTGTCCTCATTGTGTTTTTATCATCCTTAAAATCCTTGTGTACAGCTATAATAACTACTTTCAAGTTCTTGTCTGCTAATTCTACAATTTTTGTCTTTCTGCATCTGTTTGTATTGACTTATTTTTCTCTTGTTCTGGCTTATACTTTCCTGATCCTTTGCATTTTAAATAATTTTTGTTAGGATATTAGACGTTGTAAATATTTTATTGAAAGTCTAGATTTTGGGCCGAGTGTGGTGGCTCATACCTGTAATCCCAGTACTTCAGGAGGCTTAGGCAAGTGGATCATGAGGTCAGGAGGTCGAGACCATCCTGGCTAACACGGTGAAACCCCGTCTCTACTAAAAATATAAAAAAATTAGCTGGGCGTGGTGGCAGGCGCCTGTAGTCCCAGCTACTTGGGAAGCTGAGGCAGAAGAATGACGTGAACCCAGGAGGTGGAGGTTGCTGTGAGCAGAGATTGCGCCACTGCACTCCAGCCTGGGCCTCAGAGCAAGACTCTAAAAAAAAAAAAAAAAAAAAAAAAAAAAGTCTAGATTTTGTAGTCTTCCTTTGGAAAGCTGAATTTTGTTTTGCCAGGGAGTTAAGTTACTTACCATTCAACTTGATCCTTTTTAAGCGTATTTTTAAGTTTGGGAGCATGCATCTAAAGTAAGTTTTTCTTTAGGGCTCATTTAATTATCCTTTTGAAGCACGCCTCTTCAGGAGGTTCAAGGAAGTATTCAGGGTGGTTAGCAATGTCTCCATTCTGGCTGGCTACAACTCAACCCCCATCTCACAAATCTCGGTAGTTGTTTTTGCCTGGCTTCATAGAGTTTCATTTCATACATATGTATGTAGCCTAATATTCAATGAAGGACTCAGGATAGCTGCCTGTATAGATTTCTGGAGTTCTTTCTCTCTGTCCCTCATATTTCAGCTCTTTTAGCCTCCTTTAACTCTGATCTCTGTCTATTAAATTCAGGAGTTGGATCTGCCTTGTCATGGTTCCTCCTCTTTTGCTGCAGTCTGGGAAGTGCCTATAGCCAGAAAGCCATGTTGGTTACAGGGCTTACCTCATTTCTTTTCCTGTTCTCGAGACTCACACTTCTGTCCTGTGTCTGTTTTCTAACGTCTGAAAACAGCTGTCTCATATATTTTGTCCAATTTCCTAGCTGTTTACAGCAGAGAGACAGATTTGGTACCAGTTATTCAAACACATTGAGAAGTGATAGTCCCTGAACTTGCTCTAAACATGTTTAGATTTAATTTGAACAACTAATGTTTCCATTTTCAGTTTCTCTTAGCAGTTTTCAGGAGCTTCAATCCGTTAATTCTCAAATACATCCACAAATCACTTGGAATATCTTAATGTGTTGTATAAAAGGCAATTCCTCCTCTGCACCCATTATCACCATTCTTCCCTTAAATTGTGGGATATGTTTTTCTGAGTCTGTGGCTTTAGTGTGTACGAGAAAAATTCAGTTGTTATCCCCTCGTTTAGGGGAGTAAAAATCATAAGAACGAGGAGCACTGTAGTATCTAATCTTGCCCCACAAAAACCTAGGTAACTTTGGAAGTTTTCTTCTCTCTCCCCCACCCTTCTACTGCTGTGTGTGTGTAAGTGTGTTTACTGAATAAAGAGCCTTTTATTTTTATTTATTTATTTGAGATGAAGTCTCACTGTCATCCAGGCTGGAGTGCAGTGGTGCAATCTCAGCTCACTGCAGCCTCCGCCTCCCGGGTTCAATCAATTCTTCTGTCTCAGCCTCCCCAGCAGCTGGGACAGACTACAGGCGCATCCCACCATGTCCAGCTAAGTTTTTGTATTTTTATTAGAGACAGGTTTTCACTTGATGGCAAGGCTGGTCTTGAACTCCTGACCTCAGGTGATCCACCTGCCTTGGCCCCCCAAAGTGCTGGAATTACAGGTGTGAGCCACTGCCCCAGGCTGAATAAAGAGCCTTTTAGATAATGTCTTGCCTGACAAGTTTAAAACAACTTTCTTACCAGATATGCCATAATAAAAATCTCTAAGAAATTTTACTTAGGCTATATCTCAGTGGGCCATTCAATACTACGTCAATAAACTTTATCACATAATAAGATCTTGGTGTTTATCAGAAAGGGATTTGAGTCAGGGTGTTTTAAGTTGGTTAGTGTCTTGAGTGAGAAAGATCTCTGTTTTCATTAGCCCTCTCAGTAAAAATTCCCCCTATTTATCAGGAATGCAAATGTTTCAGATTGAAGTGGGTACCCAGACATAGCTCAACATTGCACAAACAGGTGCCAAGGGGAATCCGTTTCCTTTTCTATCTGTCTAACTCCAACTCCTTTGAATTTTTTTGACAGGTACTTAGAAAAACTGGGATTGATAAAGTGATACAGTTTGAGTTATATGTTGCCATAGAAAGAGGCAAGTTGGCAATGAATAATTATTTTGGTAAATCACTTTGAGGTCCTCAAAACTTAGTATTATACATAGAGCAAGAGGATTATATGAAGTATGAAGAGAAAATTTCTTCTGATTTTCTAAGGAAGATATTGTTTAAGATCCAAGACTAGAAAACCAGTTGAATAATGTAACAGTAGTTTTTGGGCGAATCAAACCTGCTGGTGTGTTAAATTTAAATTCTCAGGAGGATCGTGAAATCCATGGAACCACATGGCTCCTAATTGTTTAAAAGGAGAAAAAGTCATGCAGAGGTTGAGAATTGCATTGGTATTAAAATCTATAGGGTTAAAAAATTTATGAAAAACTAATGTGGAGTTTGGAGTATTTCAACTGGTAATCAAATACAGAATGTTATGAGATAGCTCATGAGATATTCTTTCATTTGATTTTCTCAAATAAATAAAGGCTGTTGATGGTTCCATCAAGACAGTTTTGCGTGTAGGGAAATAATTAGCATGTGTTTTATTTCCGTTAACATATGTTCATAATTGCACCCATACACTTCCTTAGAAGGAGAAAGTTTGCAGGCCTCTGAAATGACATTGGTACTTCTATAGCAGAATTCAAAGCCAACACTAGAGAAAGCATCTATAGCTGCCTTAAAGAAAAAAATCAGTGAATCAGTCAAGGTTCACTAATTTCCCACATGGTGGGAAACATGGGGCCTGATAGACTTGTCATATCCTGTTACAAATGTTCCCAAAAAAGCATTATTCATGTGGCTCTGGATCCTATGGCTAGATATCAGATATCACCAAGTCTTGGTCATTGAGGAGCTTATAGCTTAAAAGGGGGACTCTTAAATAAGTAAACACGCTAGTAGACATTAATCAGCTCACCAACCCCAAAATATTGGAGCATTAGGAAGAACTGAATTCGAATCTTGGCTCTTAAAGTGTGATTATGGGAATGTGTTTTAATCTTAATGAACATCAGTTCCCATCTCAGTTAATAGCAACCAAGCTTACGAGTAAAAATTCTATGGTTATCCTTTATGTATCTTTCACCTTGCCTCTTACTGCCAATTTATCGGCATGTCCAATTGATCCTACTTTCAAACAGATGTGACTACTTCTCTCCCTTTCACAGTTACATCCAGGGTACCAGCATCTATTGCCTAGACAATTGGCCTCCAGTCTACTTCTACTTTTGTCTTCCTCCCCTTGATCCCTGTTCAATTTTTTCTTGGTTAAATAGCCATATTGATCCTTTCAGTATGCATTGGATCACAGTACTATCTTGCTCTAACCCATTCAAGTCCTTCCCATTGCACTGGAGGACTATACAAACTCTTGGCTGGGCACGGTGGTGCATGCCTGTAATCCCAGCACTTTGAGAGGCCAAGGTGGGCAGATCACTTGAGGACAGGAGTTCGAGACCAGGCTGGCCAACATGGTGAAACCTCATCTCTACTAAAAATAAAAAAATTAGTCAGGCAAAGTGGCACATGCCTGTAATCCCAGCTACTTGGGAGGCTGAGGCAGGAGAATTGCTTGAACCCAGGAGGCAGAGGATGCAGTGAGCCAAGATCATGCCACTGCACTCCAGCCTGGGTGATGGAGTGAGACTCTGTCTAAATATATACATATAAAACTGGGATCACTGGTGACCAGCCTCCAAGATGACCCTCAATGGTCCTGCCTGCCTCCGAGTACCCACAACCTTGTGAAGTTCTCTCCCCGACACACTATACCAGGGTTAGTCTGTTTGATGAACCCTGGTTAGTCAAAGACAAAAATAAAAAAACAAAAAAACCCAAACTGTTCAGTGTGCCCTTCAAGGCTCCATGTGACCTCACCCTATCTACCTCTTCTGCATCATCTGAACCTTGGCTCTTTCCATACCCTTTTCATTCTGCTACAGTCATCTAGTTCTTAGTGTTCTATGAGCAGCTCGTTTGCTAAGCTCATTTCTTCTTCAAGGAATGGCTCCATTTCTCAAGGGATTCCCATTTCCACTGGCTGGCTTATCATTATCATATAAGCTCCACGTCTAACTCAAATGTTACCACTTCAAATGGGGGTTTTCACCATTCTAGCTAAAATAGCAGCCACTGTCTCTCTACTCCCTTGCTCTATTTTATATTCTTCATGGCAATATTGCCAACTGAAATTTTATTATTATTTAAAAATATTATTTATTTCTTACTAGAAGGTTAGTTCTGTAATGATCAACTTTTCCTGTCTTGATCACTATTGTTTTCCAAGCACATAATGGATACCCATTAAATGTCTGTCAAATGAATAAATACTTTTTAATGGGGATGATGATAAAATATTAGTTTTTGAGGAAGGAATAAGAGGACATATGTGTATCTATAAATACTTAAAAACTATGAAGTATTATAATATTAATATTCATAGATATATAACTAAAAGGGTTGGATGGTAAACGAGGTACTTGGATATGTTTCTGGTAAGTTGCTCTATGAGTTGGGACATAGGTTTTACATTTAATCCTATTTTCTTTGTTAAAGGAGGATAAGTGAGTTTTATCCATTGAACAAATAGACCCATTACTCATATTTCACAATTAGCTGCTTTATGCATATTTGACCAATGTTGCCCTTTCAGCAATTACAGATAACACTTAGTCCTGGACTTATAGATGGTTTGACTTATGGATGGGGAACACAGTAGAATACTGTGTTCCCAATAATGCTGCCTATTTACAAAAGATAGCATTTCCATCCTTTTCATTAGTTAAAAGTGAATCGTGTTTACTAATTAAATTAATATTTAATATTTGTTTGTGCCAATTAAATATGCACAAATTCTGCACAACCCTCAGCCCCTTTTGCAGATTCCAATATGACAGTTGAGCATTATCATGTGAATAATGATAACTGTCAGGGCCAATGTGGGAAGCAACCATGTGATCTACTAATACAATATTTATCCTCTGTCCCTTAGATTTTCTGTTTAGTAGAGCTCTCCAAATTATCCTCATTATGTATCCCAAAGCAGAAACCAGTGTAGGTAGCATTACTAAACTTAGCAAATAAAAATATGGGATGCCAAGATAAATTTGAATTTCCGAAAAATGAGTGATTTTCTAGTATAAGTATGCCCTATGCATAAGTGTGTTGGGGTACACTTGTGCTAAAAATTATTTATTGTATATTTGAAATTTAAATTTAGCTGGATATCATGTATTTTATCTGGTAAACATATATATAGGATATAGCTAGTGACATCATTCCTGAACGCCATCACTGGTCCTTTGGCTCAGACTACAGTATTCCTAATATCAACGGAGCACAGCTAGATTGTTCAACTGTTGCATCTGTTAAGGTGGTTGGAAGATGGTATCTCATGGAACAAGAATATTTACTATGCCTTCCTTTATCTAAGTGCCTTTAGTATGTTTCCTTTTATTTGAATAACTTTGAGTGAGAAATAGACATAAAGGAGAGTTTTCCTATGATGCTTGACTGATTCTGAATACTTCCTGGCATTTGTAAGATAAACTTTGTCATGATAAATTAAGTGATCAGTTGTTGTTCCCAAGGTTTCTGTCATTTGGGTTTAGGGTCAGAGGTGGATTTTCTATGAAGTTAAGAAAACTATAGCTTTAGGGACCTCACTTGCATGGGTCACTTCCATGACCCCGTGCCTAATTTTGTATTCTTTTTCTTAAAAAAAAAAAAAAAAGAGAGAGAGAGAGAGAGACCTCCAAAACTATATAAGCTCCATGAAAACCTGGATTCTATCCCTTCATCCCCCACTCATGTCTATGGATAGGCAGTCTAACACGCTAGCTCTAGATAATTGCTGCTTTGGATAATTTCCAGATAAAATGCCCAAATTGACAAGACAAATGTTTTACATGTAGACAAGTTGCACTTACTTATCTTAGGCCCTCAACAACCTGATTCATTTCAGCTATTGGCTTTTTCCTTTCTCTTTGGTCACAGTTATCACAGTATGCTCTCAGGAACATGGGGGCAGAGCTTCAATGTTAAACAGATCTTTCTGTTTTCCTTTTCACTGGGAAGTACCTAGTTCAATGTTCCTGCAACCAGTTGTAATATATGCCACTCTCAAAGTTAAATTCTGGCTCTTTAGGAGGGAGCTTTCATCTGAAGAGCTGGAATCTTCAGATTATCACTGCTTTATCACTTCCCCTAATTTAACAGCTGCTTGTTTTGCTTTACTCCAGTCCTCAACCCCCGGATGAGGTAGTAGAGATCCCCTACTGCTTTATGGAACAGCGGCAACATGGACACAAAGGCAAACTCCAGTTTTCCTCACACCTCTTAAAGAGTATCTTCAACCCTATAAGTCTAGATGGTCCTGGCCTACTCCCTGGGGAATATTTTTTCCCCATAGATAGGGCTGGTGAGATATTATGTTGGAGTCACCCACGGCCTATTCTTGTACCTCTTCTCTATTTTTCTGTGTACTTTCATTCCCTTGGTAATCCCATCTTTTGTCATGGCTCTAAAAACCATCTAAATGTTGACAGCTCCCTAGTTTATATCTGGGAAATAATAGGAGGGTTTAAAGAAGTGACCCAACACATGCATGATTAACACATGCTTAAAGGATCAGCCCGAATTCTCCCTTGACTCAAAACTGACTCAACTGTCTATCTGGGTGTCCTTTAGGCATCTCAGACACACTGTGATCACAGCTGAGCTCCCGATGTTGCCTCCAAATATCGTCTTTCTGCAGTTTTCTGTAAAACTTCAGTCCTGTATCAACTAACAATCCCATACAGAAGGGTCATTGTTTATATTTCTCCAAAGCCTGGTCAAAAGTAACTTTGACTAATTTGATTAAATTGATTGATAACTCAAAGTTAATCATATCACCAAACACTTCTCATTCCAATGCTTGATAGTTATGGAATTTGTTGAGACCACCCACTGAATATCTGTTCAAATGAATGGAATCTCACAGAGCACACATAATCATCTCTGGCAATAATACCTGTGCCTCATACTCAACTGAAAATCACCAGTTGTCTGGTGAGTAGTTTACTGCATGTCAAATCTGAGGTCCAGTGGAATAGACTATTTTACTACTTCTATGCAGAATTTTCTAATTCATGGACATTCTAATTTTATTTGTCTTTTTCTCTCAAATACCATGATAGGGTGAAAGTCTGATCTTTTGTTTCTTAGTATTTATTGAATATTAAGATACATAGAGAATACTCTACTATACATAAATGCATACCACTCAATGAATTATCCCTGGATGAACACTGTTATAAAACTATTCAAGTTAAAAAAGAATATTTCCAGTATCCAGAAGTCTTCTGATGTCTCCTCCCCATCACTTCTTCTTCCTTCCTCCCCAATGTAACTTTTACGCTCATTCTAACACTGGAGTTCAGTCGTGTCTCTTTTCCAACTTTCTATAAATGAAATCATTCTGTAAGAATCTTGCATCTGGCTTATTTTGCTCCATATTATGTTTGTGAAATTCATCTGTGTTATTGAATATAATAACTGTGGTTCATTCAGTATTACTGCTTCATAGTATTCCACTATATGAATTTATCACAACATATTGTTTCTAGTTTTTCATTTTCATAAATCATGTTGCTTTGGGCATCCTTGGAAATATTTTTTGGTTACCATGATACCCTTTCTGTTGAATATATACTTTGGAGTGCAATATCTGTGTCATAGGTATGCATATATTCAACTTTAGTAGATAACGTAAGCAGTTTTCCTAAATCTTTGTCCCAATTAACTCCCACCAGCAATGTAAGAGACATCCTATTGTTATATATCCATGTCAACAATTGGGATTACCTCTCTTCTTTATTTTAGTTATTCTTCTTGGTAAATAGTAGAAGTATCTCATTGAGGTTTTAATTTGCGTTTCTCTGACTACAAATAAGATTGAGAATATGCAGACATCCTTTTCATGAAGTGTCCACTCAAGTATTTCCTCCTTTTTTTATTGTATTATATATCTAGTTATAGTTAATTTGTAGAAGTTTAAAAATTATTTATCTGGATACAAGTCTTTTATTAGTTATGTGTGTTGCAAATATCTTTCCTCATTCTGTGGCTTGTTTTTATAGTCTCTAAATGGTGTTTGTGTTGAAAAGAAGTTCTTAATTTTAACATCCAATGTATCCATCTTTTCTTATGAATAGTCATTTTTAGTCCCAATTTATCAAATCCTTACCTATCCTAAAGTCTTGAAGGTATTATTTATGTTATAGTCTTAGATTATCTTCTAATTGATTTATTATTTTCTCTTTCACACTTTTCACAGTTAAATCTACAATCACCCAGAATGGATTTTCATGTGTGTTGTGTGCTAAGGATCATTTCATTTTTTTTTTTTTTTTGAAATCATCAACTTTTTTTTTTTATTATTATACTTTAAGTTCTGGGATACATGTGTAGAACATGCAGGTTTGTTACATAGGTATACAAGTGCCACAGTGGTTTGCTGCACCCATAAACCCATCATCTACATTAGGTATTTCTCCTAATGCTATCCCTCCCCTAGCCCCTTACCCCCTGACAGGCCCCGGTGTGTGATGTTCCCCTCCCTGTGTCATGTGTTCTCATTGTTCAACTCCCACTTATGAGTGAGAACATGGCAGTGTTTGGTTTTCTCTTCCTGTATTAGTTTGCTAAGAATGATGGTTTCCAGCTTCATCCATGTCCCTGCAAAGGACACGAACTCATCCTTTTTACGGCTGCATAGTATTCCATGGTGTGTATGTGCCACATTTTCTTTATCCAGTCTATCACTGATGGGCACGTGGGTTGGTTCCAAGTCTTTGCTATTGTGAACAGTGCTGCAATAAACATACATGTGCATGTGTCTTGAATTGACCTGACATCATTTGTTGAAAAGACTATATTTTGTGTGGATTTCAATTTGAAATTTTTATATAATAAATATTATATCTATATTTATAACTATGAATTCTCTTTATATTTGTAAGGCTTAACAATTAGGATATGCTATTAATTTATCACTTTAAGCCTGATTTTGTCTTTTTATTAATGTCAAAATATTTATTTTACCTTAATTGTTGGAAGAACCCATTGGTTGGAGCAGTTAAATCTGGATCTTTGTGGAGAGATAATGTAAAATATCCATAATAGGTATTTGATTTTCTACTTAAATTTATCCACTGGTTACTAATTTGCTCAGTTTATTTTCTGGAGTCAATTTTTAGTCACTTATATTTCTCCGGAAAATTATACATTTAAAGACATGTTTTATTTTTACTAATATAAGGCTACATTTAATATTCTGTTAAATTTCTAAACAATTCCTGTAAATACTGTTTTTCATTTGTAGTTTTGGTATGATTTTTGTTTTCCTATTGTTATGGACTGTATATTTTATAAAATGAATGTTTTTGATTCTGTTATCTACTGCTGTGAAACAAATTACTCCAACACTTAACGGCTTAAAACAACAAACATTTAGTATCTCATACAATTTCTGAGGCAAGTAAATCTGGGGGCAGCTTGGCTGGTTCAATATCTCCCACAAAGTCGCAGTCACGCTTTTCTTCCTGGGCTGCCATTGTCTCAAGGCTTGGCTGGGGGTGGAGAATCTACTGTCAAGTTCACTCACTTGGATACTGACAGACCTCCTTGCTGGCTCTTGGCTGGAGGCTCCATTTTCTTTCTTTGTTTCTTTGAGACGGAGTCTCCCTCTGTTGCCCAGGCTGGAGGGCAGTGGTGCGATCTCGGCTCACCACAACCTCCTCCCGGGTTCAAGCGATTCTCCTGCCTCAGCCTCCGGAGTAGCTAGGATGACAGGTAAGTGCCACCACGCCTGGCTAATTTTTTGTATTTTCAGTAGAGATGGGATTTCATCATGTTAGCCAGGATGGTCTCAATCTCCTGACCTCGTGATCCACCCGCCTCAGCCTCCCAAAGTGCTGGGATTACAGGCGTGAGCTACCGTGTCTGGCCGGAGGCTCCATTTTCTTATCATGTAGTCCTCTCCATAGAACTGTTCACAATATGGCAACTTGCTTTTCATCCTTTCCCCTTCTCACTCCTCTTTTCCAGCAATAGATCAGCGAGAGAGAGAGAGAGAAAGAGAGAGAGAGAGAGAAAGAGAGAGAGAGAGAGAAAGAGAGAGAGAGAGACAAAGACACACACACAGAGAACAAGAGAGCCCAAAGTGGAAATTATAGTCTTTCAAAGTCTAATCTTAGAAACGACTTATCCTTACTTCTATATCTGCTATTGGTCAAACAGACTAACCCTGGTATAGTGTGTGTGGGAGGAGACTTACAAGAGTGTGGGTACTCGGAGGCAGGCAGGGTCCTTGAGGGTCATCTTGGAGGCTGCTCACCACTGATCCCGGTTATACATATAGTTTATATATTATATGTGTGTGTGTATATATATATACACACACCTACACACCTTTTTTTTTTTTTTTAAAGACAGAGCCTCATTCCCTCACCCAGGCTGGAGTGCAGGGGGGTGATCTCGGCGTATTGCAGCCTCTGCCTCCTGGGTTCAAGCGATTCTCCTTCCTTAGCCACTCAAGTAGCTGGGACAACAGGCATGTGCCACCATGCCTGGCTATTTTTTGAATCTTTAGTAGAGACGGGTTTCACCATATTGGCCAGGCTGGTCTCAAACTCCTGAGCTCATGGGATCCACCAGCCTCAGCCTGCGAAAGTGCTGGGATTACCGTCATGAGCCACTGCGCCCAGCCTGGTAATATTTTTATCGTGAATTCTGTTTTTTTCTGATATTAATATTACTTTCTACTTTTGATTTGTGTATATACATATATATGTTTACATGATTTTTATCTTCATATTTTAAAACTTTTAAAATGTCACTACTTGGCTGGGTGTGGTGTCTTAGGCCCATAATCTCAGCACTTTGAGAGATCACCCTCAAGTGGTGGATGGATCACTTGAGATCAGGAGTTCGAGACCAGATTGGCCAACATGACAAAACCATGTCTCTACTTAAAATACAAAAAAAAAACCAAAAAAGCAAAAACAAACAAATAAAAAAAAAAAGTTAGCTGGTCATCGTGGCACATGCCTGTAATCCCAGCTACTTGGGAGGTGGAGGCAGGAGAATCTCTTGAACCCAGGAAGGGGAGGTTGTGGTGAGCCAAGATCGTATCACTGCACTCCAGCCTGGCAACAGAGTGAGACTCCATCTCAAAATAAAAAAAAATATATATATATATATATATATATATATAAATAAAATTAATTAAAATGTCACTCTATTTTAGCAAAACATGGGTTGTATTCATTGAATCTGAAAGTCTTCAGTTTTCCATAGGAGAACTGAAAACATTTAAATTTACTGTCCTGATACTTGGCCTTACTTCTTATTCCTCTTATTTTCAAAAACATTGTTGAACTATATTTGTGTCTTTGTTAAGATGACATCCAAACAGGAGTTTAAAACTTCTATATAATCATGGAACTTTCTCTGAACTGGCACATTATAGACACTCAATAAGTATTTGTTGAATCAGTGATACGGATAGATGGATGGTTGGTTGAAAGAAGAATGATGCTGCTTTGCTAGGGGAGGTGACTATAGGACTCCCTCCCTCAAAGTAGTCTGTTAAACAGGGAAGAGGCTGCTTGGTTATCTGGACAAGTATTCACGCCGTATTTTGAGCTAGACATAATCATTGAAAGAGAGGTAGAATGCCTTCCCATTGACTTCTTGGCCTGCTGGGCATTTTTGCTTTCTTCTCCCCTATCCATCCAATTTTTCAAGAAAAATTTTCTGTTTGCCACCTTATTTCCCCAACTCCCCTACTCCTTTGTTTTTCGTACCCTCTAAGGAGAGTCTAGATCTCACAGGTGATATCTTTTGTAGCTCTGTGATGCCTAATAATAGAACAGAAAAGGAGATGGGGAAGAAATGACAGAAAGACTAAAGAAAGGAATTAACTAGTGAGTTTAAGTGGAGCTGCCTAAGGATGCAATGCAGGGGAAAAAAAAAAAGAAGAAGAAAAAGAAAAAAGATGGATGGAGACTACCTGCTGAAAGGACTGAAGTCAAGAGGGAGAATTTGGGCTGTGAGTCAGCAAATGACAGATTCCAAAAGGCATAGAGAGTGCTGAGAAGACAAAAGCACATGTAGCCTGATGAGGGCATGGCGACCAGGAGCTCAGATCCCTCAGAAATGAGTGTCTAGTTCATGCCATCAGGTAAGCTACTAATACTAGCAGAGATGCAGCCTGATATAGGAGGAATCCAGATGGATAATGGAGGAAGGAGATGATGAGTATCAGTTGCAGCCCCGGGACTGGTGCAGAAGCAGGGGTAGAATTCTTCCTATTAACTTCCCCTTTTGTAGATTTCCCTGGGAAGAGATGCCTCCTGGTACAGTGGAGGAGCTGCTCCTTGAATGTATATGAGGAAGTGGATCCAAGTGGCATATGGGATAGATTGAGGTAGAAACAGAGATATGCATTTCAGAAGGACATGTTGTCCCAGCTGTGTATAGTTCTGCCTGTAGATAGCCTCTAGGGTTCAGCCCCTTCAGGGATTGTTTTAGCTGCAGAAGTGCAGCTTCAACAGGTGACCTTAAGGTGGCCCTTTACAAGTGGCCTTAAACAGGTGGCCTGAAAAAGGTGACCTTAGCTAAGGCCACCACCCCCATCCCCTCAAATGTTGGCATGCAATGACTGATGGGGGGCCATGTTCACCCTAAATGAAGCAACTCCAACAGGCACCTACAGCTCTGGGGCTTCCTGTGGAGTTGGCTAAGGTAGTCAGGTCTGCATCACAACCTAACTTCTCCCTCTGCTCAATTCTGTTTTCCCTCCTTTTCACAGCTGTTGGTCCCAAGGGATGCCCTAGAAACATGCTAAACACTAAACATTGTCTTAAGTCTGCTGTTGGACAACTCAACCCATGGCAGTGCTCTGTAAGACTATGGAGATTTTTGTGGGGTTAAAACTAGTAGAGAGTATGAAAGCCTTTTTTTTTTTTTTTTTTTTTTTTTTTTTTTTTTTTGCAGATGCAGTATTCTGAGAAAGGGATTAACATGATTTAAAGTGGTGGCCAAGAAATATGATTCCTGTTGTCGCATTGGAAGGCCTGAAAGTGTAAGAGGCTAAAATATAAAACAGACTGGGAATTTGTTTCAGGAGTCTAAGAATAAAATCCACAGGCTAAAAGAGGGTTGCAGTTGGAGGAAAAAAATGTACTTGCTATTTTTCAAAAAAGAATTGGAACGATTTGGTGTCAACCTGGATGTGAGGATGAAGACAAGCCAGCTAGAATAAATATTGATTCTAAGATTGAGGACAGAGGTTTCTGGGAGTGTCACTGATGGGAACGTACAAAATGGAAAAAGACTTAATGAAGAAGATAATATCTTCAAGTTTCGACATCTCTAATTTAAAATGTCAACAAGTTATTTAAGAGGAAGTTTCTTTGTGTTGGGAGCCACCTTAGTTGTCCAGTCATATTAAGGGGCTGCAATACAGTCATGCAGGCTATAACCAGCACTATGGTATCATGTCCAGGCTAAAAGGAGGCTGAGCTCTGGCCATTGTGGGGCTGCATGTGCCAGGAAGAAGGGGTGCCTTTTCTGACTGGCACAAAGGTGTTGTGTGAGCTGGTAGAGGGCATGGCCATTGTCTCAAAATCAGTGAGAGAGACAATGTGATGCCTGGTTAAATGCACAAATTTGGTTTAGATTACAGATGGAAAGTTGGTGAAAGGAGAAAAGGCTTTACTAAGTTAGATTTCCTTAGGGTTAGACAATAGGCAAGTCACTTAAACCTTCTGAATCTCATTTTCCTTATTTGTGTGGCAGGATACTTTTCTTTTCTCCACTCCCTCGCAGCTTCCTCTTACCAAGATATGATAACTGAATGAGATATTTGACAAGGCAGAGAAAAGAGATGGAGATGCTTAGCCTAATTAATGTGCTAGACTTATGCTAAGAGGGGATTCTTATGCTTACCTAGCAGATAATTTACCCGGAAACTGGACTAGGCAGGTTACCTTTTTCTTCATTTCATTCTTGCATATGCAGGATCTAATTATCCAGACGTATCCACAGAGAGAGAAACCAGATGAAATGCAGAAAGCACGGTCACCTTCAAGAGGAAGAAGTAGGACTCTGGGGTTTTAAGCCGAGGCGTGAAATGTACCGATTAATAGCGTCACTTTGTAACCACGGGTCTGAGGAGTTTTGGGAAGGTTAGTACCAGCTTGTCAGTACTGCTTATTAATAACAGTGAGATTGCTGCTTTGCACCTGATCTCAGTCAGATCTCAGAGGCTCGGCCACTGGGGCTGGTTATGCAGCAGGAATATACCCATGTGACCACCAGGGTGTAAAAAGTCCAGGCCAGGCCAGGCCAGGCCAGGCATGGTGTCATGCCTGTCATCCCAGCACTTTGGGAGGCCAAGGTGGGTGGATCACAAAGTCAAGAGATCGAGACCATCCTGGCCAACATGGTGAAACCCCATCTCTACTAAAAATACAAAACTTAGTTGGGCCTGGTGGCATGTGTCTGCAGTCCCAGCTACTCAGGAGGCTGAGGCAGGAGAATGGCTTGAACCCAGGAGGCAGAGGTTGCAGTGAGCCAAGATTGTGCGACTGCACTCCAGCTTGGGTGACAGTGCAAGACTCCATCTCAAAAAACAAAAAAAAAGTCCAGGTCAGACTCCATCTCAGACTCACTGGTTCCAAGGTGTTCCATCCACACCTCAGTGACTCTTGACTTAGGGAAAAAAGCACATCCTGCTATTTAATTTGCAAAAATTAAATAACTACTTGATGTGTCTTGTGCGTAGATAATAACCACAAAATATTAATTTTTGCCCTTTTTCCCTTATAATTTTAATATACTTATTTTCTTTACTTGTCTCATGTTTTCTTTCAGAGATTCTAACTCTCTTTGCTAAATGGATATAGGAATAAACACTCTTAAAATACATTTTTTATTGTACTGATGTGGAAAATGTAGAAAAGCACAAAAGGAATTTTTTAAAACTCTGCAATATCATCCACCAGTCATAATCATTATTAAGATGTTTTCACAGATATTCCCAGCTTTTATTCTATAAATAAGACTCTCATGATTCCCTTATCCCTCACTTGTCTAACTATTTTATACTTTTTGATGCACTAAGATTCTAAAATGAACTATAAAAGCTGGCAGACATATTTATAGTAATCAGTTATTTAAGAGGATGAGATAGATGAGTGTAAATAATCTTGCTATACACAAAATAGTTCCTGCTACTCTGAAGACAAGGTGTTCTTACATCTTGGTCTTTGAGTATATATGTAATAAAGTTTTGCATAAGGTTGCAGACTTTGGTTTGAATACAAAGGAAAACAACAGGTATAGCCTCCATATAAATTATCTCGTTTAATCCATACCATGATTTTATGAGATTGTTATTGTTACCTTCATGTTACTGATGAGGGACCTGAGCCAGGAGGGGCAAACTATGTCAATCAAAGTAGCCCAGCTGCTAAATGACTCTGCCTTTGAAAAGTCGCCTGCCATTGACACCTTTGTCACCGTCACCTCCATCTCTGTGTGAGCCACCATGATCTTTTTTGACCTACTGCAAAACCTATTTAACTGCTACCTCTACCTTGGCCCCTGTATAGTGACCAAAGTGAGCCTTTCAAAAACATAAAGCAGATCATGTCATTCCTCTGCTTAAACCTTTCACTGGTATATCTCTCAGAGTAAAATCCAAAGCATTAGTAGGGCTTCTAAGGTTCTATATCATCTATTCCCGACTCCCTCACTTTGCCAGTCACTCTGATCTCACCTCTCCCTCTTGCTTCCTGAACTCAGTGCTGCCATTCTCCACACAGCTTGACATGTTCCTACCTCAGGGCCTTTGCACCTGCTTTGTCTCCTTTGCTAGAAATCTATCACTTTATTCCTATCTCTGATTAAATGTCACTGCTCCTTCAAACCCTTGACTGGCTACCCTGTATAAAATAGCCCCTTTCCCAACTTTCTTTATCATTTACCCTGATTCATTGTTTTTCCCGTGGTGTTTGTTACCACCTGGTTTTTATTTGTTTATTTCTTCATTTGTTTATTTTCTGTCTTCTCCTGCAAGAATGTCACTGTATGACAGTGGGGACTTTGTTTTATTTATTGTTGTATTTCCAGGCCTAAAACAGAGCCTGGGCCCACTAAGGAAAATTTGTTAATGAATGATGGAAAGGAAGGAGACAGATTTCCAATTCACATCTTCATCCTAAGTCCAGAATATTTCCTCTATGCATTCTGAATACTAGAGCCACTTGAAGGAAGGAACATACATACAGCAAAACACTGGTGATATTGTAAACCTTCCTTGCAATCATCTTTGGTTGCCTTGCTGAGATCAGGAAGATTGGAATGAGTCAAGGCCAGAGTCCTTCCTCAGAAGATCACTCTGGCATTTGGTCTTCTCCACTGTCAGGAAAGAAGAGAAAGCATAGAGAAAATGGTATCTATAACAGTGAATTCACAAGAAAGGGACACCAGACCATTTTATTGTCCATAAGTAACCTGGACTTTGGATCAGAGGATCCTGGCTCTGCTGTGTGACTTGGAAAAACTTTTTAAAAACCTTTCTGAGGTTGTTTTTTATCATTTTAAAACTGAAACTGGGATTAATGATCCTTCCTTTGGTCATGAAAGAGTCAGGTTCTCTAAAAAGCCAAAGGACCTGTTTCTTCACAAAGTATCAGAGAGACTTTTGAAAGAGCTAGATACTGCATCTCTGGGATTAAAGTGACAAAGCATGGCCTTTAAGAAATCAGAAGTAAAAGATATTTTAGTACAGTGGATTGTTAGTCTGCATTAGCAGGTGGTGGAAGGGCTTTTGGCAGACACGCCCCTATATTTCAGTTAGTGGCAGCACCATTGGCACAAGTATACCCCCAGGCAACTGGCCCTGGTACCAAGGTGTCAGCAAGGGGAATTCACATTTAGAGACAACGAAGGTAGCTGTCACCACCATCATAAACTTCTCTTCCTCCTCCTCCCTTACTTTTCCTCTTCATTCTCCTTTCTCCCTCTTCTCCCCTCCTCCTCTCCCTTCTTCATCCTTCTCATCCTTCTTCACCTAGCCGTGATAATTTTGTCCTGAATTTATGTTGTACTGGTGAGGATAGAGACATAGCAAATCAATAATAATATTTTAAAGAAAATTTTAAGCACCTATACATCACACGCTGCATTTGATACATGCACTGTCTCATTTCATCATTATGTATATCCCTTAAGGTAGGTATAGTAACTCTGCAGTGGAGTTGAGAGAAATGAGGCATAGGAGGGAGAATGACTTGCTTCAGGTCTCACAATTCACAAGTGATGGCAGGAGGATTTGGACCTCTCTTGGAGGTTCACATTTGAACCTGGAGTCTCTTTGACTCCAGGACATTGGTTCTGAAGTCACTCGGATTCAAAAAGTAGAATCAGACGCCTTAGTGATTGGATGTGTCAGGGACAGGGGACTGTGAGGAGGAGAAGGGGTCTAAAATACTTCCCAGTTTTCTGATTTGGGTGAACTGTTGAAATGTTAATGATGCTTTACCCAGGACAGGGACATTTTGACTCCTAGAAATAGTTCCAGCCTCTAATTAGTGTCCAGATCATTTTTTAGGTTAAAAATGAGCTTTGGGCTAGAGTTACAGGAATTCTTATTTCAATCTTTCACTTGGTTTTGCCTATAATAGACTGGCTAAATTGTAAGAGGCCTCCTATTAATTTTAAACTGTCTTGAACTCAAAATAGTCAAACTATTAAGCTAATGAAAGAGCAGTGTTCTTGTTACCTTTATGTTCATGCCCCCAGAGTCTTTTTCCCGATGGGCACCACGTATCATGTTATGGCCGTGAAAGTTTTCAGGCAGTGGTTACAGAAAGTCTTGAAAAGTAGAAAAGTCAAGCACGCTGTAGGAGCCCTGGCTTATTAAAGAGAGAGAGAGGTCTGGTTCTGATTACTGATAATTACAGATAAGCTGGAGCCGACAGTCATTTTCTGACCACAAACTCAAATCAATCAATTAAAAACTGCATGTAGCTGTACCACGGCTAATCAGTCCCAGGCACTTCAGGATGATCCATTAAGTCCTACCTCTACCGTGTCATGGTTGCTGTGTTCCATCTGCTACTCTGACAGTAGATCAAATGCACACCTCATTTTATACTCGCCAGCTAATCAAGAATGCTGTTCACAGTGTTAGTCTTCTTTCCACTTCCTGAAATTGCCAGCCTTGTACAAGAAGCTTGATGATTGAGTCATTATTTCCCTTTCTGGACCCAGGCATGCAATACTAAGAAAAATAATTACTAGCAAGAAGCAGCAATCATTTTTGAAATATTTTGCTCATTCCTTTGCTCTTCCAGGAAAACAGACGGTGGGGGCTTCTAGAGGTGGGTGGTTGCCACACTGTGTGATATAGAAGCCATTCTGTAGAAGCAGCAGTTCAATGTGTGTTGGCTAAGTAGCCTCTGAAAGATATTTGGGGAAATGTGATCTACCTTCAAACTGAGATATGTGGAAGAGGGATAGTGATTCTTGGTTCCTCCATATGTGTGGATTCTCAAGGAAGCAGATTTCAACACAATCTAATGAAGAAGTCTTTTCTTCAGAGGCTGCAAACTGGTAGCTCATGAGCTAAAACCTACTAACAGATGTGGCTTGCTGGTCTCACAGAGTGTTTAAAACAAATTTTGAATTAGTTACTAACATTTATAAAGCAAGAAATTGTACATTTTTTATTTCTGACTTGATTTATTTATTTATTTTGAAAAATTAGAAGACCCAGTGACACTGAGCTCAAACTTCCTCCAGCCTGGAGGCTGTTTCCTTTGGAAAGCACATGTGCTTTCCAGCTCACCACATTCCCTACAACTTTCTTTGGAGGACCTGCATCAGCCTCCTTCATTCATTTATGTTACTTTCTGGCTCTTCTAGCTTTTCTGAGTTTGTGGCTCTTACTAAATACTGAAGCACCTTATGTAGTTAGTGATGAGCTTTTGAAGTGTTTAGACAGCCTGGAAGAACATTTGCTGGAGAACAAGTGCACAGTATATCCTTGGACTCCAGAAACTTGGCCCCTTCTGAACTGTAATCTTTAAAGGACCCTGCTTGGGCTTTCCTCCAGCTGTGCCCCACCCATGGGAAGAGTAGGCCATGGGGTCAAAGGGACAAGTCCTTTCAGACTCTATTCACTTTTGACATTCACTGCTCACTCCAGACACCTACCTTTCAGATTCTCCACACGTTTGTCTTGCTGAAGAGGGACTGTGCTGCTGGTGTGTGTGTACCCCTAAGTGTGATGAGTGGGGAAGAGGAGACAGGAAGGCAAGATATAATTGGTGCTTAGATATGTGGGTTTTTGAGTCCATAGACATGCATGGGAGACCCTTTGTGATGCAGGACAGAATTCTGGGTAGGAAAAGAAGGTGGGCTGGAGGCCTCTGTTAGAACCCTGGGAAGGGCCTTTAACTCCTTCTCAGGGCTTATCCAGAGCTCATATTTTAAAATACTATGTCTCTAATATTCTCTTACTTCCAGTAATGGCATGAATCCTGTGCTTTTCAAAACACTAAGTAGAGGGTGGGTGGACTCAAGAGAAACAGGTGCATGCCACTCTAAAATATGATAGACTATGAAGAAAGGCCAAAACAACACATAGATAACCATATGTCAAAAGAGTGCTTGGGGAGAAAACTGGATTTCAGCAAAGAAGTGATAAAGACCCTCTGATGCACGAAGACTCAGGATGGTAGCACAGAGAGGGAAGAAAAGCACCCAGCTAGAATTGGCTAGGAGTCAGGAGGGCCTCCCCATTGCAAGGAAAATGTAAGCAGGATATCTCCAGCAGTTCACATTCCCACCATGGACTCCTGCAATCCTAGCCACAGGAGAGCCCCATAGCCCTTGCAGGACCTGAGCTCAGTATAGGGAGCTGCTTGGAGTTCACATGATTGCAGTGCTCCAGAAAGGGAATTCATACTGGGTTCTCCCTGCCCCCTGGGCAGCACCATTCTGTCACCATTTTGAGAATGGAGTAACCACCAGAGTGCATCCTGCCCTAAGGTCCAATAGCTCCTGCATCTCCACATCCCTCATGCGCCACTGACGTGCTGTCATATCCATCTAGAGGGCTGTGATGTCACAACGTCAGCTGAACCCAGCTGTGCAGCCATGACCTTATCATTGGAGTGCACACAGCACACTACTTCCTGAAGCACAGGCAGTTCAGCTCAGCAAGAATGCTGCCCCCAGGACAGAGGGAGCCAACAGGCATGCTCCCCAGGGCCTGTGGACTGCAGCTGCCACCACTAGTGACCTCATTTTCTCTAGCAGCAGAGCTAGCACCCTCCCAGGAGCCCAAGAACTGGCCTTCCCAGGTGCGCTGACGCTGCTGTCAGTGACCCTGTTTCATCCATAACAAAGCTTCTGCATGTTCGCACATGCCCCCAAGTGGCGTGAAGACAGGCTTGCCCAGGATCTGCTGCTGTTGCTAGTGACCCCTCCCCTCCAGTGGTGAAGCAGCCATGCATGGGCATGCACCTCTGAGGGGCCCGAGGCCCTAGTGTTCTGATTCCCAGCAAAGTCTCACCCCAGCCTCCACATTCAACCACACTCTAGGCCATTGAGGCAGTCACAAACACCACTGACACTGATTATAGCTGAAGAAATCATAAAGAGACTATACTACTGAATCGACCGAGAACCAAAGCCAAAGCATCCCACCCAAACAACACTATAGGACATGCCAACAAAAATAGCTTTCATATCTTTTGCTATGAAAACTTCTACATAAAATTGGAAGAAGCTACTGATCTACCAGATATAGAGATATTGACATATGGACACAAGAAATATGAAAAAGCGAGGAAACACAACACCTTCAAAGGAACATATGAATTCTCCAGTGACATATCCCAAAGAAAAGGAAATCTGTGAAATGCCAGAAAAGGAATTTAAAATAACGTTCTTAAGGAAACTGAGTAAGATACAAGAGAACGGAGATAGTCAATTTAATGAAATCAGAAAAACAATTCATGATTTAAATGAGAAGTTCAACAAAGAGGTAAATATCATTAAAAAAGAGCCAAACAGAACTCTTGTAACTAAATAATTCCATGAGTAAAATAAAAACACAATTAAGAGCTTCAACAGCAGACTAGATCAAGCAGAAGAAAGTGTCTGAACTTGAAGACATGTCTTTTAAGATAATCCAGTCAGATGGAAAAAAAAAAGTGGGGGAAGAGGGTAAGGAAAAAGAATGAAGAAAGCCTATGGTACATATAGAACACCATTAATATGGAAGACCATTAACACCACTAAGCAAATGAATATTCACATTGTGGGAATTTCAGAAGGAGAAGAGATAAGAAAAGGTACAGGAAACGTATTTAAAACTGATAAATTTAGCAAAATTGCAGGATGCAAAATCAGTACACAAAAATCAGTAGTGTTTCTATACACCAATACAAACAAGTTGAAAAATAAGGAAAGTAACTCCAATTACAGTAGCTACAAAAATACCTAGAAATAAATTTAACCAAAAAAGTGAACGATATCTACTATGAAAACTGCAAAACATTGATGAAAGAAATTGAAGAGGATACAAACAAATGAAAAGACATCCCATGTTCATGAATTGTTAAAATGACCATATTACTCAAAGAGATCTATATATTTAATGCAATCCCTATCAAAATACCAATTACATTCTTCACAGAAGTAGAAAAAGCAATCCTAAAATTTGTATGGAGCTACAAAACACCCTGAGTAGGTAAAGCAATCCTGAGCAAAAAGAACAAAACTGAAGGCATTACACTAATAACTTCGAATATACTATAAAGCTATAGTAATCAACACCACAAAATATTGGTGTAAAAACAGACACATAGACAAATGGAACAGAATAGAGACATCAGAAATAAATCCATGTATTTATAGCCAACTGAGTTTTGACAAAGGTGCCAAAAACACATATTGGGGGAAAGGACAACCTCTGCAGTAAAAGGTGCTGAGAAAATTGGATATCCATATGCAGAAGAATAAAACTAGATGCCTATCTATCTCCCACCATATATAAAAATCAACTCAAAATGGATTAAATATTTAAATATAAGATCTGAAGCTATACAATTACTAGAAGAAAACAGGGGAAATGCTCTAGGGCATTGGTATAGGCAAAGATTTTATGGGTAAGACTTCAAGAGCATATATAACAAGTGGAATTGTATCAAACTAAAAAGCTTCTGCACAGTAAATAATCAACAGAGTAAAGAGACAACCTGTAGAATGGGAGGAAATATTTGCAAACTATTAATCCAACATGGAATCAGTATTCAGAATGCACACGAAACTCAATAGCAAAATAAATAAATAAATAATCTGATTAAAAAATGGGAAAAGTATCTGAATAGACATTTCACCAAAGAAGACACACAAATGGCTATTCAGATCCTTTATCCACTTTTATGATAGAGATGATTAGAATATCTCTAATCATCAGGGAAATGCAAATCAAAAACACAATGAAATGTTATCTCACCCCAGTTAGAATGACTGTAATTAAAAAGACAAAAATAAACCAGGCACGGTGGCTCAGGCCTGTAATCCCAGCACTTTGGGAGGCCGAGGTGGGCAGATCACGAGGTCAGGAGATGGAGACCATCCTGGCTGACACGGTGAAAGCCCGTCTCTACTAAAAAATACAAAAAAATTAGCTAGGCGAGGTGGCGGGCGCCTGTAGTCCCAGCGACTGGGAGGCTGAGGCAGGAGAGTGGCGAGAACCCGGGAGGCGGAGCTTGCAGTGAGCCGAGATCGCGACTCTGCGCTCCAGCCTGGGCGACAGAGCGAGACTCTGCCTCAAAAAAAAAAAAAAAAAAAAAAAAAAAAAAAAAAAAGACAAAAAATAACAAATGCTGGCAAGGATGTGGAGAAAAGGGAGCTTTTATGCACTTTTGTTGGGAATGTAAATTAGTACAGCCATTATTAAAAACAGTGTGGCGTTTCCTCAAAAAACTGAAAATACAATTATCTTATCCAGATATTCCACTACTGGATATTTATCGAAAGGAAAAAAAATTATACATTGAAGAGATAGCTGCACCTTTCTGTTTACTGCAGCACTATTCACAATAACCTAGCTGTGAAATCGGCTGAATGCCTATCAACAGATGAATGAATAAAGAAAAAAATGTGGCATATATACACAATAGAATACTATGCGACCTAAAAAAAAGAATAAAATTCTGTCATTCATAGCAACGTCAATGAGCCTTATGTTATGTGAAATAAGTCAGGTACAGAAAGATAAATACCACATATTCTCACTTCTAGGAGGATGCCGAAAATTGAGCTCATAGAAGTAGAAAGTAAAATTGTGGTTACTAGAGGCTACAAAGGGTAGAGGGTAGGGAAGGATAGGGAAAGGTTGGTTACCAAATACAAAATTACAACTAGATAAGAAGAATAATTTCTAGTATTCTAGAGTGCTGTAGGGTGAATACAGTTAACAATAATTTATTGCTATGTTCAAATATCTTGAAGAGAGGATTTTGACTCTTCTTAGCACAAAGAAATGAGAAACATTTGAAGTGCTAGATATGCTAATTACCCTGCTTTGACTGTTACACATTGAAAACATGTTCAAAATATCGCTCTGTACCCCATAAATATGTACAATTATTATGTGGAAGTTAAAAATGAAAAGAAAGCAAAAGAAAAAAGTGATAATAAATGTGTTGATGGACTTGATCTTTAAATTGAATTACTGTCAGAAATACAGATTGGAAAAAAAAAGGATAGGTTTCACAGAGACAAGAAGTAGATTCGTGGTTGACTGGGGCTAGGGGGCAGAGAGGTTGAAAGAGGGGGAGGGATGGGGGAAAGGGGAATGACTACTAATGGGTACAGATTTTTTGTAGGGGGAGGGTATGCTGAAAATGTTCTAAAATTAGATTGTGGTGATGATTGCACAACTCTGTAAATATATTAAGTCACCACACTATACACTTTAAGTGGGTGAATTTTATAGTGTGTGAATTACATCTCAATGAAGCTGTTTTTAAAACATTTTAAAAAAATGATAGCTTTTCTTGCCAAGAAGAAACAAAGAAACATCAGATCTTAGAGCACCTCCAGGACACTTTTGTTCATTCTTCTCCTAGTTATAAAATATTCAGTCTTAGAATGTGATACTTCCCTGGCTGTACTGGAACCAGATGGTCTTAAAACACAGAAAGCATGGTATTCTATCTCTTTTGAGCATCGTTGCTCATTTCTCATGGCTTTTCTCTATTTTCTCTGATCGTGGATACCTAGGCTGTGCCTATTTTCATGGTTGGTCTCATTCCTTTTGCTGAGGTCTTCACTTTGACAACCAAGAACTTTTAGGATTAGAAGAACCATTCGCTAAAACAGCTTCAGGTTTATGTGGTTTCCATTGCTTCTTGTCTTTAAAGAAGTACCCAATCCCGTGACTCCCAATAGCTTGCCAGATATATACAGATTTCTCATCTAAAGCCCCTCACACTGTTGCAATGTCACCATAGTGCATGGCTCCTTAACGAAAAAATTAAATTTTGGTGACCTTGGCATCATCTCTCAAGTTATGACAAGCAGCACATTATCCTTCAAGTTAAAAAACCAACCAAACAAAAAACTGGTTAATTGGGACAAAATATTTGATTAAATTTGTTTTCATCACATTTAAATTCAAGCAAATTGGCTGAATGAATTGGCCAGTTATTAGTTCAGTCAAATCCTGTCAAACTGGTTGGGCTTATAAACACAGCCATGGGCTATCAAGGTTACACCATCACTTACAACTGCCAAAAAAGAGAGCTGTGCTCCCATTGTTTCAAAAATGTCCCATTTCAACACTTTTCCTTTATCTCTAATCATTTGGCTGTGCTGAAAGTCACCACACCATCAAGTAAACTTCAATATTTGGCTACCAATCACAGAGTTGTAGAAATATTACTAGCAAATGGACTATTATCACTTTCCATAATTAGAGTAATAGAAAACAGACATCTAAAAGTCATCTCTTTGATTGTCAACTTATGCTTGTCGTCTACTTTGACCTTAGGAAGAAAATATCATCCTGTCTATGGTGGTATTGGCTTGTTTATTTGTTGAAAGGACTGAAATTTGTTATGAACACACAATTTGGATTTATCATTTACTCCAAGCCACTCCTAAAAGAGACTTTCTAATCCACTCAACATTTCCAAAAAAAAAAAAAAAAAATGATAACTTGCTATCATTGTCCTTGTCCGTATCAATCCAAAAGATGATATATTTGGAAAAGATGTTAAATATCACTCCAAATATCTTTGTCTTGTTTTGCAGAAGCATAGAATTACTGTAAAAATTATAGAAAGTTAGCACTTTCATCTCCTTTAATGCATCAGTTTTCAACTTGGTCTGCACCTTGGAATGATCTGGGAAATTTTTAAAAAATGCAAATCTTGGCTAGACGCGGTGGCTCACGCCTGTAATTCCAGCACTTTGGGAGGCCAAGGCAGGCAGATCACGAGGTCAGGGGTTTGAGACCAGCCTGACCAGCGTGATGAAACCCCGTCTCTACTAAAAATACAAAAATTAGCTGGGTGTGGTGGCGCGTGCCTGTAATCCCAGCTACGCAGGAGGCTGAGGCAGGAGAATTGTTTGAACCTGGGAGGCGGAGGTTGCAGTGAACAGAGATTGCACCACTGCGCTCCAGCCTGGGTGACAGAGGTCCCCCCGCTGCAAAAAAAAAAAAGTCTCTGGCTTTCCAACCCAGAAATGTGATTTTATTGGTCTGAGTGTGGCGTGGGCATTAGAAGTTTTAAGAGCTCCCCAGGTGATTCTAATGTTTAGCAATCTTTGGGAATCAGTGATCTAGTATAACCCAGTGTTTCTTAAATCTTAATGTGCATATGGATCACCTGGAGGGCTTGTTAAAATGTAGACTGCTGGTCTGCATTCCTAGAGATTCTGATTCTCTGGATCTGAGGTAAGACTCATGAATTTGCTTTTCATACCAGTGTTCTCGTGATGCTGATTGTGCTCACATTTTGATTAGCACTGGCGTGGCCCATCAGTTCTCTCTCTCCTGCATATGGAGCAGGCAAAGAACATTGAAAAGACATGAACGGTCAAATGTACTCACCTGAATCTTTTAAAAGACAAGCCAAATTATATAAAGGAATGAGTCAGAAGCTTTGGATTTTATTGCAAGGGGTGCCAAACCAGTAAACAAACCCTTGCCAAACCAGGAAACAAACTCCTGAAATCTTATGGGATTATTTTAATTACTGGAATGTCAACACAAAACTTAATTTATGTAGGAAGAAAACTGGGAAAGAGCAAAAACAGAAACTCTGATCACATAGACTAAATCTTCACATTGGATGTGCAATCCAATGATAGCTAGAAACAGAGCAAGGAAATAAGGACAAAATTATGAAGGATGTAAAAAGAAGGAAAGTTTTGTTATATAACTACATTTGAATTTTGTTCAAACCACATTTGAATTTGTCTATCCACACTAGGGCTTTGCAGCTAGAAAGACTTCAGTTTGATTTTTCTTCTGAAATTATTTGTTTTGTGACCTGATGGGGTGACCAACCATCTTAGTTTGTCTAAGGCATTCCCAGTTTTAGCACTGAAAATCCTGCATCCTGGAAAATCCCTCAATTCCTTGCAAGCTGAGATGACTGGTTCACCCTAAAATAGGCAAGTAATTTAATGCCGCGGTAGCTCCTTCTCTTCACCTATATAATGTAGACAATGATACTTACCTGGAAGAACTGTTAAGAGGATTAAAAGCAACAAAGTATCAAGCCCCCAGCACATACCTGGCTCATAGGAGAAACTGAAAAATACTGGCTTCAAATAATAACTTTTTCCTGGCTATGAAATTTTGGAATGGGAGGCTCCTTAAACCAAAAACTATGCTGACATTTTAGAATGTATCTAATTTGGTCTGATGGACTATTTGATGATAAGGAAGGACAGTTTTCTACACCACAGGAGAGTTCCAAACATTTGCTAGTAAATTCTTAAAGTCTTCTGGTGATTGAATAAGGTATGCTGTGAAACAAACATTTAAGTTTGTAGGCGTTCTCTGATAAATTTATGCACGCATCTGTCTCCTTGAAGAAATCTCAGTAAGAGAATGCAGACTTCAGGCAGATATCTTATGGGCATGCTTGTTCACATTATAAGGATCCTTTCTTTCAACTATCAAGTTTCCTAGTAGCTTCTTTCTGCATCAGTGGAAATGCTCTATACCTGTGCTGTCCGATATCCTAGCTACTAGCCACATGCAGCTCTTGAGCCTTTGAATGTAGCTATGGAAACTAGGGATAAGATTTTCAATTTTATTTAATTTTAGTAAATTTACATTTGGATTGCCTTCCTGTATCCTAGTGGCTGTATTGGAGGGAGAGGGGCTCCAGTGTATTTGTTAGCTGTTAGAATTGATGATTAATAGAGAAGCTAAGAAAAATGGAGGAGGAAACACTGATAATGATATCTTAATTAGAACACAGGATTGAGCTGTTTCCAAAATTAAGTAATTCAGGAGACAAGTAAGGATTTATTGAACAGAAGGACAGTTAGTGAACAACTTTTCAGAATGGTTGTCATGTCACCCAGGAGCTTGGGTAAAGGACATCGAGGAGAGGCTGGAAGTCATGGAATCTTGAGTTTCACTTGTAATTCTGGCCTGCCCTAACCTGCTGAGTATCCCTGCATAAGTCACTTACCCGTACTGGGCCATTTTTCTCTAAGATCCTTTAAAACCCCTAATATCTTTTGAAAGGAGAGTACTTGCACATTGTAACTATATTTTTCCCCCCTGGTAGGCATATCTAAAAGTCATTCTGATTCTAGCATTTTTGAACTAGTAAGGAAGGAGAGAAACTTATTGTGAGAAAAAAAAAAAACAACTTTTCTCTGGAAAGAATCTGAGTTAACATAATTCAAATTCATAGGTACTCAGTCTTTACCTAGTATGAACACAGACCCATACAAGATGGATAAAATAAATTCTCTGTTCTTTCATCACTTATAACCTGGTTGAGGAGGCAGGTAAGACAACTCAATAGGATCCAAGACAGAATGAAATAAATATGCAATGTGTATATGATTTGGGGTGAGGCCACAAAGGGAAGGTCTTTTGTCACAGAGATATCCACAGGGTGGGTGGCATTTGGTCACTTGAGCCTTGAAAGAGAGACTGATGCCTTCAACAGGCAGAGAAGACGAGGAATCAGGTTTGACTAAACTGTTTGGAGTTTAAAGACACAGAGTACTTGTGCATGGTATAGTCAGTTTTATTTTTTTATCTTGCTGAAACAATTCAAATTTGATATTACTAAAGAATGAATAGAATCTTCACTTTTGTTCATTATTTACAGGCTCATTTCCTTTCCTTTTGATAATTTTAGCACATTTCTGATGATAATTATAAACTTCCATTGTCTTCCCAAATGTACCTCTTTTAGAAGGGCATTCTAGGTGAGGGAGCATTGTGAGAAAATACCGGGAGATATGACTGATGATTTCTACCAGGTACTCATTATGATGCAATCACTCAACAAAACAATTTTGAGGACCTGTGGTGTAGGCTATAATAGGATTCTACCTGCATTTGATCTTGCAACCCTAAGTCAGCTGCTAATTAGACTGCATATTTATCTTTTTCTCCTCCTAAGTGCCTATTAACACTCAGCTGCCCACACAAAAAAAAGCCTATGCAAACAGCTTCTACCAAGGCTCCTGTCCCTTCTGGTGGCTTTCCAGACCTCCCTCACACAATTTTCTTAATTATATCTTCCACCATCCCCAGCTGTACCCCTGGAGCAGCTGCCACTAATCCTAAATAAATATTTCCTGTTCTCCTTAGAAACAATTAAACTTAGCCTTTACCAAACCTTTGGCATCTGAGGCTCACATTGGTGGTGGTGAAGCAGTTGCTTTTTGTCCTTGTAAACTAAACAGAGACTAATTCTATTCTTAAAGTCCTTTTTCTTGAAGCAGAATCGCCTCTGCTGATGTGTCTCTAACCTTTTGGTTATGCACACTGAATTGATAGCTTAGAAAATACCTCACAGCAGCTTTCTGCCCTCCAAGCTACATGGAAACACAGACAGAGGCTGTGGGTCTGGGGCTGATTGAGGCTCATGCAGAGTGGATGCTGCAATCTCTGCAGCAGTGGATGCTGATGGTCAGAAGCATTGGTTCCCAAACTTGGCTGCCTTTGGGAGTAACCTAGAGAGTTTTAAAAATGCTGATGCTTGGGCCTACTCCAAGAAATCTGATTTAATTGCTCATGGAGGTGACCATGGGCATTGGGATAGTTAAAAAGCTCCCCCAGGTGACTACCCTAAATGAACTTCCTTCACACACCTCCTGGCTCTCTGTCTAGGCTCATTTTTACCCTGTTTTGGTTCCCTCTGATTGTCAGTAAGGCCAAGACAGAAGAGGTCAGTATTCAGACCTTCTTTGTTGGCCTAGATCTGCTTTTAACTGCAGGTCTAGCCCAGGGAAGAGAATATCTAGCTGGTATATTCCCCCTTGCCCAGAGTCAGACCTCTACTTTCCTTTGCTTAATCACTCTCCAATTAGCACTTCCTAAGAATTTTCTCCAGAACCTACAAAGAACTCAAACAAATTTACAAGAAAAAAACAAACAACCCCATCAAAAAGTGGGCAAAGGATATGAACAGACATTTCTCAAAAGAAGACATTCATACAGCCAACAGACACATGAAAAAATGCTCATCATCACTGGCCATCAGAGAAATGCAAATCAAAACCACAATGAGATACCATCTCACACCAGTTAGAATGGCGATCATTAAAAAGTCAGGAAACGACAGGTGCTGGAGAGGATGTGGAGAAATAGGAACACTTTTACACTGTTGGTGGGATTGTAAACTAGTTCAACCATTATGGAAAATAGTATGGCGATTCCTCAAGGATGTAGAACTAGATGTACCATATGACCCAGCCATCCCATTACTGTGTATATACCCAAAGGATTACAAATCATGCTGCTATAAAGACACATGCACACGTATGTTTATTGCGGCACTATTCACAATAGCAAAGACTTGGAATCAACCCAAATGTCCATCAGTGACAGACTGGATTAAGAAAATGTGGCACATATACACCATGGAATACTATGCAGCTATAAAAAAGGATGAGTTTGTGTCCTTTGTAGGGACATGGATGCAGCTGGAAACCATCATTCTTAGCAAACTATCACAAGAACAGAAAACCAAACACCGCATGTTCTCACTCATAGGTGGGAACTGAACAATGAGATCACTTGGGCTCGGGAAGGGGAACAGCACACACCGGGGCCTATCATGGGGAGGGGGGAGGGGGGAGGGGGGAGGGATTGCATTGGGAGTTATACCTGATGTAAATGACGAGTTGATGGGTGCTGACAAGTTGATGGGTGCAGCACAGCAACATGGCACAAGTATACATATGTAACAAACCTGCACGTTATGCACATGTACCCTAGAACTTAAAGTATAATAATAGTAAAAAATAAATTAAAAAAAAAAAAGAAGCACATTTAGTTCAAAGGGACTCCCATGATGGTAGAACAGGCAACATTTCCATAGTTCCACATGCAGTTGCCAGCATTTGACCCTGGGGAAGTCTTTAGGAGAGGGTGCTCTTTGGCAGGCAGTATCATGTCTCTGCAGGCCATGCTGAGCCACGGCATTGCCTGCAGAACTAATATGCCTTCAGGTGGCCCATCAGAGCCTTTCTCTGCAACCTTTCAGTCCCTCCTCTGAGGCCTCACTTGCTGTGCATTGAGACTAACTTTTAGGGATGCCTTTACTTTGTCCATTATCAATATGAAAACAGCAGATCCAGTGATAGATGTAAGTTTGTCCTGTGGCTCAGCACTGAGAGCCTGGCTTCAGGTAGTCCTGGGCAGTCTTTGTTCCACCACTTCTTAGAGCCTCCCAAGCCAGCCTTTGGAAAGTCTCCTAGAAGAGTGAGAAATCAAATGGTTACAGAGTGGCAATTCCCTGAAAGGCAGCTCATCCATCATTTTGACTTCATTCCATTTACAATAAGCACATTCAATTTTCCCTTTAATTAAGAACTTGAAAAGCACACGATCAGGCAGAAATACAGCCCAATGTGAGTTCTGGGTAAAATCTATGTGTCCTTGACAACAACAGCAATCTGAGTGTTTAGTTTTTTCTAGTGTTTCTGCATGTAAAGCAAGAGTTTCAGGAACTACAGGTGGTAACTGTTGAACCTAATGGTTCTCCAATTCTCCTGGAGTCCGAGCTATCAGTCAGTCAACAACATTTATTCAGCCTACACTTATTGCTGAGCTGCAGAAAGCTTGAAGGTAAGTCAATAACATGTGCATTAAGGTGCACCATGATTCCTTCAAGCTAATGTGAGTGGGTGTGTGTGTGTGTGTGTGTGTTCTCCATTAAACATGTATGAAGTGATCCAGTAAACTTCATGCATTCTCTAATTCAGCTAACAGCTATTGAGCTCCTACTAATGTAGTTTACTGCTCGATTTTGAAGGAGTTGCAGAAATAAACAAGACAGACGTTGTACCCACAGACCTTACACTACAGCGAAACAAGGGAAAGGGAAGAAAAGGAAAGTTTAATGGAAGTGTAGTACCTGTCATGCAATGTTCTGGGCAGCTTACATTCTTTAGTTCATTTAAATCACACAGTAGCCCTTTGAAGTAGATATTTTTCATGCACTCCTTTCTTCCAATTGACTAAGAGGTGAGTAAGTTAACTAAGGGTACACAGTTCATAAGCAGTGCAAATGGGTCCAACTTCCTCTCTTCCCTTAGCACTCCAACGCTTCTCCAGGAGCATCCAAAGACAGAAAGGTAGGGCATGAAGAGGAGGGAGGCGTTTATCCTAGTTTCAGGAATTATGGGAGGCTTTTTCTAGATCAGGGACCCCAAACTCTTTTGAACTCTCAGTAATTGTTGATTGCGTATCCCTAGAAGTGACTAATACAAAACCTGTGGGGTCTTACCAAGGAGAGAGGGAAAGAACAAAGGTAGGCAAGGGGGAATAAGAGATGTGAGTTACAGCATGTTAAAGTCTGGCTGGCAGCAGCTGCCACTCGTGCACTTTAGCTACTCTTCTATCTGTGAAGTTACTTCGTTTACAAGTGGGTTTTCCCCCCTTGCTCACTAAAACCAGCTCTTAATCTTTAGATCAGTTTACCAAACACTCTAATGATAAGGCTGCTGATGAAACCTCTTTCCTGAGTACTCTGAAGGAGCTTGGAGAATGTTTTGGATGCCCCTTTTTAGATCTTTGAAGACAGCACCTCAGAATTCCCCACTCGGAGGGTTCCCCATTGTGCCTTCAGGAGCTCACAGAAATATCCCAGGGCAAAGAAGCACAGGGGGGTTCTGGAAATGAACTCACTACTTTCTATTATGGCCATGAAAAACGCAGAACCTCTTCTTTGTTTTATGTTTGTTTGTTTGTTTTGGTTTGGAATAGAAAAGTGTTTTTGTGATCCTCGGTGCAGGTTAAAAATAAATATATTTTTTTCATTCATTCACTTTCAATGGCAGTTTCCATTTATAATGAACCAAGAAGCTCTACACCCTTTAATTTAATTGCCCTTTTCTCCTCCATATTTCTTCGAGCCAAAGCCAAAGCCCTCACAATGGCCTACTTATTCAACATGATTTGTACCTTCTTCCCGCCCCTTGCAGCATCATGCCATGACTTTTACTGACTTCATCTTTTATAACTTTCTTCTTTTTCATCCAGGCACATCCTGTTTCATTTCTGTTCCGTGCATACACTAGGCAGGCTCCTGCCTCAGGGCCTTTGCACTAGCTGTTTCCTCTCCTGAAATGTTTCTGCTCCAAAAACCCATATGACTCCTTCAGTTCCCCTTACCATTCTCAGCAGAGGCATTCTCTGTCACTCTATTTAAAATGGCAACCTCCTTCCTTCCCATTCTCCTTCCAGACTTTGGTTTTCAAGAGTATTTATTACTTTCTAATAAACTAATTTACCTACTTTAAAAAAAACTTAAACCCCAGTAAAATGTAAGCCCCGTGAAAGAAAAGCCATGAGCATAGTACTCATGGCTGGGTGTCCAATATAGTTCCAGACAAATAGGGAGTGTTCAATGAATTTTTTAAAAAATTCAATAATGAACATTTAACATAGAGCCAGATCACCCCAGTAGCAAGGAGTATACCTACTTTTCAGGTCTTGTTTCTTTTATTTATTTTTCTTTTCTCCACATTCATTCATTATTTCTCCTGTGAATTGTCTGTTTCTGCTATTTGCCCATTTCTACTTATTTACTTACTTATTTAGTTGACAAATAAGAATTATATATACTTATTGCATACAACAGGATGTTTTGAAATATGTATACATTGTGGAATGGCTAAATCAAGTGAATTAACATATGCATCACCTCACTTATCTATTTGTGATGAGAACACTTAAAATCTACTCTCCTTGCAATTCTCAAGTTATACAATACATTGCTATTAACTATAATATACTCACCATATTGTACAATAGATTTCTTGAACTTATTCCTCCTGTTTAACTGAAACTTTGTGACCGTTGATCAACATCTCTCTAATTGCCTTCCTCTCACAGACACTCAGCCTCTGGCAACCACCATTCTGCTTGCTGCTTCTATGAGTTTAACTTTTTTAGATTCCACATATAAGTGAGATCATATAGTTTGTATCTTTCTGTGTCTGGATTATTTAATTTAACATAATGTCCTCCAGGTTCATCCATGGTGTCACAAATGACAGGCCTTCCTATTTTTTTTTTTTTAAGGCTGAATAGTATTCTATTGTGTTTATATACCACATTTTAAAAATCCATTCATCCATTGATGAACATTTAGGTTGATTCCATATCTTGGCTATTGTGAATAATGTTGCAGTGAACACGGGAGTGCAGATATTTTTTCAATATACTGATTTTCCTTTGGATTATATATCTAGGAGTGGTATTACTAAATCATATGATATTTCTCTTTTTAATTTTTGAGGAAGCTTTATACTGTTTTCGGTAATGGCTGTATAATTTACATTCCCAACAGTGTGCAGAGTTCCCTTTTACCCACATCCTCTGTAATACTTGTTATCTTCCCTCTTTCTGATAATAGTCATTCTAACAGGTATGAGGTGATAGCTCATTGTGGTTTTAATTTGCATGTCCCTGATGATTAGTGATGTTGAGCATTTTAAAATATACTTATATGGCCATTTGTATATAATTTTTTGAAATATGTTTATTCAGATACTTTGCCTGTTTTTTAATGGGATTATTTATTTTGTTACTATAGAGTCATATGAGTTCCTACTATATTTTGGATATTAATCCCTTATCCAGATGTATGGTTTGCAAGTATTTTCCCATTCCATAGGTTGTCTCTTCATTTTGTTGATAGTTTAATTTGCTGTGCAGAAGCTTTTTTCCTTCCTTCCTTCCTTCCTTCCCTCCTTCCTTCCCCCCTTCCTTCCTTCCTTCCTTCCTTCCTTCCTTCCTTCCTTCCTTCCTTCCTTCCTTCCTTCCTTCCTTCCTTCCCCTCTCTCCGTCACCCAGGCTGTAATGCAATGGTATAATCACAGTTCACTGCAACCTCAACCTCCCAAAATCCTAGGATTATAGGCATGAGCCACCATACCCAGACTGCAGATGGTTTTTGGTTTAATGTAATTCCATTTGTTTATTTTTATTTTTAGTGTCTATGCATTGGGGGTTATAGGGATACTTAGAGAAAAGGGTGATTCTAGAACTTGGTAGGAAATATACAAGATGAGCCTGAACTATCTTGTAGTGCCAGAAAGTAAGGAAGTACTAAAAAACCCCAAACCCAACCAACTAACCCGTCAACCAACCAATCAAACAAACAAAATCCCCAAAATCCCTACATTGATGGGGGGTATGTTAAAAGGACAGAAAGGCCAACTCAAAGAGTTCCCAATAGCCAAAGCTGGAACATTTTGCGCAAAAATAAATAAATAAGAGTGTTGAATTATAATGCAAAGTATGAAATAAATATCGATGAGTCCATACTGATATAAGTAAATGTGTGAATAAACACGTAAACAAGAGAGAAGAGACAAATCTCCCTTGCAGAAGAATTTCAAATAAATTATGTAGATATTCTGCCTTTACAGGAGGGCATACTTCTTTACTCCTTAAGTGTGGGCCACGCATTGTACCTTTCCTTCCAAAGAATACACTATGGAAAGGGTCAGGGAATGGAGAGTAACTTTACAGTGGAGGAAGCTGACAAACACTACCTCAGCCTGGTGTTCGAAGTCAGCATCAACAGTCATAAATCATGACAATAGTATGTACCCTTGGTACAATGTGATAAAAATGGCACTTTCCCTCTGTGGTCTTCTTTTCTAAAACCCATAACTCAGGTTTAATTATGAGAAAAACATCAGACAAATCCCAGTTGAGACATGTTCTATTAAGTACTCAACCGTTACTCCTCAAAACTGTCAAAGTCCTCAAAAATAAGGAAAGTCTGAGAAACTGTCACAGCCAAGAGAAGCCTGTGGAGACATGACAACTAAATGCAACATGGTATCTTGGATAGATCCTGGAAAAGGAATAGACATTAGGGAAAGAAAAATGAAGGAAATCTGATATGGACTTTCGATAATAATAATGTATCAATATTGGCTCATTAATTATAAGAAATATACCCTACTAATGTAAGCTATTAATAATAGAAGAAATTGGATGTGGGATATATGAAAACTCTCTTTACTATCTTTACAATTTTTCTGTAAATCTAAAACTATTCTCTAAAAAATGTCTATTTAAAAAATAGAGCCAAGTCCAAATTAGTTAGGAAGCCAGAAACCATTATTATATCTTGAATATGTCAGTTCCAATTGGAAATGAGCCAGCTTTCTGAGAATGATCACACTGACAGCTATATTAATCTCCTGATACCAGCAATAGCAGAACTCCTTTTAAATTTAGAAACGAAGTAAATGGCCATTTTTCCCTTCACTACCTTTTTCTTTGGTCTTGATATTATAGCCTTAAGGCACTCTTTAATAGCACACTTATTTTCCAAAGAATGTGATAATTAATAATTCTGCATCTTATTTCTTAAACTTGCTACCAACTTCCATTTTTTCAATAACTTTAATTATTAATTTATTCTAAAACAGTTCTTTTTCTCTTGGTCATAAAATCAGAGATTTGTCCTATCTCAATGTTCTAAAAGGGTAGGTTGCTTCTAATGTGACCCATAATCTATACTTATCTATAATTTTTTTCTAGCACATTTCAAGTAAATAGTCCATCATTTCTCCATAGGTGAAGTTTGTTCCTTTAGAGAATAATAATACAGTGATATGGAATTTCGTATTTTTGCTAAAAAGTTCACATTTTCATTTGGAACAAAATTCATGAATTAAAAAACAGAATTTAATACAAATTAATGGTTAGTTTGTTATGTTTTAGATGCTGAACAAAGTCCCATCCAAAAAAAAATTATTTGGCTTTGGTTCCCTAGCAAGTGGCTGTGACTCAGTTGTTCTCCTTTGATCTCCTACCCTTAGTACTGTACTTTGTTTTGCATGGGGTGGAGGGGGAGAGGTTTAACAACATTGGCTTCCGTCTGCCTGAATTGTTTTTAACCATCTATTTTAACTACACCTGAGAAAGGCAACCTTGGGCTTGTTTGACTTTTCCAGGATATGTAAATATTGAAAAATAAAAATGATGGAATCCAGGTACAGAACCCTGCTTGTGTTCCACACCTGCACACTCATCAACTATGCAACTCTAGTCAGGGCACTTCCTGACCTTGGTTTCTGTGTTCTTTTCTTTTCTTTTTTTCCTTACCTTTTCCTTTTCCCTTTTCCCTTTTCCTTTTCCCTTTCCCTTTTCCTTTCCTTTCCTTTCCTTTCCTTTCCTTTCCTTTCCTTTCCTTTCCTTTCCTTTCCTTTCCTTTCCTTTCCTTTCCTTTCCTTTCCTTTCCTTTTTTTTTTCTTTTCCTTTCTTTCCTTTCTTTTTGAGACAGGGCCTTTCTCTGTCACCCAGGCTGAGTACAGTGGCATGGTCTTGGCTCATTGCAGCCTCCACCTCCCAGACTCAAGCAATCCTCTCACCTCAGCCTCCCACGTAGCTACTACAGGCATGCACCACCACACCCAGCTAACTTTTTGTATTTTTTATACAGAGGTTTTTACCATGTTGCCCAGGCTGGTCTCAAACTCCTAGACTTAAGCCACAGGAGGCCACCCATTTTGGCTTCTCAAAGTGCTGGGGGTTACAGGTATGAGCTACCGCACTTGGCTGAAACCTTGGTTTCTTAACCTGCAAAATGCCAACTTTACTAACTTTTACTTGCCCAACTTCCATGTTTGGTTGGGAGGAACAAATAAGATAAAAGATGTAAAATTGTATATAACTATAAAGCACAAAATAAAGGTAAATAATTATAATTACAAATATTTTCAGTTTTAACACATTACCTTGTCTTGCAGTTTTTAAATGATAGCTTTTGGATAATTTTTAGAATTATTATTTCTAACTGGTTTAGAACACTTATATCTGTTGTGCCCAGGCTTTTATTATATCTTTTCTTTCACTTCTGGCCCCTCTCAGACTGGCAGCCTCTCAGAAGATATCTTTATCTTTATCTCCTCAAATTTCTCCTATCAGTTCCTTCCATTCTGTTGGCAGGCTAAGAAAATTTGTTTCTGGGTTTAGACGCTGATGTTACCTTTCTGCAGTTCAGCTTCCTCATTAGTTATTGTGGAGTCAATAAGTGGATTTTCTTCAATGGATTTCCAGGTTCATCATGCCCTCTGGGCTGATTGTGGGGTTCCTGCTGATGGTGAGCCCAGTTTTCGACCACCTCACGGTGCCACGGCCTGGACTTGTGAATGTGGAGGCAGTGCTGGCCCAAGGAGGCCATTTTGATGACTGTGAGTGAACAAAATCTAGACAAACTCTTGATCAGATCCTCTCTTTTTTTTGTCAGGCTTGAATTGGCTTGATCAGCAAGAACATACTGTAAAAACATGATGGAATTAAGGTAAAGGGAACTTCCCGTTTTCCTACTTCTCCCTGGTTGTGTCACTGTGAGTACAGCCTGTAAGGTTGATCAGGCAGGGGTGACTCAGGCATCTGCGCTTTGCCCTTGTGGAGACAACATGGCTTGTCAGTCCCACTCAGCATCATTAGAAAGAGGGTTGACCTCTGGTAACTTTGCTGTGAAACCTCCTATTAGTGTCACCTGATAAGAATTCACAGAACAGTAGTTCTCAGAAGACATGTCAATAACTGTCCATGAAAGTGAGACTCATGTATGACAGCCAAGCTTCAGAGACGAAGGTGGATCAGGAAGTCACTGTTACCATAAGGAAAGAAAGAAGGAAAGGCAAATTAACATTTTCTGAATGTGTGATGTGTACCAAACACTCACGTAGGTCCTCCCAGCCTGTTATATGCTTGGGTTGTATTCAGCATCTCAGCACTCAATTATACATTATCTTGTTTGGTTCTTTGATTTATCTCATGGGGTGTTTGACTACCCACCCACAGAAAGACAGGGATGGGTTATTATTTTTAAGCTGCAACTCTTTTGTTTTCCTTGTAGGACTCTGTGGGGACAAGGCACATGAACCTGTAGTAGGAACTTAGCAAGCTCCAAGGACAAGGGGAAGGACACATGACTGTTGCCTAGGTGAAGTTCAGGACTTGGAACATATAGAGCATGTTTATGTTACTATCCAGGCAGGAGGACCTCAAAGAGTTGTTGCTTCCTTTTATGAAGCTGTCAATAGTAGTAGAAATCTCCGGAGCATTCAGGAAAGGCTTCTACAGGGAAGACATTTAAAATCTTGGCTTCTTTAACCATATTTGCCATGTTTGGGATAGAAATGAGAACTCTTTTTCATTGTGTTCTTTTGAAGCTTCTATTGTTCTGGAGAATGAGAAACTAGGAGTTTTATTTCCTATCCCTCCATGGTGTAGTGACCCATGTCTGCTCAATTTTTAGTTTCCAAAATATTTCCATTTTGACACAGTTAGAGGGCACCAATGTAGCTACTTTTAGATTTTCTTGAGGTGACGAGTCTTAGTGACATGCATCCATACCTGTGTGCGATTTGTGTTACATGTATGTTTAATTTATTTCTCTGGAAAACTCTACGCTGGCCCAACTAGGTACCATAAATCTATTCCAAAATGTCATAGTTTGGGTTAAGTTCAGGGCTATTAGACTCTAAGGACTGTGCTAGATCAATTAGACTTTCTATTCATTCCTTCTGTACCAACCCAATCAGAAGTGCATTGTGATTTTAAAATGTACTCTGTTTTTCAATATTCTCCTGGTTCCCTGGCTACATCGTTGGTGCTCTGGGGAGCAATAGTGAGCAGTAATGACTAACATTAACCTTCTGGGCAGTAACTAACTGGGAAGAACATGGGGAAATCTGTGAAGGTTCATTTCAAGCAGGATGAGACCCAAAGATACCTGGAAAAGAACTTTCAGAAACATTTCTGAATTGAATTGCAAAGCTCAGTATTGACCAAGCCAAAATCCATTTTAACTTGGAGATTGTCAAAGCACGCAATAGCCAAAAGGTGGCACTCCTTATCCACTGTTCATTTTGTTCCAAAGTAAGGTCATCTCCACGTGTTTTTCTGTTCCTTCTATTAGTTGTTTCATAATAAAATATTATACTCTCATCTTCTTCTGGTAAAACATAGCAATAAAACAGACCTCATTCTCTGGATTGATATTTGTTTTGATATATACCAGTTCTTATCCCTCTGGATGGACAATGTATAAGATAAACTGTATTTTCAGTAGGGTTTGGCTTATAGTTCTGTGTGCATCTATAGACTATGCCATATAAACAAACACCTTTACTGTAACATCATCTCTGACCAGATCCAAAGTTTTAATTTGTCTCTAGAGTTTGCCTCTCTCAATTTCATAAACTGTGAAAACACAGCTGGAGCAATTTACAGACTGTGGAAAAACTCTTGAGTATTTTTGCTGAGGTACTAATTCAAGGATCATGCTTTGTTATTTCCTGTTTCATTGTTGTTTGTAAAACTAGTTAATGGGCAATGGACTGTTTCAAATTTGCCTAGTCCCTCAGTGCTGTTGCTTGCACCTCCTGTCAGGGCATAGCATGAATTGGGTGCAAGCGTGACAGCAAAATGGCATTGATTTGAGCAGACACACATCACTGAGAATGAAATCACAGCAACATTTGGAAAGAGCTAGGCTTGTACTCTTTGAGCTACGTGAATGTGGTCCCTGAGGCTTTTAAAAAATAAAATCCTACTCTGTTATAATTTCCCACCAACCCAGAATATTTTTGAGATATACTTTCAGGATCAGCACTGTCAAGTAAGGGAAAGTCTTCACTGTCTCCTGGCTATTGGTTCTTAGAAACAAAGACATAAAACATGATGGAGAGAAAATGCCAGCACTGAGTAAAGATATAAAGCAAGAAGATTAACTTCACTGATGCCCCACTAACCTACAATTTGGAAATCTAGAAACCTCCGTCATTTAGAAAACAAACATAAAATCATACATAAGTTAAAAGAGTTTCTGAGCAGCATAGAAAATTGTTATAAAGTACAAGCACCTTTCTCTACAGGAATAAAGCTTCTAGGAGTTTTGTGACTTTAATGCCTGATATAATACAAGATAAGTGCTCAATAAATATTTGTGGAATGAATGGATGATGAGTAGAGAGAAGCAGAACCTGAAACAAGCTTACTGAGCCTGATGTTGGGAAGGGACCATCTAGTGTTGGGAAAAATTGCTTTACACTCCCCAATGCTGTCTCTGAAGGCATCATAACTGTAGCACAATTAAATGATTGAGGTTTTCCCTGTAAACTTGAAATGCTGCTAAAACATGAAAATATATTTAGAGTGCCCTGGTCCTTGAAATGTATGTAATAAAATGGTTAAGATTAAAACAACTCATGCTGTTAAAAGGACATGTTTGAACTGCTTACTTTGAACAGCCACTGCTTGCCAAGAACTGAACTAGACTCTAGCATAGAATGGTAAACAAGTTATCTGAAGTGTTGCCTTAGATTTCATATTTTATATCTTTATGATACTAAATAAGACATTAGTACATTGTATTATATACATATGAAGAACAAAGGTACTTGAACACAGCAGATCTAAAATACTTACAGCTCTAGATCAAGTCCTCAGTAAAGTAGTGATCAGTGGAAAACATTCAGTACTACAGTGAGACTTATTTATCAAATGGATTTTCCTATATCGACAAACTGTGATGCAGCTTTCTTAGCGGATGATAGATTAGATGAAGAAATCAGGTAAAGTGCTGAGAAGCTACAGCTTTCATCTCTTACCAGAACAGAATTGCATTATAAAAATTACCTTATTTGTCAGATAGCTCATGGACCCACCCAATATTCTGGCTTCTAGTACTCTCTAGGTTGGGGTGGAAAAGCTCGTGTTTGATGTGCGGAGGATAAAGGGCCACCGTTTGGAGTAGAGAATTGAGATGAATTTAGTCCCGCTTACCAAAAACGTTTTTTCACCATGCTTTGGGAAATGTCTCTGGGAAGGTTCAGCTGGTGTAGGTTTGAACTCAAGTTTAGTAATTTGTTTTACCTCTCTAAACACTTTAAAGCGTTTGTTTACCTCTTGCGTAGAAATGAGACATCAACCATTGTTCCTATTTAATTCTTCAACATGCTCAGCCATCAATTCCCAGTCATCTTGGTGAGATTCTTACCACTCTTGTAGTGTTCCTTATTATTTCCTTTGTATTTCAGGGATAAAGTCACTTAAAGAGTTTGCATATTCAACTTCAGCCCACACAAAATCACAGAGCAGGACTGGGACACTGGGACGTCCACTGCTGGCGCCCAACTCTTCCACCACTCTGCAGAGCCTATACATTTGCTAACTCTAATTTCACATTGCTCTAAACTAGCAAATGCTCTATAATGCATTGGACTGGCATTTTAAATGTGGATTGTTTTCATCTTTATAGGCTGATAAGTTTTCAGAACACTCTCTTTAAGTGGAAAAGTCTGGGTCTCTCCAACATCAATTCATTCTAGTATTACAGAAACTGAAGAAGCGGTTGCTTATCTAAGTTTTTCACTTTCCAGTAAGTTTTTGTAGTGATTGTAAGACCTAGCCTAACTTCAGGACAACTCTGATATGCAAAAGATGGTGTTATTAGTGTTATTCCTGCATGGCAGCTCTGGTTCACTCCTCATTTCCAGCTGTTCCAACTCAGTGAGATTCAAGAAAGAAATGCCCCTATTCATGCCACCAAACTAAACTCATGAGTATGACTTATTTTGTCTCTACAAAGATTTTTTTTCCTTTTCCATTGACAACCCTAGATTCAGGCAAACACAAAGGTCACTCTGACTTCTATTTTGAACTTATATACTGCCCCAAAAGATTAATGAAGTGCCAAAGCCAAGCCAAGTGAATCCTAATCCAAACATAGTTAACAAAGCAAGTCTGCTTCCAAGAAAATTTACGTATGGGTTTGAAAAACTAAAGAGAAAATTATTACTGGATAACCTATTATATTAGTGAGATTTTATTGGTGGAGACAATTACGAGTCAACTATATGTATTTTTGTGAGCCACTCATCTGTCCACACTGTCCAGATTGTTTTTAAAACTATGGAAATTTCCATCCAGGGTATACTTTCCCTGTTTGCTTCCATCAACATTTCTCTGCTCAAATAGTTCCTTTTGTGGTTCAATTTTTCCATCTTTTTAATATAGTGGGTTGAGCCCAGCTGTAATTGTGCATGGTTATATACTGACAACCCACATAAACAAACATCAACAAACACAGTCCTTTGATAGGGTGATGTCATCACAATGAGAGTTTCAAAAGCAAATACAAGTGGGCAACTTGGACACCTGTGTCAGCTCTTCTTAGTCCTCCCTCCCCTTGCCCTTGATGATGAAAGAATTATCTTTACTGAAGTTGGAATGCTGTGTTGACACCAGCTCCCCTAGCACCAACCCTGGAAGATCAATTTCACGTCAAATTGTTTAGATTGATACTGAGACCACCTGGGCATCAGCTGTCAGGAAACTCAGGGCTTTGCTTAAACAGCAGGCAGCTATCAAAATAGGAGAGTGAAAGAGAGAGAGAAAGAGAAAAAGAGAGAGAGAAAAGAGAGAGGCTATCAGACTTAATACTGGCACATATTAGAGAGCTACAGAACTCTCCCAGGTCTGGTAATGTTGCTGCTACCATTTGTCAGGTGTACAATCGACCTGAGAATAGGGATAATGGGATCTTTGTAGGATTCTGAATCAACATTCTAAACAATTCAACCACTGTTCGCAGGTTAGAGCCATACCTCCCTGACCCTTCTCCCCTCTCTTCTCAAAGAAACCACTACTCCTCCCACCTCCCAGGAGCATTACATCAATGGGTACATTCACTTTTCCTCAATATGACAGCTGGTTAAGTGACACCATGAGATTCCCTCCTTAATAGCTCATGTATAGAAACAGCTGTTAGAATGATTTCTCATGTTGTTCAACCTTGTTTCCAGCATCGGAAGATTTAGGGTTTGGATTTTGTGCATGTTTGGAGAGACTTCCCTCTTTTGTTTTAAAATTTTTTAATGTTATTAAGAAAAAGTGAATGTGTTTTACGGTTTAAAAAATGAAGGGAGGATAATTTGCTTTTGAGATTTATAAAATAATCTTTTTAACCATTTTCATTTCGGTATTGAAAATGGCACATATCACATGTGCCTTCGTAATAACAGACAGAGAGGAAAATTTGGGCTCAGCTGTGATGAGCTGGTTTGTGACTGGAGATGTCCCAGCGCCCTCAGTCTTGCTGCAGCCCTCCTCTCCAGCCCGTACTCTCCCCGGCTCCATGTCCCTTTGCCTTTGCTTCTCACAAGCCCCTTGTCTCTTTTTAAAAACCACCAAGCCAGATCCACAACTCCCCTGAAAGAATTTGTTTTCCTCTCTATTAGCACTAGGAAGAAAATGGAAGTAACTCAAAGAGCAGTGTCAAATAAATAAGTAAAAATCTACCTTGTTGCTCACTAAAGCCAGTAGACTCTCATGGTGGAAGTCCAGGGATGTGATTATGGATTTGCAAAGGTGAAAAATCAGAACTATTGGACTGACAAATGAACTGTAGGAACGAAAATCATGGGTTTTTTTAGTTGTTCTGTGTATAGCTCAGAACGAATTTCCCAGAGACTTATTGGAAAATGTCTTTCTTATAAAGTTTTTCAGACATCAAGAAGAACAGAAAAATGTCTTTCTTGACAGGGCTTAATTTCCAGAACACACTTATTTTTTGCTTCCCTTTAGGTTGCAATTCTGTCTCTTGCAAAGGGTACTAATTTTCTCAGTAGGAGAAACTGTGATATAGATGTTTAACCATGCTATCTTCCCAGTTACTTCCATGATGCATGAAACAGTTATAAGGAGGAAAGGTAATTGAAGTTTTTCCTTGTACATTTAAACATCATTGATGAACAAATACTATCTTCGGAATATACTTCATTGACTTGAATTCTCACCAAGGCACAAATTAGATCTATCTAAGAGAAGAAAGAAAAGTTGGAAGTACTGGATCTCATAAAATGTGCTGTGTATATGTACAACATTTTCCTGAGCCCAGCACTGTATCAGTTTGGGGACATATACAGTAATATGAAGTTTTTGTGGTCTTAATTATTGCATCATGAAAGGATTCTTTGGCTCAGATCTGGGAGGCCCCAAAACAGTCCATCTTCACTGGAGAATTTACAGCAGTGCCTAGTAGCAAATTTAAATTCATTCATATAGGATTTGGTCCATATAGCCAAGTAGATCCTTCTAATGGAGCCACATTGTTAAATGTGCAAATTAACAACCTGATGCTGAGTCTAGAAATAGAATAGGTAAGAAAATTAATTCTGTAATATATCCACATGCTCACCTCATCTACACAATTGTTGAATGCTGACCATATTTAGTTAACGATGCAGAAAAATTGCCTTGAGAACTAGAGATCTAATTTTTCTTTTGTCTTGTGGTAAGCCCCCAGTTCTTTAGTATGAAATGTATGGGATTCATTTCTTTCTTTTTTCTTTTTTTCAGGTGTTAGTTGTCTCATCAGAAGGGGGACCCAAAATACTGTAGTTCCCTAGGTATTTGCTCACCATTCTCTGATGCACAAAAGGAAAGGGAATGAGGGAGAGGGAGATCGAAAGGGAAAAGGAGAGAGATTAGTTCGTTATTTAGATCCTTGGGAATCCCTTAGTGGTTTATTTGTTGTGCAGAGCCAGGAAACCAATCCATTCAAAACTTTCTCCTTGCTGGCAGATTTTTCAAAGCTGACGTTTCTCTGCTGACTGTGCACGTCCTCTTATCATGTGTTTGGTTTTTCAATATCTAGCCATTTCACAAAGAAAAGGACATTTATTTTCAATTAATAAACTACCCTGCAGTTATCCTTTGTTCATAGCCATGGAAATGCTTCTGTGTGTGCAGACGACAGCTTACACATTAAACAACTCTTTCTATCAGCTTCCCAAGCTGTCCCAGTTCCTGGCTATGTTTTCCAGGTTGCCTTCTTCCTGGCATGTTATGCCTGCTTACTGGCAGATCTGCAGAGAAACACCCACGTGGCCGTGGGCACATCACATTTCATGTTCATTTACAAACTGATAATTAATGTCTTTTATTCACCCGATGCCTTGAGAAGATTTTCATCATTGGTATCTGTAAATTAGGTTACTTACTTTCAGTAGACCTAATGTCTTCCCCTAGAAAGCATAATTATGCTTTGAAAAAAGCCATTCACTGATTTTAGTGAAATGAGTTGTTATTTTTGAAAACAGTTAGTGCTCTAATTCTCTTGTTATGGCAATCTGTGTTTGGAACTCCAGGACTGTGTGGATGCAGAATGAATTGTAAGATCCTGAGAGCAGCATTGGCTCTTTCTCATGTCTGTATTTTCATATTGAAAACAGATTTGAGAAAATTATGGCCTATGATGTCGATGCGCAGATATAGGTGTAAATAAAGAGATGACCTAGAGAAGCATATTTAAGCTGGGCCGCAGTGATCCAGGGAAAATGTATGTCAGCTGGGCGCAGTGGCTCACGCCTGTAATCCCAGCACTCCACTGAGGTGGGTGGATCATGAGGTCAGGAGTTCGAGACCAGCCTGGTCAAGATGGTGAAACTCTGTCTCTACTAAAAAATACAAAAATTAGTCGGGTGTGGTGGCGGGCGCCTGTAATCCCAGCTACTCAGGAGGCTGAGGCAGGAGAATTGCTTGAACCCAGGAGGCGGAGTTTGCAGTGAGCCAAGATAGTGCCACTGCACTCTAGCCTGGGCGACAGAGCAAGACTCCGTCTCAAGAAAAAAAGAAAAAAAAAAAGAATATATATGTCATTCTCACTATTCCTTCTGCTGCTTCCTTTAAGTTTTTCCCATTCGTTCTAACTCAGCAAGCCAAAATACAACATTCTTTCATTTCTATTGTCCTGAGAAAAATGGTTAAAGGACTGAACTAAGATTAGAACACATATAAAAATCAACCTTGATGCTTACAAAAATAAAGCAAGACTCTAATTCTGAAATCTCTGCCAATGTGAATATAGTGGATGCTACTTGTTTGAGTTAAATATCAAATTTTCCTCCAGGCTGTTCACAGTTCCTTTCTCCAAAATACTTTGTGGGAGGTGGAGATTTTCCCAGCACAACTGTTCCAACAACATTCTCAACAGAAACAATCCATGATCATTATACAAAGTTCACCAAATACAGAAATGTACAAATATGAAAATGAAAATTGCCATATCCCAACCATTCGTGAATCACTGAAACATTGTACTGCATGTCATTCCAGTTTTATTCTGTAGATGAATGTGACTACCAATCCATCCATCCTTTATTATTTATTCTAACTAGCATACTACACACAGGTTTTTTTTAGCTTAATTTATTTCCCTAAGCAATATATACATTTGCCTTATCATTTCGATGACTCTGTAGTATTCCAGTATATTCCTACATCATCATTAACTTAATTATAATTACTACTCATAATTAACTAATTCCCTATAATTAACCAATCCCCAATCAGCTGATCTGGATGGTTTCCAACATTAATATATTTTTAATACTTGTTTAAAATATTGAAGATAAGGCTAGACAACACAAGCAGGAATAGAAAAAATTATTTTGTCTGAATCAGAGCCTCAGATTCATTTATAATTTGATGGGATGTTGTCTTAGTCTGTTCTCACGCTGCTAATAAAGACATACCTGAGACTGGGTAATTTATAAAGGAAAAAGGTTTAACTGACTCATGGTTTCACATTGCTGGGGAGGCCTCACAGTCATGGCGGAAGGTGAATGGAGAGCAAAGTCATGTCTTACATGGTGGCAGGCAAGAGTGCTATTGCAGAAAAACTCCCATTTATAAAACCATTAGATGTAGGGAGACTTATTCAGGACCATGAGAACAGTATGGGGGAAACTGCCATAATGATTCAATTATTTCCACCTGGCCCTGCCCTTGACACCTGGGGATTATTACAATTCATGGAGAGATTTGGGTGAGGACACAGCCAAACCATATCAGATGTTTATATACTAAAAATTAAATATTATACTAGTTTAAAACTTATGAAGTTCTTCCATACAAGTTGGTAGACTTATTGTATATAAATTAGGGATTATAGACAAACCATATCTATTATCTAGATATTAAGTACCTTTATTAAAATATAGGTATAACATTTATAAATGATATCATAAGGAACAAAGGGGCTAAGTGATACTGTCCCAGTTACACAGTGAATATTTTGGAAAAACAAGCTAGAAATCATAGTCTCAGAGCCTACATCTATGTTCAGACACTCAGAAATCCACTTGAAGGGGTTGAAGTCTATGATTGCCATTAAGATTCATTTTGGGGTCTAGCGATCTATTTTTCAATGTTCTGTATTTGATGTTTTTCAAATTGCAAATGGCAGTTCATACTTTTTAAAAAAATAAATGTACTAATAGAAAATAAAGGTGTAAAGGACAAAACGACACATTTCAGGGCCACCATATATGGTTGGGAAAGTTCTGCATTGCAAAAGGGTGTAACAGTTCATGGGGTTCCTGTCATGGCAGACAGTGAAGATTTTTATATTTATTACAGTAATTTTTTAGTAGATGACAGTATATTATGACAATGTTCCAACAGATAGAAATAAAGTGTCTTGAGTAAGAGGTATCTTTAATTGGCAGCATCTCTGATTACTCTCCAAACCCATGTCCTTTCGTCACCTTCTTATATTGCTGAATCAATAATATCTGACAGAAATTGTCTAAGTCAACTGATGTCTTCAGTGGAGGTGTCCTGTCTCTTATACAACTTATGATGTGGAACTTGAAAGGCCTAATGGGATATAGTAGCTACTGATAGCTCATATTTCAAGCAACCATGGATATAAAATCATCAGAATTTTAATTTTTGCCATGTAATTCAGTGGAACATTTCTGTAATCGATGCTCATATTAATGTTAGAGAAAAGCATTGCCTCATCTTGAAATACTTTCTAAACTTTCAAAGAAAGGTTAAATTATATTCAAGATTTGTGTAGTGTTAGATTTTTTTTTTTTTGTTATGTTCTTTGAAAATGGTTGATCTATTGCTTATATGTGCAATGAGTCTTTGTTTGTTTGTTTGTTTTTTGGTTGGTTGGCTGGTTTTTGATACATGGTCTTGCTCTGTCACCCAGGCTGGAGTGCAGTGGTATGATCTTGGCTCACTGCAACCCCTGCCTCTCAGGCTCAAGCGACTTCCCACCTCAGCCTCTCAAGTAGCTGGGACTACAAGCATGTACACCGCCACATCCGGCTAATTGTTGTATTTTTTTGTACAGATAGGGTTTTGTCATATTGCCCAGGCTGGTCGCGAACTCCTTGGGCTCAAGCAATCAGCCCACCTTAGCCTCCCAAAGAGCTGAAATTACAGGTGTGAGCCATTGTGCCCAGCCTGTGCAAGAGTCTTTATTGGAATAAATTAAATTACATATTTATATGGGGCTTCAAAACATCTTCCCATAACCTTGGTATTTGATCTTTGCAACTGGCAACAATATGAGGCAGGAAGTGTCAGTTTCCCAGTTTCCCTGTAGAGGAAGAAACATTGGCTTAGTGCTGTGGTTTGAATGTCCTCTCCAAAACTCATGTTGAAACTTAATCCCCAATGTGGCAATATTAAGAGGTGGGCCTTTAAGAGGTGATTGGTTATGAGGGCTTGGCCTTCATGGATGGATTAATCCATTCTTGAATTAATGGGTTAATGGATTAATGAGTTATCATGGGAAGGAAACCGGTGACTTATAAGAAGAGGAAGAGAGTCCTGAGTGGGACATGGGAGCACCCTCAGCCCCCTCTCCATGGGATACCCTGTGGGTCACTTCAGAGTCCCCACCAGCAAGAAGGCTCTTTCTCACCAGATGTGTTCCCCCACCCAACCTTGGATGTCTTAGTCTCCAGAACTGTAAGACATAAATCTTGTTTCTTATAAATTATCCAAATTGAGATATTCTCTTATAAACATTCAAAAACAGAACAAAGACATTTTGAGAGGACGAGTATCCTGCCCAAGGCCCCGTCATCACAAAGATGTAGGGCCAGTTGGGTACTCAGTCATAGGGCCCCACAGTGCTTTAGAGGGGAAATAATAAGAAACCACCATTTTCTGACCACCCTAGTTAAATGGGGATTTCCTCTGCTTTGGGTACTATAAAAGATAACAGCACAGCTCATGGGATTAATGTCCTCTTCTCTGTTAGAGGAGTCCCTTGCTGTGATTCTCTTGGATACATTTTAGAACTTTCTTCCATGTTTCTCAAATGCGGCGGGAACACATTTGCTTCCACTTTCTGCTCTGTCCCCCGATCTCTCACACACACTTGATAGGCTGGATGAGTCTACTAATGATTTTAGTGACTGATATGCAATCTAATAGAACAACAGACTATTAATTAACATCAATAAATAATGTACTTTGGTTCAAGTTTACAGTTACAGCCAGCACTTTACAGTTTACAAAAACGTTTTCCTTCATTAACGTCTAAAAATAATCTCCTGTAGTTGGATTGGGTAGACCTGACTTTAGTTAAAGAAGCCTCATGATTTTAGATTTCTGGAGTGGGGAGAGGGACATATACTTTAGAATAAAACCATTTCAGTAAGGTGTGATGAAATGAAACTCAGGTCATGGTGTTTAGTTAACATCTCAGGAACACCACCACCAACGAAAAGCAAAGCCTTTTTCCTTTTAAATTAAATAATGAACAGTTGGATATTTTTGTTAGGAGCTGGTGGGTTAGGTAACTGCACTGATTTACATTTTAGAATTATAGGCTAAAGACTAATTAACTGGCTAGAGCATATGCAGTGGACCGTGGCAGTCTGCAAAGATTAACAAATTAATTAGTTATTTCCATCCGTTACAATTTTATTCTTTTCTGGGAAATGAGCGGCCTGTTTATTTCAGCCTTTAAAAGTTTCAGAGCAGGGCTGTTCATTCAGCTTTCTGAATGGCTGAATAGAACAATAGGATTGTGTAACAACTGGGACACGTCAGTGCCTTCGTCAGGGGATAATGTAAGCTATAGAAAGCCCTTTTCATCTTTTAGCAAGGGCCCATTATTCCTATGTATCTCTCTTCTCTGCTTTATGAAAAGGTTTGTACAGTAAATAATGACCAACTATGTAGTAGTTCTTTCTTCTTTTGCCAAGCTCTTTTTAGCTTTGGCAGCAATTTTGTTTTCCCTGTCATCATCTAATGTCTATTTATTTTACATTGCTACAAAGCCAGTGAAATTCCCTTATAAATCCCAGGTCATGAAGATGAAGCAGCAATTCGATTCCTTTTATTCAACGTCTCCAGTGTCCTCTGCTTTTTCTAATTAGGTTGAAAGTGGTCAGTGGCTTGAAAACCCTCTGGGCAGGAATCAAATCTGTTTGAACAATGCATTCCTAAAGGCCATGCATATTAGACCCTTGGATTTAATTAGAGGAGAGGTATCAAAACTCAGATACTCTCTGGATGCATTTAGGATTGTCACCAAAAGGTCCTGTTTCTACACAGGCAATTTAACCAAATTCCTCTCCTCCTTTGGCTCTCCCTCCCCCCTACACATACAATAGGCATTAGGTATTCAGAGCCTGGGGCTATTACTCACTACTGGTTCTCAGAGGCTGCAGTTTTCTTTTGTCAGCGCTGCCACAGCATGAAGGTGAGAACAAGAAGTTCTTAAACTGAAGAGAAAAAGATAAAAGGAAAAGTACGCAGGAGAAAAGAGAGGCTCTTTAACTGCTCTGTCAACTCGATTTCTGTCCTCCGCCCCAAGCATGTTCTGAAGATGGATGGGCGCAGGTACAGCTGGTACAAGACAGCAGCTGTGATTTCCATCTGGGTACCATTTAGTAGCAGATAGATTTTTCAGGCTGAAGTCTCTTCCAATTGTTGTGGTTAGAGAGTGAAAGTGAGAGGCCCACTGTGTTTTCTTCCACCTCAGGTGGTATTGTTTCAAACCATTGTTTCTCCCAGGGTTGGCTTGCTATCAAAGAAGAGAATTAGAAGGCAATTATTTGATTGTGGGGTGAGCGAATGTGGGAGTTAACTGATGAGAAGTGGTGGAGCTCAGACACAAACCATCTCATGAAATACATTAGATATTAGATTTATCCAACACGTACTCCTCATATTGTCTGTTTCCCTCTTTCTAAGCTGTAAGACTGTCAGGGGACATGGTGCTCTTCCGGGGAGTAATGTACATGTTTATGTCTGCACAGACATAACATAAACATAAACATAAAACAACTGGTTGAACTGTGAAAAATTCAGTACATTAACTAAAGCTCATTTTTGATTGTGCTAAGAAAGCAGCTTCTCTTTTACCTCTATGACAGAATTGACAGGTGTCTACATGTGATGCCAGGACAACCACCCCAGCCAATGGATTCTTCCCAACAAAAACGTTTTTAAAATATTACATATCTGAAGATATTTTAAGTATGCTACTTGATTAAATTTTTTAAATCTAACTTGCTATTTTTTAAAATTGAACATTTGTTTTTTTAACCAGCTGTATCAGTGTAACATGGGCATGATAGAATTAAATTATTGTTTTGGAGTAAATTTGCTCTATATTTTGTTCTCTATATCTTTTCAACTCACCTGTCAGGGACATCTATAAGAGTCAGGCTGTTTTCTGCTCTTCAAAGATGTTTTTGAGGGTGAGAGCTGGTGATTTTCCATCAACTAAAAATGCTTTTTGTCAAATAGAGACAGCACCAATGATGTACTTAAGGGCCCAGTTCTTCATGTGATTTGGATTTGAGACCTGAGGTGTTTCACAAGTATTCACAAGCATCAGCAGATCTGATCGAGGGAGAGATTGCAATATCTTTTCTGGCAAACCAAGCTCCTTTTTCTTTGCTAATATGGACATTTTCCAATGTTGACCCAGATTCTTCAGCTTTTCTAATGTATTCAAGGTCAATGTTTCTATCCCTAAGGAAAAACCATTCATGAGAGCCATGATCAAGTTTGATTTTATTTTGCCCCCTAGTTGACTGCCCTTTTACCTCCCAAAATCCCAAAAATAAAGTAAGAACATGTTGATAAATATGATGAAAGAGTACTTGATTCTTGCATTGAGTTTTAGAAGGAAGAATTCCTGGGCAGGGTGAAGCTAAGAGTGAGGTGGTGATGGTGAATGAGGTTGGGGCATTAGCAGATACATAAACAGAACATCTGGAGCTGTAATCCAGGGTTTTTTAAGAAGTCATGCTAAAAAAAGTAAACATAAACAGGTGCAATTAATTCTAATATATTTTATTTAACTTAATATAGTATATCCAAAATAATATCATTTGAACATGTAATTAATATAAAATTATTAATGAGATATTTAATCTTCTTTTGTTATACTAAATCTTCAAAATCTTGTGCATTTTTTGCATTTATAGCACATTCCTCAGTAGCGATGTGAGGCTAATGGCTACCATACCAGATACTATAGATCTGGAGTGAGCAGGTAAAGGGGAACTAGTTTTCACGGAGCACTTTCTATGTGCAAGGCATTATAGTAGTTATTAGTATAGATTATGGTTAGCTTTCATAACCACCCTGGGAGGTGCCTATTATTTTCATTTTACAGATGAATGGATGTAGCCGTAAAATTTATTATCCAAACTGGGGCCTTTTCAGAATGATAAGGCAACTTTTATTAATTACCAGGGCACAACTGGTATAGCTTGTACTGTACTAGGAAAAGTGGAATGAATGGTCACCCTAGATGGGAAAACAGGCTAGAATAAATTAACTAACTTGCTCAAGATACTAAAGCTCATAAATGACAGCATGATTTAAGATTTAAAGCCATATCTGTTTGTGTCAAAAGCTCGTGCTGAGAATGAGACTCCAGTATTTTTTCTAGATTTCTCCCTTGATGATTTGGTTAGCCATTCTAAGTTGGAAGTATTGGTCTCAAAATCTGTTGACAGCATGGTTTTCCATTGCAAAAAACAAACAAAACAAATAAACAAAAAAGAACTTAAAGTCTACCTCTGTTCTTAGAAAGGCCCTTCCAAGGAAACAGAACTTACACAGAGGTTGACTACACATCTGTCATTTTTAGCAGAGCTCAGACCCCTTAGCTATGTTATTTGGTGGCAGGTGGGAGTATGGTGAAGATTGCAGGCAATTTTCTCTCAATGTTCTTGTTCACCCCATTGCTTTCCCTGTTGGAAAACATATCACTGAAATCTGTTTACAGACATGTAAGAGGGCCAAAAATGAATATAGGAAACAAAAACATCATTCCCTATTCTGGGAAAACTGTTTCTCTGTTCACAACACTTCTGACACCAAATGTGTGTGTGTGTGTGTGTGTGTGTGTGTGTGTGTGTGTGTGTGTGTTTTCCAAACCAAGCAATTCAAGTCTCTGGACACCAACCAGGTGTCCTACAACTCAATTCAATACTAACACTCATTATGTAGAGTTAGCACAGACCTCACAGGTTAAGGCTCAGCCCCAAAAGACTGCCCTTCACTTTAGATGCCAATTGCAAGTCCGGATCACTTGTACTTCTGACCAATCTTGAGGTCTTAATCAGGGATTCTTATAACCCTTTCCTCGGTTTGCTAATTTGCTAGAATGGCACACAAAACTCAGGAAAACATTTACTTATATTTACCAGCTCATTGTAAAGATATTATAAAGGAAATGGATGAACCAAATGAAAAGGTACATAGGCTGAGGTACAGAAGAATGGTGAGTACGGTAGCCATTGTCCCTGTGATGTCGGAATTGAGAGTGGCTTCTTGTGAGTAACAAAGACACTCCTATCACTCAGGAAATTCTAAGGATTTTAAGAGCTTTGCACCAGAAACTGGAGACAAAGACCAAATATATTTCTTATTAGAAATATTATAATTATATATCTACTTTCTCCAGCTCCCTTTAGATCCCCAGAATAAGACTTTCTTCATCTCCAGTGTAAGCAGGTGGGTTCTCTGGTCCTTGGTCAGCATTTCTCCATTTGCCTGACTGTTCTGAGATAATCTCTTCCTCAGAAATACATTCATTGTCTCCTTTAAGTGATGCCAGAGCTAATGATGACCATAGGAAATCAAGATACAACAGGAGGAAGGTCTGGGAATGTTAATGAAAGCTGGCATTTATTGAGTGATTACTATAAGCCAGACACTGCTTTAATTGCTTTGTATCTTTAACACATTTAATCCCAACAACAAGTTTATGGTACAGGAGCTCTAATTATCCTCATTTTACAGATAAGGAAGCTGTCTCAGAGAGATTGGGTAACTTGTTCAGTGTCACCTTGCCAATGTTTCATATTACTGACAAAACTGGGTCCCAAACCCAGAGCTGGCTAAGTACAAAGCACTCACATTACATTATGTAAAAATATGCATTATATAGAAATCAAACTTACCTCTATTACCAAGGCCATTACTTGGAAATATTGTATTGTATGTTTGCCTTGTTATACTATTAAACCTTTCTTATCATGAGATTCCCTGAAGAATATGTGGCTACCAAATTGAATGAGAATGGTGATTTTTTGGTTTGTGGTTGAGTTTCCCATAATGGGACAAGTTCCTTGATATGTTTGTGTAAAAATTTGGGGCACTGTTAAGTAGATGGATCAAGAAGAGCCTGAGCAGCTTCTCAGTATAACTGGCAAACTTAATTTAAGATAAAACATTACTGTCCCGTGTCTCTCTATTTCTCAGTTATGCCCATATTTGGACATTTTAGAGGTTGACGAGCATTGCGAGTTTTTCTCATTTACATTCTGCTCAGTAGGGTGGCCTCGTCTAAATTGTATGACTATACATGTTTACCATGAAATGCCAGAAAGCTGTTTTCAGGTGAAATTAAGAAAATGTGATCCAATATTTAAAAAAGAGAACAATTCCCATGTATTTGTTATTGTGATGCAGGGGATGCCCAGATGAAGTTGAATACGTGAGCTCTTCCCCTCTCCTGTTCTGGAATAGTACCTTATTGGACCCTCTAAAGCATAAAGAAAAGATTTGAGTAGAATGATAATAACCAGATTTATTGTTTATATTAGACATATTTTAGAATAGCCAGTGACTTTAATATGAATGGTTTGGTATTAAGTTTTATATTCTAATTGCCATTAAAAAATTGCTCTTTCCCTAAGGCAGAAACAGCCAAGATACTATCTGTTCTTTGTGTTAATTGTTGATAATGAGCATCAGACATAAAATGGCAGACACTGACCAAACTCACAGATTGTCCCCAGATAGAGAAGGGCTGGGTCTTCATTAGATTGTAAAAGTAGAAGTTTAGATACATTGACAAGCAGCAGCTGGCAGGGCGTTTCCAACTTGTGCTCCTAAATGGCACAAGGTGGGTCTGCAGAATGTTATTGCCAAGTACCCCCTGAAAATAAATGCAATAATCTTCCTCATGTTCAACCTTTGTGGCAACTGCAGGGCTGGGGAAAAAATAAAATAAAAATTGCATTTATGGGCCTGGAAAAAATAGAGGAGGATTATCTCTCTCATAAAACCCAACTTCTAGACCTGAAATTGTATTTCTTCCAGACTAATTTTTCAGTTTATCTTTGATCATTATAAATTATTCTTTATCTGTTTCTTTCTTTGTAAAGTCCTGGTTGAGAAAGTAGTTGGCAGTCTTTTCCATTGCAGCTTAAATGGACTTATTTGTTGAAAAATACTCAAAAGTAAGAATTCTAGAGTGCTTCCCATTACACTCCTCTGAACCCACCAAGTTCGCTGCATGGAGCTGTCTGTGTAAAATTATGGGCAGAGTCGGGTAACCACCTCTGGCTCCAGACTCAACTTTCCATAGCTCTCAATGCCAAATACGTTTGCTTACTCAGATTTTCACTTGAATCATAATCTTTTTTTTTTTTCTTTTTTCTTTGTGGGTGATTCCAAGTTATGAGGAGATGGCTGGGCAACATTAGGGGTAGGGGTCTGGTCTGAGAAAAGGCCACCTGGAGGGGGATAGGGGAGCTGGGGGAAGGTGGCCAAGTCCTTAAGCCTTTTGGGTGGGAGAGATGATCTTTTCAGTGGGATTACTGGAGACTTCAGCAGTAAAAGCCTCTTTCACAGTGTGGATACGTGGGTGCGTTATCAATGATAATGAAGAATAACTTCAACAGTGGAAAGTTACTTTTAGAGTCAGCGGAGGTCCTGATGAACTCTCGTAAACACAGCAACTCTTCCAGGAGACTAAAGCAGTGATGGATAACATCTCTCTTCCCCGTGTCTCTTGCAGCTTCCATATCTTCCTGAGGCTCTGCAGCCTAAATTGGAACTCTGGAGCAGGAAGCTTGGTGATTCATTTTATTGTTAGTAGTAACAATTCTAATAAATAAATTACTAACAATAATAAAACGATCACTAACATTTAAAACTTTATGGCTTACAAAGCATTTTCTCATTCATTATCTCATCTGAGATAATGGCTATGTGTCACAATACTCCTACCCCAGAGAGGACTTTCAATGTAGTTGTTTTCAGATCAAAGGAGAGGTTTCCCCCCCAGCCCCTGGGAGTGGTGGTGAAGTGAATCTCTAAGGGTACTAGCCTGGCCACCCTGGAGAACACAGAAGGGAAAAGGAGGTAATCAAAGGGAAAACAGTGGGTTTGATACCATTATGTGAAAGTGCTTTGTTTCTTTCCCATATATTTTTAACTGAACCCTTGGGACTTGGGGAGGTGGTTGGATGATCACATGCTCTTTGAATGCCTTATTGTGTTTGAAACATAAAGCTGCTTCATAAAAAGTTTGTATTGTGAAATGTCAGGTTTTTGGCATGTATCATATTTGTCAAATGAGCTTATATAAGTTGGGCTTTCCAGCATGGTCTCCCCTTGTCTAGCATTGGAGAAAAGGTTCCTAGAGAAAAACCTAAGCCAGGTGAAGCCAGGTTGTGCTGAGTTTCCAAAGGTGCGGAAAACCACTCAGAAAGGAAATCTTTGGAAAGGGAAACTACTGAATCCTGGAAAACAAACTAGGACATACAGCAAGTTCATATGCTTTTGAACTATCAGGAAGAAGGAGGGTGATTGATCATAAATTGCTAGTGAGTCCAGGTAGGGAAGAGTCAGATCCTTTTTTATCTTATAGATGGAGCATCAGTTGATTAACTGCATTCTTCATTCTAACCACCCCCTTCCCCTCCCCACAAAGTCAATCCACTGATTATTGAATAAATACATCTTCTAGGCAAATTTCAGTGGTGAGTTAGCAAATGCAATACATGATAAAGAATCGCAAACTGAAATAAGATCAGGTAGTGATCTGGGGAGCAAGCACTTGCTGGCTGGCTTGTGTTGACTTTAATGAAAATAGGATTAAAGTGAGAAAAGTGACAGACTTTTGCAAGAGACCACAGCCTGTGTTTCCTCACCTGCTACGCAAAAACAAAATCCTAGTTTATTCTTGGTTGCACAGTTCCCAGAGTGACACAGAGTGGAGCTGAGCCCCCCAGTGGTGTTCCCTGGGTTAATTCCATCAGTCAAAAAAATCTGGGGACTATGTAAAAGGGTGAGCTGCAACAGATATTGCTCTTTATTGCATTAACTCTGATTGCATTAACAATTTCCTCAAATCCGATTCTGTTTTAGGTCTGATTCTCCTAGGTACCAATCAAACTGCTTGTTTGTTCCCCTCTATTAATCCTCACCCTTTAGGTTTACCCACTGGTAGGTGCTACATGGCCTCCTCTCAGTCCCCATTTCCATAGCACCCCCTCAAGTTGCCATACAATCTCTGCTGCTGATCCAGCATGTCAATCTCTCACTAAGCTGAGTCCGTTAGCTCTTGTGGGAACTAGAAGTCTCCTATTCCAAATCCAAGAAGATTTCTGTCACTGTGATACAGTTTGGCTGTGTCCCCACCCAAATCTCAACTTGAATTGTAATAACCCCACATGTCAAGGGCAGGGCCAGGTGGAGATAATTGAATCACGGGTGTGGTTTCCCTCCACTATTCTCATTGTAGTGAATAAATCTCATGACATCTGATAGTTTTATAAATGGGAGTTCCCCAAGACATGCTTTCTTGCTTGCCACTATGTAAGATGTGACTTCGCTCCCCATTCACTTTCCACCATGATTGTGAGGCCTCTCCAGCCATGTGGAACTGTGAGTCCATTAAACCTCTTTCCTTTATAAATTACCCAGTCTTGGGTATGTCTTTATTAGCAGTGTGAGAACAGACTAGTATACATCGTGTCCCCTTCACCCACTATAAAGGAGAAGGAAGGGGAAAAGAAGGCAACCATCAATTTCTAGGTGACAGGCAAACAAGAAAGTTATAATAGAAAATGTCTTCTCAGTTGCAGTAATTCTGTGTGTTTGCTTATTGCTTGAATAATAAGAAATAAGGATTAGTTGATTAGCTGTGTTGATAGGATCATATCATGTTTCTTGGGGCACTTAGTAAAGAAGGAGGTTGGGCCCAATCAAATAGAGATGGAAAAGAGACAAAATATTCAGACAAAAGCATAGGCATGAGGACAGATAAATACAAAAACCACAACACTGCACACTGAGAAAGGTGGATTCGGGTTAGTGCTGGTGGGTTGGAGGAAGATCAATAAGAATGAAGCAACGCTCCCCAGCAGATGACCAACTTGAGATATGTTTTAAAAGGAGTGGTGTGATTTGGCGAATATAAGGCCTCGTGCACAGTCTAAAAATCGATTCCACATTCTCAGTGCCTTTTACAGGGTGTTCGCACTAAAAGTGGTGTGGTGTATTTATTTCCAGGCGAAGTTCAATTTAAAAGCAGGAATAATTGAAAACATCATTTTGAATGATGTGGTTCTAAAAATGGAATAAAAAATTGTTGACAGGCCTTCTGAGCTCTCACCACTCTCGCCTTCTTGACTGCAAGAGGAACTTCTGAAGACTAAAATTTCTTTTGTTATCTGAGACACTTTATAATTCATTTTAAAAGTGTGCATATGTGCTGAACTAAGCCATGGTTACCTTCAACTCCTAGACCAGTAAGCCAGTCAATTAACAAATGCCTAAGTCTGCCTTCTAAACACTTATAGTTAAGTTTTAGCAAGTTGAACTCCACCCATCAAGAAATTGTCTTTGATGCTCTTAATGACTACTTATAGGCCTAGCCATTTAAGACATCAGACCAGAACTACTGTCTTGTTCTAGTCTCAGACATGACTTTTGTTGCCCAAACTATTCTTTTATTAGTGAGGAAAAATCCCTGGGCAATGTTTGCCTAAATGGATCTAGGACATAAATTGTCTGCCTGTATTAATAATTTCCTCCTACTACTTCCTGATCAGCTTTGGGATGCTCCTGATGTTCTTACTTAAATTCTTCCTCCTCTATCAGGATGAGACCTGGAGTACTCACAGATCTCACAATTATACAGTTGCTCATGCTGCAAACCTTGGATTCAACATGACCTCTTTCTCTCCCAGATTAAATCTGGCCAATTAAATCCTGCTTGTCCCACCTTTTTGGTGCTCTTAAATTCATCCCTCTTTTCTTCTGCATGAATGTCTCTATCTTTTCTTAGGTATATTACTCCAATTACCCTCAAGTTGAATTCTTTCTTCTTTCTAATCCATTATCCACACTGCTGCCCAAGTTAATGTTCTTTAATGCAGAGCTGTTTAAAAGCCATCAAGGGCTCCTTATCACCTTCAGAATAAATATCAAATTCTTCATTAAAGCATACAAGGTCCTTTATGGTCTGCTTTTTCCCTAACTGTCAGTTCTAATGTTTTCGTGTACCTTCCTGTTCTCTTTTATAAAGCCAGATGGCACTAACGTGCTTGTCCCATAAAAGGGTCATGGTTTCAAGCCTCTGGGTTTTAAATCCAACTGTTTCCCATGAAATGCCTCTTCCTTAGCCCTTTGCCCATCTTTTCTGCTTAATGATCCCTACTTGTCCTTTAGCAATCAACACAAGTCCATCTTCCTCTGGGAAACCCTTCTGCACATACCTGTGACAAGCAGGTGCTCTAACTCCCTGCAGCCTGTGCTCACCCAGCAGTCTGCCTACCAACTAGTATAACATTTTCACACAGTTTGGTAATTGTTCATCTCTTATCTGTGTCTTCTTAGGGACATTAACTGGCTTAAAAAGAGAACTTGGATTTTGTTTGCGTACTTATCCATAGTACGTAGCACTTGTCACAGGAAATGTATATAGTGTGCATAAGTTAATCGTTTGCAGGCGAGGCTCTGCCAATTTCTATGAAATATAAAATTTTCTCCATGTTTATATCTTCTGGCATTTGCTTTGTAGATAGGTCATGGGAGCAGAAGCTCTTATAACCCCACCCTGGTTTGAAAAGCTGGAGTCAGTTTGGAGTTCTGCCATGACCCTTGGATTTCCACAGACCTCAAATATTTTACTTAACATTACCAATTACTTGATTAATGCTATAAAATTTCAAAATACTTTCACCAGTAATATCTATTTTCACCCTCACTTGAAATATCTGGGAGCAAGTGGGCAGATATATTCATAATCCACACTTGAGGGATGAGAAAGCTGAAGCTCAAAAGAGTTATTTAACCTGCTTGAGGTCACACAGTGGGTAAATGAGAACCTACAGCCACTCAGCTCAGGCTAAGTGTTAGTATCCTACTGCTACGTAACAAATTACCACAAACTTAGTGACTTCCAACAACAGATGTTTATTATTTCATCATTTCCTTGGATCCTCTGCTTGAGGTCTCAAAGGGCTGAAATCAAGGTGTCACCTGGTTTGGTTTTTATCTGGACCTCAGGGTTCTCTTCCAAGCTTATTCATGCTGTTGGCAGAATCCAGCTTCTTGTGGTTATAGGAAATGAGTTCCTGTTTTCTTCCATGCAGTTATCCAGGGATTGTTCTCAGAGAATAAGTCAACGACTCACGTCTAAAACATGTGGCCTTATCACAATATGGGAACCTACTCCCTCAAAGCAAGTAGGAGAATCTCTCTCTGGTCAGTTAAAATGGAATCTTGTAGAATATAGCCTAACAGAGGAATGACTATCCCATCATATTCATAGGTTCTGGACACTCTGAAAGGAAGGAGATTGTACAGGACATGTACACCTGGGGACACAGATCTTGGGGGTCGTCTTAGAATTCCACCTTCCATGGGTCTGATGTCGTCATTGCATTAGGCTGAGACTCATATCCCAGTCATAGAATGTGCTACTGAGAAGTTGCCATCTGCTCTGTGGTCTTTGTTTGGATAATTTCATGCTGAAAGAGAAATCATGGTTGTATGTCCTGTGGGTCATTTTTATTTTGGGTAATTATGATCCATTGGAATTTGTGATGTGAGAAGTGATGAGAGTTGGAGACTGTTTTAACTTTTCTCTGCCTAGGAATACTTCAACTAAACATCCCAGATAGTCACTAGAAATTAATGTCCAGGAAGAGCTGGGCTTTAGAATATCAACTTTTCAGTTTTTCTTTGTGCAGACTTCAGCTGAAGAAATACAGATGGTCACTGCAAGGCTAACCCTTGGAATAGAGACCTCTGCTAGATGGTCAGTTGAGTGTGTTTTTTCTCAAATCAGATTATGTCATCCAAGGAGTTTGAGGAGTCCACAGTCCACCAAGGATCTAAGCTTTCCAGTGTTTTGGTCTCATGTTCGGGATGGGAGGCAGCCGGGCATTTGCCTTTGGGCAATTTGTGCCTTCTGTGCTTTTGTGGGTAAAAAGTGTCTATTGCTTGCTTTTTTGAGGTAGCTTTTAAAGAATTTCTCTCAGTGTATGTTGCTGTTTTTGATCGGGTATGGTGGTAGAAAAGAGTGGTAACATGGGACTTTGGGGGTGTTCACCTTAATCTTGGCATATAGATTCATAAATATAGACTAGGGTGATAGCTCCTTTTCTTCCTGGAGTTCAACTCAGACATCTTTGCTTACAAAAAGCCAGAGCAGCTATTGTTTAATTTTTTTTTCATTAGGAAACTCACCAAATGTTTTGGCCCTAAATTCTCTATTTCTTCAAGCCAGCTGGAAAACACCACAAGTTGCAAAGAAACACTAACCCACTAAATTAGTCACACAAAAAATATATGTATAAAGTCTCTCTTGACCCAATTCTTTCTACTTGCTTTGTTCATTCCACCAATCAGATTTTATTTACTTTCATAGAAAAATGGAGTCTTTTGATTACTTGCTTTTGTTGCAACTTCCCTCTAAGTTTATGCCCACTAGGTCATGCCGGTAGACACTGATACCAACATGCTACATGAATGAGCATTCAACATCTGCATGATAACTGTGTTCAGTGCTGTAGGCTCTGAAGTATAATGCAGACCATATTGTGCAGCTCTGGAAATTTGGAATCAGGATACTTCTGACTTAGTGTAACTTATTTACCAAGACAATATCTATCAAGAAATGCATTATTGAGAAAATTAATAGCGGCTGTAAATAAGATAGCTAGCACTTACTGATTACTCACCGCGCTAGGTGATCTGTGCAGGTGATTTCACACGTTGTTTTGTTTAAACCTCATGCCCTCTATGAAGTAGAAACTATTGTTTTCCTAATTTTATGTTAAAAGTTGCTATCTATACTACTTAGGAGAAAAAACTTCAAGTATGCTCATACAGTTAAAAATCCAAATACATTTTTGGTGTGATATTTATAAAACATTCTTATCTTTGCTTTACAGAAGGTCTTTGAAGGTTTTATTAGTGACAATGTACACCGTGAACTACAGGATCACTTCCACAGTTGGTTGGAACAACCTGCAGATAGACCCATTCTTGATCCCTATGTTGATCAGTTATATTTTTTCTTTTCTAAACCCGTATAATGTTTCCCTGTTCTCAACCAACCATCAGAAGAGTTTCCATAGCGCTCTGTGTGGAGAATTAGAAAGGATTCAGGTTTCCCTGGTCCAGCCTTTCTTTGATGAATTCCTGTTGGGGATATAAATAGATGGTCATCCAATTTCCATTGACATACCAGAGAGAGAGAGAGAGGGAGCGTGGAACTCTTTTTCATTAGAAAGTCCTTCTTTGTCTTAAACTGAAGCTTTTTTCTTTTGTATAGCAGTCATACATGTCTTTGTAATTCTTGACTTGAACATTTGTTCTTCTATCATTAAATATTTCCTATCTAAGGATAGACACCATTTCACCTGATCCAGTATGCCACACATCTAGTTTGAGTTCTATAGATCCATCCTTTCTATTAAGAAAACATCTAAAGCTTAAGTTCTTCTTATGGCTTGTCAGTGACAGCAAGGTTTATTGGAAGGAGAGGACATTGCCTCACACAAGCCCCCTTTAAGAAAATGTAAAGTGAATATGTTTTCCCTATTTCACTTTGGCCTTTTATAGTAAGTTAATAAGGTTTGCCTTTAAGCTGAAGGTGGAAACAAAGGGTGGAGTGTGTGTGTGTGTGGAGTGAAAGGTTGGAAGGTTGGGCATAGGTGAGGGGTGATTAGTGCCCAGGTAATAAAGTGCTTGAAGTGGAAGAGTTTATATATATGTTATATGACATGGAAGAAGCCCACTGAATCAAAAAATTCTAACGAAACAAATGGCTATTTCCCAGTCAGGTGACAGCAACAGAGTTGCTTCCAAAAAATGAATCCACTGGGAAGTGACACCAGCCCCAGAGTTTCTTGCTTCCCCATGGGGTGGGATCATACAATTGGATTTATGTTGTACAATGATTTGGTGGATTCAGGGATATGAAACCCTGTGAATTTCATCAGGAGTTTCCTAAAGGTCACATTCAAGTGTATGTAATAGTTGGAAGTGCTACACCATATTTGCATTCAGTTTGCAAGCAAACAGCTTGCTGTCAACATGTATTCCCTGCTATTTCTTGCCTATCTATTCTAACTGATGAATAACTCATATTCATACTATATTATATTCACAAAAACATAGCACAAATGTGTGTGTGTGTCTGTGTGTGTGCGTTTGTGTGTGTGGAATAGAGGATGAAGGGCAAGGGGCATGCACAATATGACGGGAGATTATACAGGTCTAGCAAACATACAGAATGATGTTTAGTGGAAATGATAATGGGTTAGAAAATAGATCTGGATTTTAGGCTCAGCTATTCTACTGATCAGCTGAGAGATCACTGAAATACCACTTTATTTATCTGAGTCATAATTTCTTCATTTTATAAATTGTGAGTTTGAACTGGAAGTTCTCTGAGGTTACTTCCAGTGGTAACAAGTTAGAGGTTAAGTTTTTTTTTCTTGAATTGGCCACAAGGTTTTGGAAGTTAAGCTACTTCATACAACTCATCCCTGCCCCCAAATACAGGGCGTTTAATGGAGCCCGAATCTAGGAAATCATTAGCTCTTGACAACTCCTTAACATACGCAGAGCTTTCTTATTTCTCACTTCCCTTAATTTTTCTGCCATTTACTCTTCCTCGTCATTTCTTCTTGTTAGTTTTAAGTTTCTTTTGTCTATCTTCCTTTCTCTAATATCTCAACTGAGACATGAGGTCCGTAAATATTACTTGGCATTCTTTGCTTGATCAAGGTTATTGGGATAAAATTCATCAGAAAACTCATAAATCTCTCTGCTTGGACTGAGGTTTATATGTTTTATTTCTAACTTAAGCTGTTTCCCTTTATGTAGGTATTTATAGAGGTAGAAGTCAGTGAGAAGCCACTCTGCTCTACCTTTTTGAATGTAAAATTGTTACATTAGAAAAAAAAAATAAAAGCATATCCAAGAGTAGCAGGGCTTCCAAGAGTGAAATCATCATCCCACCAAACAAAGCCGGTTGGGTGTGTTTGTATTCATAGCACTTGTGCCTATTAGTTTCTTCAGTTCAAGCATGGGTGAGAGCTGCACAGGCTTTTTACTACAGTTATTTATATATATTTTTAAATCCATCAAAATTTCACTGAACTAATAAACCCAAGGCAGACATACTGTAGGATTTGTGAGGTAATGAATAGCACCCTTTGAAAACTCCATTCTGTTTTGCAGGCAGCCCATAGTGGTCAAAAGTTGTCTAGCCCCCAAGTGTGAGAATAATGCTTTCAATAGACCACACTTTACTTTGAGGAAGAACAGACCAGCTAATTGGATGATTAATGTTCAGTCCCAGGAAGGAGAGAATTACAACCCAAATGCATGATTTCATTACTTGATGCATTGAAATACACACATACACACAAAGGAAAAATTCTTTTGTTTTATAACAGAGTTACCTTGCATATTCCAGGATGTGAAACCCCCTAGGGAATCTTAAGGGTTAAAGAAATACAGTTATGAACCCAGAGTATTGGTAATTCTATTCACTAGACAAAGAATGTGTGGCTCTTAACCATCTTTTAAGGACTAATGTATTAGCATAGAAGTCCTTGAGTATAGAAAGTAGGAGAGCTTATAAAACTTTCTAGTTGCTGATTGTTGAACTTTAAAACTTGAGCTTAGATTGGCCTGGCACTAGTGAATTCAGAGCTTATTCACAATGTGTCAATATATTGTTATGTATTTTTGATTAGTTGCTTGATATGCATGAATATTGCCTTCTCAGCAAGCTACAAGTTGCTTGAGGGTGAGTAAGAGTTTTATTTTTCTCATTTCCCTAGTTTTAGCAGCTGCTGATTTTGGCTGTCTCTGGGCATTAAAAGGTTTGGTGTCAAGAAGTTGGGGTGCTAACTGTGGTTTGGTTCCCAGATCCCTGAAGGTATCCGCAAGCTGGGGCCAATAGCTAATCTGAGGAGACTGGAAAGCTCCTTAGAGCCAGAAGGTAAGATACCTTTATTCTAGTGGGCTCTGGATATTAAAAAGAAAAAAGTGAGAAAAGAAAGGACAGGCAGAAGGAAGGAGAAAAAGAAGGAAGGAAGGGGAAAAAAAGCTATAGTCATTGGAAAGTAGATAATACTCGGGCCATTTCTACCCCTCTATTTCCCTGAGAACCAGGGAGCATGTTTTCTTTGTAAAAAATATCCCACTTGACTGACCCTATTCCCCACTATTTTCCAGTAGCACATCCCCCGTGGAAAATGACAAACAAACCTTGGGGTTAAAAGTAGCTAGTTCTCTCACTCAGAAAGGAGAAGAGCCTCCTGGGAAGTAGAACTGAGGCTCATCTGTAACCCTCCCTGCTTAGGACCTTGTCTGCAAGCAACACCATACTATAGTACAAAGCAATAATACTGTACTTGAATAGTATTTGAAACTCAAAAACTGAAATACGGAACAGTCACCAGCAACTTTTTTTCCCCCTCCCTGAGAGTAACAAATATTTGGAACAGAATCCCAGGCCCAACTGTAAGCAACACAGAAGCAATTAGATGCTGCCCTAGGAAAAAAAGAGCTTATTGGAAAGGAATGGCCTCCACGGACCCCACTGACCTTCTCCTGTTCCCTGTGTTTCTTACACTCATATGAATAATGAGTGAATTTGAGACCACTATACACCCGGGCTTAGCTCTTTCTGCTTTTTATGTTCTTCATTTGCTACTTCCATATGGTAGAGTAATTCCCCCAAAATTTAGCCCTGGTATATTAACTGGCCATTCTGGGTGGGAAGAGAATGTTAGGCTTATAAAGCAGCCGATAAAAGAGTCTTGCACTGTGCTTAAACACAGCACACTCTTCTAATATATGTATAAGCAAATGGGATTACCCATTTGCTGTCTACTTCAAAAGTGAAACTGGCCTAATCACTGAAGCTGGGTGCAGGAATTTGTAGATGCGTGCCTTATAGAACAGAGACCATGATCATTACTAATTTGGGATGTAAGCTGTTCTCTGCGGTTTCTTACCCACTAAGAGTAAAAACTGCCTAGATGTTCTTTCTGCGTGAACTGGGTGGGGCCCACAGGCTTCTGTGATTTAGCAACCCCAGAGCAAAGAGGTCAGTTTCCCAGGATTCCAGGCCCCCAGCAGAAGCTGACTCTACAATGATGACAGAATCAGATAAGATAAGCACAATCAGCCTGTCCTCCTCCCTGCAGCCACACTCCTTAATTCCATGGGCAGCAGTGATCATTCCTGTCGTCCAAAAGCTTTTTTTAGTAAATTAGATGTGTTGGTATTTTCAGCTGGGTTGACACCTCACAGTGGCAGGGCACTGATCTTTACCATTGTTCCTCAGAAACTGAAAAATAGTGAGGATGATATATTGGCATACTGGTCCATTACCCAATAAAATAGTTTTTCCCTGCTAGTTTCTATGCCATCATGGGACAGAGAAAAGCCATTGGGGGCAGATATAATTTCCATCATTCAGGAAATTGGTTTTGTCATTGTCTTATCCAAATGCATTCAATTATTGAGGGTTTTTTGGCTCATGATATTGTCTGAGGTCTAGGGCAGCACATCTAGCTGGAGTCATATTCCATCCTCTTGAAACTTAATGTCTCTGTATTTTTATGCTATTTTATGAGGGGATTAACCTCTCCAAGGTTGGAATTTTCCTGCTTTGTATAAACTAACCTTTCTAGAGGGTTTTCATAATATACTGAACACCATTCCTGGAAACATGGATAGCTATGTGCTGACACTCCATACTGGCTACTTATGTTTTAGAAGAACAAAGATCAGAATGGTTGAGTGACTTGTCCAAAGCCATACAATAAATCTGCCTTTGAAATGGTAACAAACAAACAAACAAACCAGATTTTCTAAAATTTCACTTTTGTCAAATGCTGAACTGGTTGGATTTAGCGGTAAGAAGTGGGATCAGATAGAGTGGATTGCAAAGAGATGCCAGCCAGGCTGCAGACTGTTCTTCAGATCTGGAGAGAAGGAATTCAGCTGAGTAGCGGGTCCTTCTAGGCTTCATACAAAAGGACAATAAAGAACTGTTCTGAAGGGCACCAGAAATCTAAAGTCTGAGGGCAAGGCTGTGTTGGGAACGTGAACTCACTGGAATCAAGAGAAGTGAATCAGCCATAGGTTGGCTTGTTTCACTCACTGATGTTCTTGCTGAGGTGGCTCATTTGTATTGACTCAACTAATCTTGTGACCTGGATCCAGGGCACTTTGAGAGTAACATGAAAGTCTCTGATCTAACTCTACTGAGATTGACTTCCTGGGCGCTTCTGAATGAAGATAGCTTTGACTCAAAAAGGTCATTATAAAACAGACATGCAAGAAAAGTTAGCTGCCAAAACCCAAAGATTTTGATTTTAATTGGGTTGAGAAGGTTTTGCTTCCAACATCTTGGCAGAACCAGGTACAGGAGGGCAAGAAGCATCATTCTCATGTTCTTCCCAATTCTTTTGTTATTGAGGCCATCATCTTGTTGAAAGTTCCTTTGCTCTGGCAAAAAAATGAATGAATGGCCTGAGAGACCCTTTTGTAGTCCCAAATAGTTGAAACAGTGAAGTGCTATGTTGTGACCTTATGTTTAATAGTGGCTGGTGAATTTTGTGGGTCTCTTTTACCCTTTGCTTTCCTCCAACATATACGTTCTCTATCCTCCCTAAGTAAAAATTTAAGGTTCAGTTTAGTGTCTTAATTCAGGTTCTCAAGATAAGCAGTTTTCTCTTTTCCATTCAATTCTACCTAGTAAGGGTTGGAACTACTATCAAACTGAAGTTTCCTATGCATTTGTTTGAGATGACTCTGCAGATGATAATGACCCAGTTTCAATCAAGAAGGAGGGGAGCTGAAAGATATTTCAGACTTCTGTGGATAATAAATCAAGTCTAGGAGACAATATTTTACATTTACATTCATTTATTTTATCCTTACAGTAAATACAAGGTTTCTAGGTCAGCAGCAGACTGATGATCTATGTGTCAGTGCCAGTTTTCCATGTCCATTTCTTCTTCAGGGTATCATGATGAAATTACGAATCTTGGAGCTCATGTGGGAGCAGAGGCACAGCTGTCTTTTATTCCCTCCTGAGAGAAGGAGAAAAACCTTTGCTTTCTAATGTGAGCAAATCTTTTCTCTAAGGAGAGAAGGGAAGGTCCTAGGGTGAACCTTGAAATGCGAACATATGGCTTAAGGGGAGAGAAACTTGTAAATCTCTCATAGGTAACTTACTATCCTTTACTTTCTATCCTGGTTTGCCATTCACACACCCTCTAACCCAGATTGCTCAGGAAGCTCAGAGCACATAGAATTGTGAAAATATTCCCATTGTTTTCTGACACTAGGCAGCTCAACTAAGGAGTCAGGTGACACAGATTTAAAGAGGCAAGCAGAAATTCAGAAGTCAGAGTCAGAAGGAATGAGATCAGTGGACTCTGAAGCTGGTGGAAAGCCTATTTTCTCTCTCTGTCTGTAGGGTAACCCTAGGCCAGGGGGTATCAATAAAGGAAACACTGCCTCAGATTGGGAAGATAAGCAAAAGTAGAATTCCCTGGTAGCCAGTTCTAGTGATGGCAGGGGTAGCATGGCATACTTAGTAGGCTATAGGATTCACAATTAAAAGAAGGGAAAGGAAATTAGAATTTATTATCACAGCTACATGCTAGATGCTACATTCCACAGATGTTCTCCTGTTTAATTGCACACCTACCCATCCTGTTTTGCTGATGAGAAAACTGAAGCCTATATAATAACCTTCAAAAAAATATAAAACTAGATGGTAGTAGAGCTAATATAAGAGACCAACCCTGCCTCACTCCAAACTCCATGATAGTTACATTCTACCATGCTGTGTCTGAGTAACTGCTCTGTATAACCTCATGCAACTCACTTAGCTTATTTGAGGCTTCATTTTCTCATCTGCAAAATAAAAATGAATAAAAGTCATAAATTGGCCTGCTTTTTGTTAGGCTGTTTACAAATTAGGCAATGTACTTGTAAATATTTTACAAAGTAATATGCTACACAAATTCCAGTTGTTTTTATCATTGTTCAAAGCTAGTAAAATACTGTTATGGTTTTAACATTTTGGAAGCTAAGTTGTTTCTGTTTTTTTAGCCTTATATTTAACGCTCCAATGAGCATCTTATCTCATATTGCTTTTTTCCTCCTCCTGTTTAATTATTTCCTTATATGTGGACAAAATGAGATCCAGAGAGAGTAAGTGATTGTCTAAGATCACACCATAGGTGGGTTTTTTTCCACATTATTTGAAACTACATCCTGACTGTGGGATAAGACATTGTTCAGTGTAGGAGTGAAGTCTGGGAGAGGCTCCTTGAAAAATTCATCTGCGAGCTGGTAGCCTTGTTCTCAAACTCTAATGACAAGGTAAATGGGTACGTTCAACTGTGTTTCAAAACTGGGGTGGGTAAGTATTATTTAGAATCATATTGGAGTAAAGGAGGAAGGGAATTCCTGAGGGAAATCCCTTTGAAGCAATGGAATGGAGATGCTGATCTTTGTCTTGTAGCCCTAATAGCCTTGGCTTTGGAGAAAAAAATTAATTCCTAAGTGATGCAGTTGAATGGGTTGACCAAGAAGCCCCAAGGGAGGTGGGTGTGGAACATGCCAGGAAGTGCTTTTCATAAATTAAAAGAGAGAGAATATTTCATCACATGGTGGTTCTATTAAGCCCACTACATAATTCGTTTCAGCTCACTTTTCTGGCACTTAATTGATTCTTCCTCCCTGTCTCTAGGGGTTAGAAAGGATTAAAATTTCCAAAAATCACATGGTCTCTCTTTAGAGTCAACCCAAGAACCTAGTGAAAAAAGAAGAATCTGAAGGGCTCTCTTGTTGGCTTTAAAAGATGATGAAACCCAAAGAATTTCCCAGTGCTTAACTTATCTTCAGCTGTGGTCTGAAATTAGGAACCTGGGACATAGTATTTTAAGGAAGGACTTCTTTCATTGTTTGTGGAGATAGATTTTGCAGGAACAGATGGCAATGGGCAATGAAAGGGGCTTGATGTCATACTGTACACTTTCTATGCATAAAAACTCATAGACCACAGGTCAGATTTCTTGAATGTGTAGTGTGAAGGCGTGTGTGTGCTTTAGGCTTTTATTATTTTAAACTTCTACTTAATTATAATGTCATATATTATTCTTTAAGCTTTATGTTGCAACTAATTTTAAAAATAAGAAATCTTATAGGTCTGATTCTGTCAAACAAGCATTTAGCAGGTGTTCGTAAACACAGTAGGGGTGATGGTAATAAAATGTAAATCCCTCATCATGGCGCACAAGACACTTGGTGATCTGGACCCAGTTTATGTCTTTGATCTCATCTCTTGTTATCTCCCTTCTTCCCTGTTTCTGACCTTCACTGGCCTCTGTGCTGTCCCTCTGCTTTTCCCACCTTAGGGCTGTGGAACTCTCCTCCATGCCTTTTACTTGCTAACCAAGAAAGTCATTGTCCAAAAGGGTCCTTTTTAAGAACCTTCCCTGGCCATCTTATCTCAGCTTAAACCAACCAATTCTAGCTGTTCTCTATCCCATTACCTTGCCTTACTTTGTTGCTAATACTGACCATAATATGACCTTATTTTATGTATCTGTTTATGTGTTTACTGTTTATCTCTTCCACCAGAAGGTAGGCTCCATAAGTGAGGGTCCCTGTCTGTTTTTTACTTGCTGCTGTACCTACAGGGTCTAGAACAGTGCCTGGAACACCTTAGGTACTCAATAAATATTTGTTAAATAAATGCATCAGAGAAGAAAAACGATATGAGGACAGAATGAATGAGAAACATATCAGAGCTATTTTCAGTGAGTTGGCCCTTGTGCAATGCCAAGGTTAAGGGCATCAAACCCCCTATGTATAACATCTATGTATAACTTTTGACTCCCCCAAAAGTTAACTACTAATAGCCTATTATTGATTGGAAATCTTACAATAACATAAACCGTCAATTAACACATATTTTGTATGTTACATGTATTATATACTATATTCTTACAATACAGCAAGCTAGAGAAAATATTAAGCAAATAATAAAGAACAGAAAATATATTTCCTATTTATTAAATGGAAGTGGATCATCCTAAAGATCATCATCCTCATCGTGTTCATGTAGAATAGACTGAGGAAAAGGAGGAAGAAGAGGGCATGGTGTTGCTGTCTCGGGGGTGGCAGAGGTGGAAGAAAATCCATGTAGAGTGGATTCATCCAATTCAAACTCATGTTGTTCAAGGGTCAACTGTAATGACCATTTTAATTTATTGCACTGGTGAAAATAATTCTAGATAGCCTAACTGGCGAGTTTCATTTCCTTTTGATTGTTAAGATACTTGAATTATTAAATAATTCCAAGCCTACTTTTATTTTCACCATTAGATTGAATCAACCAGATTGAGGAGTGTTTTATTTTCTCTAAGAGCACTAGCCTGCCTTATTTATAAGTGTTGGCTTGTTTATTTATTTTACCATTTTACTTTTTATTTGATTTTATGTTTCTAAATAAACTCCTTCATCTGCCCTGGATCTGTTTGTGTTGGCATCCGAAGTCTCCATGCGTTTGGGTTTGGAAATACAAATTTGGGAGAAATTGCTAAGGAGAGCCGAACTCTTAACAGGTAGGGTGATGGGAATCAGAGAAGGAAAGCAACGTGAGAGGAGCAGGACTGATGGCTGGGGGCATTGAGATCTTTTCTCATGCCCTGTCCCTATAGGCCCCAAGATTTTCAGTAGCGCCCACTGTGCTCATGACAGTTTGTGCGGAAATGAAGGAAGAAACTGAGCTTCTGTGTCTGTTGTATGAAGCGAGGCGCCGCAAAAGAAAACATGCCTGGAGGAAGAGGTGACTAGGCAAACATAAATCCCAGGGAATCCGCAAACATCTTATGGCTGCACTGGGGCTTTCACAGGGCATAGAATAAGGGTCCCAGCCCATCTCATCAAGGTCTTAAGGGTCACATGAGTTAGATCCATGTAAGTGCAGGTCAACACAAAACAACCAGAAAAGACAGAAATCTATGCAATCACTGCTAAATTGATACTTCAAAGTAAGCACAATGTTCCTCCTCATTCATATTTGTCTCCCAGCCTCAGAGTCTTAGGAATGGTGTAAAGAGGTTGCTGCTAAGACTCTGTTGGGCACAGTTGTAGCTTATTTGTAGATCCTATCCTAGCATGATTGAATAGGACTTAAAAAGAGACTTATGTCTGGATCTGACTTGCTTTCTACCCTTATACTGTCCTAACCCCAGGAGGTATGTCTGCTTTTCACTCCCCAGCTATGAAATTCTGATCTGTTTGCTAGTGTGGCATAGCCGGCAGAGCCCCCAACCCCAGGGGCTGACTCTGCCTTTTGCCAACTCAATCTCCTGTTGGTTTGAACCATGGCCAGCCATCTCTCTTCATAAATTGTCCCCACTTTTTTGTATTTTGCCATCAGGTCACTTGGACCGTTACCGATAGAGTCCTATTTTCACTCTGTTGGAATAAAAATTTATCTTACCCCAATAGAAGTAACACTTCCCAACCCTAATTCCAACTTTGGTCCTCATCTTCTGCTGTTTTTTCCCCTTTGGGTATCTCTCATGATTTCAGTGTTGCCTTCCAGATTTTCATTTTTCTTTTATTTTTTTGTCCACAGATTAAAAGTGCGCTTGGATGTAAGGCCATTTTTAGAGCTTGCCTCATGCTTGTCTTTGTATTTCTAGGGATCAGAAAGCCTGGTTTGTGACCAGGCACTCATATCATGTGACCATGGATAAAGGAAAAAAGAAGGGAAGAATCTATGAGCTATTGAGTGCTCACCACTCAATAATAATTAATAGCCTAATTAGCCCCATTTTACAGATAAGGAAACTGAGACTTGGAGAAATTAAGGCCACGCGGTTAATTGGTAGCAGCTCTAGGATTCAAACCCAGATATGCCTTATTTCTTGCCTTCTGTTTTGTCTTTTGTGCCACATAGCCTCAATTCATTTAATTATAGATCATATAATTAATTTCCCTAGGTCTTAATTTCTCACTTTTAAATTGAGGAGGGTAGGACTGGGTGGGGAATTTGTAAACTCCCTTCTAATTCTAAAATTTATCAATTTTGAGACTTAGGCTTCTTACCTTCTGTGGTTGATCTTTTCTTTTCTATTTTCTTTCTTTCTTTTTTTTACAGGGTCTCATTCTGTCACCCAGGCTGGAGTGCAGTGGCACAATCGTAGCTCACTGCAGCCTCAAGTTCCTGGGCTCAAGTGATCCTCCTACCTCAGCCTCCCAAGTACCTGGGACTGCAGGTGCACACCACCATGCCTGATTAATTTAAATTTTTTTTCTGCAGAGATGCAGTCCCACTACATTGCACAGGCTGGTCTTGAACTCCTGGCCTGAAGGGATCCCCTCACCTCAGCCTCCTAAAGTGCTGGTAGTACAGGCATAAGCCACTTTGCCCAGTCAGTCATTTTCGGGTAATCACCAATCCTCTCCAAATTAGAGTGAAGCACAAGAAACAAAACCATTGTGGGTGTTTTAGACAGAAGGTGATTTAACATAGAGAATTGTGTGCTTACAGAGTTAGTGGAAGAACTGAAGGAGTTAGGGTCAAGGTCCCAGCACAGGACTATTCATGGTTGTGGCCAAGGCATCAGCAGGCTGCTGCTGTGCTGCTGTGGTCCCTGCTGCTGCTGCTGCTGCTGTAACTGCCTCCTGACATTTATGGGACTGGTTATTTGACACTGGAACCCTGCAAGTGACCAGCTGCTGTGGTTTGGATATGGTTTGTCTCCACCAAAATGCATGTTGAAATTTGATTCTTATGTGGTGGTGTTGGAGGTGGGGCCTAGTGGGAGGTATTTGGGTCATGGAGGAGGATCCCTCATGAATAGATTAAGGCCCTCCCACAGGGTCAGGGGTGAGTGAGTAAATTAGTTCTTGTGACAGTGTTTTAAGAAGAACCTGGCTTCCTTGGTTTCTTTCTTTTGCTTCCTCTTTTGCCATGTGAGCTCTTCGCACAGGCCAGCTCCCCTTCCATTTTCCACCATGAGTAGAAGCAGCATGAGGTTCTAACTAGAGTCAGCTGCCCTATCTTGGACTCTTCAGCCACCAGAATCATAAGCCAAATAAACCTCTTTAATTTATAAATGACCCAGACTCAGGTATTCTGCTATAGCAACGCAAAACAAGACTAAGACACCAGCAAAATGGCCTCTCAATAGTTACATCTTTATGGCATGGTTTGCTGGCGGGGACATCTGCATGAAAATAGCCTTCTCTACTTATCTGTAAATCTCAGGCAACTACATCTGACTGGTAGAATCTAATTTGTATTTGCAACACCGGATCCTAAAAAGTGTGGGAAATGTGGACTTCAGCTTGTCTCACTCTGCAGAACAAGGAAGAAGGAGGGTTAAATAGGGGCTGAGCAAAGAAAACCATAGTACTTGCCATCCTTCTTTGACTTCTAAATGTCATCTGCCTTCCTCTTACTTAATCTGCACGAGCCCATCTCTAAGGCCCTGTTTTGCCATCGGACTTTTGTCCTGTTGCTGTCTGATTTCTTACAAAGTTACATTAGCAAAGGCGAATTTTCTTCCCCACGAAGGAATAACATGTTTCCTGACACAGGAACAGAAAATTCAGGCATTTGGAAAGGTGTGGTAATTTCATATTATCATCAGAATAATAGAAAACAGACTCAAAATGATGCGATCGTTCATAAATATGGTTGGTCACGTTAGCTTTGTTAAAACCTAAAAGCAGCTACATTTTTCAGTTAGAGTGACTTCAGAGACATAAAGAATTCTGTAGAAGCCTTCTACTTAGGAGGAGAGCTGAAGGTAGATTTTTTTTCTCAGAGCAAGAAATTTGCTGTTCTGATATGGACATGTGGGATATGTTACAGTGCACAGTTGCCCTCTCCTCTGAAGAAAATGCTGATTCTGCAACTGAGTGTGGCCTGAAAAAGCTTGTCCATGTGGAAGACACAAGCCCAGTTCTTAACCACTTTTCCCTTTGCACAGCCTTATTCTCCAGGAGGCCACAAGTACAGCATGTTAACTCAAACTTTTCAAAACCATGAAACCACTGAATATCTCAATATCCGCGTGTGGACTCTCATTTGCCTACTCTGTGTTAACAGAGAAACATTTGGTTTTAAACAAGACTTTATTTAAGAGGAAAAAGTGTATAAGATTACATCTGAAAATGTAATTACTGAAAAGATAAACCATATGTTGTAGTCTTTGTTTTACCTCCTTTTCACTGAAGCCTGCTTTCAAGGGTTCATTTGGAGGTGTATGGAAATTCTAATTCTATAACCAAGCTGGGTAAGCTGAGTGTACTTACTCACCAGTCATACGTGTTTACATCTTGATGTAGTTACTGCCAAAGTATTTTATAGTCCAGTGATAGAGTCTTACTTAAAAAGAGCACAAAATATTGACTCAGAGATGCTGAGCTTGAGGCTCCTCACCTACCTCCCTCCTCTTCCCACTGCCACCTTCCTCAAAGACTAAATAAAGGGAGGTTGTCATCAAGATAGAGAGATCTGGGGTTGGAGGAGTGGGCCAGGAATAGGTAAAGAATAAAAATTGTGTTTTCTGGTTCCTTTGACTTCAGGTTGAGCAGGTTGTGTGTATACCACACTAGGACTAGACAAAATGTGAAGTAGGAGCGAAATATTAACAGCCAGATGGGTGCTCACAGATGTTAAAACCCATTATAGGCCCCACTCAAAATCTTTTATAAATGCTACTTCTGACCTTTAGTAAGCAGAATTAATAACCTTCTTCCAGACGGGATAAAAGGGAGGGGGGGAACTAATCATGGTAGTAATTTCTGCCTGTTGCAAATCTACCTGTCAATTTGTTTATGTATAACTTGGGTTCTTTTTGATAGGTAAAGGTAACAGCCCAAAATGTTTGAAGTTGATAAGGGCTACTATTCCACCATAACCTTGCTACAAAGTTATAATGAAAACAAGCTTTTGGTAAATTTCATTGTTGATGTAGGCATTTTTAAACAAACCTTTATGAGCAAGCAAGCACAATACAGTCTGTTCTGTAAGCCCAATGTGGTTCCAGTACTCTACTTTTTTAGTTGCTCCAACCAACATTCTGCAAGAAAAGTTAGCCTAAGGAAAAGGAGATAGCATTCTAGAAGTAGACTTCTGTTATCTGTTTAGCATCAACAGATAACAGAAACTTAGAGGTAATTTAGAAATCCTTCTAAATCAGTGATTGAATATAGTAGTATAGTAAGGTAAAATTGTGAAAGACTTTTAAATGAACCAAAAGATTAGCAGGTGTTTTCAGTAGAAAACTATGCATTGTTTAGAGCAGGGGTCCTCAACCCCCAGCAGGTACCATCTGTGGGCTGTTACAAAATGGGCTGCACAGCAGGAGGTGAGCAGAAAGTGAGCAAGCATTACCTCCTGAGCTCAGCCTCCTGTCACTAGATTCTCATAGGAGCGCAGACCCTATTGTGAACTGCGCGCGTGAGGGATCTAGGTTGCATTCTCCTTACGAGAATCTAGTGCCTGATGATCTGAGGTAGAACAGTTTTATCCTGAAACTATCCCCCATGCCCCACCATCTTGTGGAATAATTGTCTTCCACAAAACTAGTCCCTGGTGCAAACGTGTTGGGAACAACTGGTTTAGAGAATACCTTTGTGATTATTTGATTCTATGTAATGTCTGCCTTTCATTGTCTGAGCTATTTTACAATTCTGTAGATATAAGTTAACCTGTAGAGAACTGAGAGTAGGGCAAATAATTTTTATCTATACACATGCAAATAAATTCTGTCTAGTGGAGGTTCAATGGACTTCCCCTCCCTACAGTGGAAGAAACCAGTTTTGTACCTATTTAAAAAATTCATTACCCATGGGCTTATATGTTTGTCTGGTCTTAGAGGTCTTCTCTGAATAAACTGTTACTTCTTTTCTGGTTTCCTCATTAGTTAGTGAGGCAAATAAAATCTTTGACACATGTTCTTTTTATATTATAAAGAGTCATAATTTTACTGATTTAAAAAATTTATCCCCACCACCAAACCTAAGGACTAATTTGGACCTGGCTGGATTTTTATAGGCTGTTCACCAAAGAGTGAGGAGTGAATCCAAAGTATTTCGTCCAGTTTTCAATCTACGTATCTTAAATATCTTTAATTTTATAAAAATTTTTTTTAATCTATATATTTTAAATGTATTTAAATTTTGCTAATAAAGGCCCAATTGTAACATTTATCATTCTAAATACTAACTGGAGAATCTAGTCTATTATGTTAATTATCAAAATTTCAGGGATTGATCTAGATATGAATAATAGAAGTGCTTGTATTTCTAGTGTGGCCTTTCTAATAAAATTATAGTTGGTTTCCCTTGTGTGTAGATTTTCAGTCAGAGGAGGTGACTATCTTTAGAGCTGAAGCTTATTATTATTATTTTTTTTACCTGAGACAGAGTCTTGCTCTGTCACCTACGTTCGGGTGTAGTAGCACAATCTCTGCTCACTGCAACCTCCACCTCCCAGGTTCAAGCAATTCTCCTGCCTCAGCCTCTGGAGTAGTTGGGATTACAGGCATGCAGAACCACACCTGGCTAATTTTTATATTTTTAGTAGAGACTGGGTTTCACCATGTTGCCAGGCTGGTCTCAAACTCCTGGCCTCAGGTGATCCACCCACCTCGGCCTCCCAAAGTTCTGGGATTACAGAAGTGAGCCACTGCACCCGGCCTCAAGCTTAAATTAAATAGCATATTTATAGTACTATAAGATCTATGATGGTATATTTTAACATAAATTACAAACATCATACATTGCCTTTTAAAGAAATTAAGACAAATCTTCATAGTTGAAAATTTCGCATTCCAACAGTACATTAGTTCATGTAATCTTTAAGCACAAAGTAATTTGACATTCATATTGCTAGAAAATGAAAAGTTGATAAAATCTCAATTGAGTTGAAGTGAGCTCTAACTTGAGTATTTTAAAGCTATTCACAGAGATCTGCAGAAAAATTTTGAATATTCAACCTTAATATAAATATGTTTTTTGAAAAGGGAGAGGAAAGATTTACAGAAAGAAATAGTAATTTACATATAATAATAGTGCTTTGCATTTATATGCCCCTGATAACCATTCAAGGTCAACTTGTTACCCAATATCAGTGAGCCCCAAAAGGCCAACAGAATTTCAAGCCCATTGGGCTAAGATTAATCATAAGGAGAAGCAATTTTTTCTTCAATGAAACATCTATAGTGTGAAGGCAGGTGAGGAGGACATATTTAAAGAAAGGTTATTTGCATCACGGCAAGGACTTAGCGCAGAATATCTTTTCTTCTCACCTAATGCTACAGAGAAACCCATTTCTAGTGGGTTTAGATAGGAAACTCTATAAGGAGAGTTTCCTACATAAAGCCACAGGATAGAGTTCATCTGAATCGGAGAGGGACTTCACTTACCGGTTCAACATTGTATGGAATTATGCAAGAAAAATCAGGAACAGGCTTACTAGTTACAGAGACAGTAGATGTTCTGTTGCAAATGTTGGGGCAGTTGAAGCCAAAGTCCCATATAAGACCGAAACCTTGAACAGTTGCAGAGAGGTTGAGGACTGACCACTTTAGGAGGGATACAATCAGAGCAGCTTGGTTCAATGAGAATTGTAGGTATAAGCAATCTGGATTAGAGAAAGTACTGAGACAACAGAAAAAGGAAATGGGGGGGGGGAAATATTTCCCTTGACAATTTGGGTAAGGGGCTCACCAACACTCTAAAGAAGGGGTTTGATTAATTTCCATCAGAACTACATTGTTCTTAAGTCTGCAAGCAATATGTAATTTGCTGTACGTTTTTGTGCCTGGGCTGTTAAAAGTTCATGCTATTTCAGGATGTTTTAGTGTGAATAAAATTTCAAAAAAGTAATAAAGTTAAAGAAATAAAATGTAACTTAAAAATAAAATCTTTTTAGGTTATGTTAAGAAGTATTTGAATCAGGAGAACCTAATCATCTTTTAGTTTCTATCTTCATAGCTCTACTACGGTTCTTTGTAAAAGAGGGTTAGAATAAGGCCGTTTCACTGGATCAGTCAGCTCTTATTTCCACCATGTGGTTTTTCACCTCTGTTATTCTGTCAAGCTTTCCCTTTTGTCTGGAATCACCTTCTCCACTCCAGGATCAGCACTTTCCTATCTCCTGCCCCCAAACACCAGGTTAACTTATCCTCTCAAACAGGTTACATTGAATGTTTGCTAAAAGCTGTCACTATCCCACACCTGTGTACTATCCTGTGCATGACCCTATGATTGCATTCTCGCATTTTACTAAAATTATATTTCCAACTCTATATTCCCAAGCTGTGAACTCTTTGGGGGCAGAAGCTATGTCTTATCCATTAAGGTATCCTTAGCCCCTTGCACTGTTTTTCCAGCACACAGTCTTCCAACATTGAGTGGAAGATTGAAGGAGTGAACTGTAATTTAGGGCTCATCGAATTCAATTATCTTCATTTTGCATAATATAAAATAAAGAACCACCTTCCTTTCCTGGCAATGTGCCAGATTGGAGGATGTTCTATAAAACACTTAAAAATAGCATATAAAATATCCTCAACATTATCTCCAATGCACAGAGTAGTTTGCAATGATCAGGTACTACATTAAAATGGAAAATGAAGACCATGTGGTGAAGGGACACAGAGGCCGCTGCTGCTGCCCGGGTTTGCGGAAGATTTCTTAACCTAACGCTGGTTTTGCACATTTAGTTCAGGTCGGTCCAGAATCCAGTGCAAGGCCTTGGGTCAGGGCAAGGAGGGGAGGTGGGCTGTTTAATGGGTGTTTTGTTTTGTGAAAGTGTGAACTAGGAAAAAAAATGCTCACAAAAAGATGATAAGGAAACTATGTTTTTCTGCCTGGGTTCTGGTAGAAAAACATCTCTGAGAATTTATAATATAGATATTCCTTTGCAGGGGTTTAGAGTCAGTTTTGTGTGACCTCTTGGTTTTAAAAACCCCAACCTCAGGTGGCCTATTAGCATCCTGGAGTGCCTGGCTGAGGCAATGTAAATTTCCACTGCAGGGGCAGATTTCAACCCTGATGCACAGGCTTGTCACAGAGATACACGGGCTGAATGAACACTAACACACTAATCAAATTTTATCTAACACACAAAGAAACAAATGTCCACAAGGCAGAATTATTAGATAAAGGACATAAAATTAATATACTTCAAGTGTTTAAAGAAAAATGAGCCTTGCTTTGGTTAAATAGAATTCAGCAAATTTCTGGCAAAAATTGAAACTGTATTCCATCCAGGGCCGGTTACATAATTTGCAGGGTCCTGTGCAAAATAAGAATGCAGGTCTCCTTGTGAAAAAATTAGGGAAAAAATGTTATAAAGGTGCTAAAAGAGAAAGCTTTTTCTTTAAAAACATTTTGTTAGTTGTAAAACATAACAGGAATAATAATAATACATGAGTAACAATATAAACTAACAAATCGCAATAATATATTGGTATAATTTTAAATAAATAATAATTTAGTAATATTATATCAATGAATTACATAATTTTCTGGCCAAATTTTCTGCAAATTCATTTATTAGGTCATCAAAATTTACACTTTTACCAATTTAATTTTCAATTAATATAATTGAAAGCAATGTCAGTCCTCTTGGCAAATGCAAAGTTGCAAATAATTCTCGATAATATTCAATTTTGAAAAGGACCTTTCTGTTGATGCAACTGTTTACTAAAACTGCTAGTAGTATTTTGTAGGCTGTGAGAACATTGAGATAAATTTCGGATACATTATTTTGAAATACACATTTTTAGCACATCCAGAACTAATACTTCTTCTTCTTCTTTTTATTCTTTTGAGATGGAGTCTCACCTTGTTGCCAGGCTGGAGTGCAGTGGCACGACCTCGGCTCACTGCAACCTCTGCCTCCCAGGTTGAAGCGATTCTTATTTCTCAGCCTGCGAAGTAGCTGGGATTGCAGGCACCCACCACCACACCCAGCTAATTTTGTATTTTTAGTAGAGATGGTGTTTCACCAAGCTGACCAGGATGGTCTTGAACTCCTGACCTCAGGTGATCATCCCTCCTCGGCCTCCCAAAGTGCTGGAATTACAGGCATAACCCACTGTGCCTGGCCAAGTACTGATGATTCTTGCAAAAAAACTTTTCTAAAAAGATTTAACTGTATTCAAATTGGTTTATCGTAAGTCTGAATTTAATTTAACATGTGAATATATACCACAGCATTTTATTTTATTGTTTTCTCTAACATTTCTCTAAAAATATTGTTTTTTTCCTAATGTTTCCTACAATTTGTGGCAGTCATACAAGAAACCAAAGATGGCTTCATAATTTGTACACAATTCAGAACAACTGTTTATGCATTCCATCACAATATATCCCTTGGCAGAAAAATTAGTCTTATAATTGTCTTCCTTGTTAATAATTGGTTCATCCAGAGCTTCATATGAGAATACTGTTCTTTTTCTTTTGAATGTGATGATCTTTAAACTGTTTCTAAGTCTGTGGATATTTGCTTTGCAATATTGCAGAAGTTTTCAAAACCAGAGAGTCTAAAGTCTTTGCAGAATTTTAAGAACTCTCTGATATGCTTTAGTACAATGTCCATGAGCACAGTTGATTTTGTAATAATGTATTGACAAAGTTTATGGCCTGAGTACAGGCAGTTCCTGTCCCAGTATTCAGACCAGAGAGTTAATTTTGGTACAGATGCTATAAGGACAGGCTTTGGAGGTAGAAGGGCGAGCCATGATCTTGGTGCTGCCCCCATGCAGAGCACGTAATCTCTCCCTGAGCCATGGCAGCTGCTGCCACTGTTGATGTTTCTGCCCATTGCTCAGGATTCCAGAAGACCCAAGCCTGCACACAACCTGTTCACACCTATCATGTCTGCTCTGCTCATGCTTCATTGTCTCATTGGACTTCATGGACCAAGGACAAGTTCAAAGGTAAAATTATGAATTTCAAGTCAGTGACAACTAAGCATTAAGCTATGGCCCTTCTGTTGAGCAAACCCTGTGAACTGCGTAGGTTCTCACCTTCAGCAGAGAGCTGCACTGATTATACAGTTTTATTTTGTTCTCTCAACTGCTTTAAAAGTAGATACTGCAAATTTATTCTCCCCTGGGAACTCCTGGAAAATTAATGTATAGAATAATTAATTTACTGGCCTGAATTCAAACAAGGTAGTAATAAAGGTTAAGTGTAGAACTTAGACTATCTGAACTTCAGCTTGAGGTTGTTTTAGATGTTTAGGCTATTTTTCCATAGTCATGTCAAAAAATGCACAGATTTTCCTTATCTAAAATGTTTGGTGTTTGCCAAAGTTCCCCTCAGTTTAATGCAGATTCTATCCATGAGAAGTAGGAAAACTTAGACATGTCTAGGACTTCAACTTAACTCTAAGCATAGCCTTGAAAAATCCCTCTTAATATGCAATACATTTGATGAAACTCAAAAAAAATTTATTATTCTCCATGATGAACTGCTTTCTACAGAAAGTCCATAGTATTTTAAAACTCTTTCTATAATAAATGTGTGTATCTGTGTGGTTATGGGTGTGCATATACCACCCTGTGAGTACATAATCTCTTACCCACACTAGATAACATTTTTTGATATGTTAGTGGTAAAGAATGTATATTTCATATGGTCTTTATATGCATATGGAAAGATCCAGTATGTGGGCTGATAAATGTTTACAACGTATTCATAAAGTTGGTCTACAACCAGTTTCTATGAAGAATTGTGTAATCCTTACATTGGATCACTCCCCAATCTTTGCTATTTCCATCATTGCCTGAAACTAACTGAATCTGGGGTTAAGACAAGAAACACATTTACAGGGGAAATTTCGGATTTTTATTCTTCATGATGATTTGAAAGAAAGGTATATTGGGAATGGCCTTTGAAAAGCTGGATGATTGAAATGATACTCTAACAGCGTTATTGGAGGCTTTGCAAATAGCTAAGTAAAGCCAGTTGGAAAGAAGGGTAAACTAAACTCATTCTTTCCAATGTCTCGTCTATCAGGAAAGAAAACATAAGGGTTACGTCTTCACTTTTAATATGATATGATAAACACAGAAAGGGAATGGCATTCATTTTGTTTAATATTCCATGAAGGTATGTGAGCAGGGTAATATTTTATCGTCTGAGAATATAACAAATGTCTATGTCATTTCCCAGTAATGAAACATGTCAAGAAATTATCACTGCTTGGGAAAATGAAGTTTAAAGAGCATGCTTTTGCTAATAAATCATAGAATGTAATATGATATGGTGTGACTATGTTAAACAAATAATTATATCTATGAATGCAATCTGAGCCAGAAGGGAAACATACATGCTTTTGCTTTAGTTTGTACCCCACCCACACTCACACAAGCACACACACACTCACACACAATTCACACATACACACCATGTCATGCTTAAAGATCAGGGATGTACTGCTTGATGGCCTAGAGAAACTAGACTAGCAGGAAACACTTATTAATATTTGGTTACCTTTGCCCTATCACCCCTTGTCTAAGTCCCCATATATATGCCATATTCCCATGTTAAATTTAGAAGATATTTGTGTACCAAGCCTGCTTACTCATCCTTAGGCCAGAGTAGAATTTGGTGAAATTGACTATGCAACTGAATTGAATATCCAACCTCCCAGTCATTTTCTATTCCCCAAACACCATAACACCAAATGTTCCATTTAGAATCTTCAGGCTTGATATTTCCATGCTCATTTCAAAATTTGCAATTTCCCTGCTTTGCTCCCTGCCCATCAAATCTGAGGGGAGGTAATCCATACAGTGATCTTTATATGATAAGCACACAACAAATGTCTACAAGGGAAATATACTAAAATGCCTTTCTGAAGTGTAGACCAATTATTTCTTTCTACTCTCTTTACCCATTGGACTGACACTGGAGCAGATACTCAAAGAGGTGTCTGAATAGAGTTAGTTACTCTTGTTGTGAAGGTAAACTTCTGAGGTACCAAATCATTCTGGTTGTTTTTTGTCCTTCGAGGCTGGGTCTACCTGCTTTAAGTTCTGAGTGAGCTGTGTAGATGTGTGTCTATGGGCTGGGGGTGAGGTTGGAGGAACGGGAGACTGTATTCGGCAGGCCTGACAGCATTTTCTAAATGTTATTACTGTTGGCAAAGTCTTATCTTAGATGAGGTGGTAAATTAGTAAACTGCCATGGAGAGGTATGATTTTGTAAAATTAGATGGGGTATAAAGAAACACAATTAATTCCAGACCCTCCAGCAAGAGTGATGAAGTAACTGGAGTCTTTGTTCTTTTCAGACTATCAGATACACCATCTTTTCTTCTGAGTAATAGCAGGCACTCTCAGGCTGTCAGATGATATGCCAGGTATGCACTTGCAATGTCGACAAGGCCACCCCAGGGTTACATGTTGGTGTCTTTAGGGAGAAGAAGAGTGAATCACCATCCAGCCGTCTGTTTTCTCCTGTTAACCCTAAACCCCATGTTACATCTTTTCACATTTTTAAAATGATCGCAGAGTGGTTATAAGCTTTTTTTTTTTTTTCTTTTTAGCTTACACTCTAAATTAACTAATGAGATCTATGTTGAAAGAATCAGAAAACCCCATCCCTATGAAAACGGAACTTAGGCCCATGCAGTATCTCATATTTTAAGGGAAGATGCTGGAAAGACTTTAGATAGATGAAGACTGAGAAAAACTTTCTTTACTATTTGTGCATAGCCTTATGCTGAGATGAGAGAAAAAATAAACATAAAAGAACAGGGTGCAGAGTTGTGCAAACTGGTGGCCACACACACGAGCCCAACACTATGTGGGGACTTCCTAGGAGCTATTCTATGGACGGTGTGAGGCTTGCCTTTCTTCTGCTGTTGGATCTCAGTTTTCTTTGCATCTTCTGAGAAAGCAAGTTCCCAGGTGTTTCAACAATGGGTCTCTGAAATGCTGTACTCTAAAGGCAGGACTCACTTCATGTAGGTATCATACACACAGGTTTTCATTTTTAACCTAAACGATTTAAAAGTATTTGCTCATGCCTAAAATTATTTGCTCATGTCTATAATCCCAGCACTTTGGGAGGTTGAGGTGGGAGGATCTCTTGAGCCCAGGAGTTCAAGGTCTGCCAGGGCAATATAGGGAGACCCTGTCTCTACAAAAAATTACAAAATTAGCCGAGTATGGTGGCGCATGTCTGCTACTCACTCAGTAGGCAGAGGTCGGAGGGTTGCTTGAGCCTGGGAGTTTGAGGCTGCAGTGAGCCGCGATGGGGCCACTGCACTCTAGCCTGGCTAATAGAACAAAATCCGGTCTGATAAACACACAACTCCTGTCCCCCAGAACAAAAACAGATTTAGAAAGGGTGGGTTTGGGAGATTAAATATAGGTCTCACACACTGCTAAAGTCCCTTTTCAGTGGTTTTCTGGAAAGTGTCCCTAGTGACACTTGTTAAGCAAAATAATCAGAAAAATGTGAGAAAACAGACTTACATAATCATCACTGATGAATTAGTTTGTCTTTAGGCAGAACCTTTCTGCTGAGAGGAAAGATTTAAAACTGTGCTCATCTGATTCAGAACATATGTGGGATGCACCAGTATGACACTTCAACAAATGGCCTCTTCACACATGTCACCAACACTCATTTCACAACTGTTTATTGATTATCTATAATATGCAAGTTATAGTCTGAGCACTAGGGATACAGCAGCGGGCTCTTTTCATGGAAGATACATGAAATAAGTAAGTAAATAGTAGAGGCAGCTATTTTCATTTGAATTGGGAGGGAAAGCCTTTCTGAGCAGAAGACTTTGAATGAATTTCTAAAAGGAGTCAGTCAAGCGACGACATGGGAAAATGGCATTCCAGGCAGGGGAACAGCCCACTTAAAGTGTGGTGAGTTTGGAGAGCCAAATGAACAGTAGTTGGGAAAAGCGAGTCAGCAACAGACAGTAGACTGACATGAGGTTGGGTGGTAAGTCATGGACTAGATCATACCAGGCCTTGTAGGCTCTGGTTAGAATTTTTGATATAATTTCATTACAGTGGGAAGCCCTTGGAGGATTATAATCCAAGAGATTACATGATTTTATGTTTTAAATATATCATTCTTACTGTGAATAATATTCTGTGAATAAGAGATTATATGGGCAAGAGAGGCAGCAGGGAGACCAGCTGAGTATTGAAATGATACAGGGTATAAATTATAACAATAATGATAGCAAACACTTAAACATGCTTATAGTATGTCAAGTAATATTCCAAGGACTTTCAATATGGCAACACACTGAGTCCTCGTAACGACTCTACCATGATTTCATTTGACAGATGAGGTAACTGAGGCAGAGGAAGCTTGAATGGCTTGCCCAGAGCAGGTAAGTAGCAGAACAGGAATTCAAATTCAGACAGTTTGTGCTTGCAGCTGGCCCTCAATTATGGTAGCAGCAGTGGAGATAGAGAGACACGGATAGAGTATTAGTACTCTATTGCTGCTGTGACAAATTACCACAAACTTAGTGGCCTATATCTTATGACTTTATTATCTTAGAATTCTGTAGGTCAGAAGTTTTACTGTGATAAAATCAAAACCTCAGCAGTCTCATGTTCCTTCTTGAGACTCTAAGGGAGAATTCATTTCTTTGCATTTTCTAGCTTCTAGAGGTCAACCTTATTCCTTGACCTGTATTGTTCCATGTCCCTGCATCACATAGCCTTTTCTCCTCTCTTCCTCCATTGCCACCTTTATCACCCTTTTCTGTCTCTTTCCCTGGTGTAACTCTGATTTTCCTGCCTCCCTCTTATGAGAAACCTTATGGATTACGTTGGTCCTACCCAGAGAATCCAGGATAATCTCCCCATCTCAAGATTCTTAACCACAACCGCAAGGTCCCTTTGCCATGCAATATTCACAGGTTCTGGTGATTAGAACACAGACATCTTTTTTTTCTGGGGCAGAGGAGGGGGGTCATTGTTTAGCCTACCATGCACAGGTTCAACATGTCTTTTAAAGGTAGTATACACAAAACTTTGCTGATCCATTGGATGTTGGGATTGAGAGAAGGATTTATGAACCAAGGATGACTTCTGGATTTTTTTTTTGGCTCAGACAACTGGCTGGATGATGCTACCACATATCAGGATGGACAAAATACTGGGGGAGAATCAGCTTTGTAGGGATAAAACAGAGTTTAGTTTTGTCCATGATGAGTTCGGATTGCCAAGCTGAGATCTCTGGTAGTTGGTTACGAGAGAGCCATTGTATATAGAAATTTGAGTATAGTAGAAGGAACAAAGCTAGAGAAAGGAATTTAGGATTTGACATTTTTATGTTACTTAAAAACCACAGAATGAGTTGGGATAATCAGGGGAGAGTATTGCTAGAGAAGAGGAGAGACCTAGAGACTGGTCCCTTTGACACTGATCCCTAAAAAGCATTTAGAGGTTAAATAGAGTATGGAGTCAGCAAAGGAGACTGGAAAAAAGGTCAAGAAGGTGAAAGGGAAACCAGGAAAGTGTGGTGATAGATAATCCAAGAGGAGAGCGGATGGAGACTAAGTGTCACCAAAATCCATTCTCTCCTTCTTCCACAGAATTAGACTAGCAGCTGGGAATGTGGCCACCCATCGAAAAGTTGTATTTCCAAACTCCATTGTACCAAGATGTGACTACGTGACTAAATCTTCACAAATGACATATGCCATTTCCAGGCCATATCCTTACCATGTTGCACATGTACTCTCCAATGCTCTTCCCCCAACTTTCGTCATGTAGCCAGGAACAACTTACTATGGAATGGTAGAGAAATAAGAAAGATGCAGAGCAGAGCAAACCTCATGTCTAGTCTGTTTTGTGGGAGAGAAATGAACATAACTATTCTTTAAGGGAAGGTATTGTTAAGGCTCTTTTGTCGTTAAGCCATTGTATTGTTTGCCTAGCTATATTTTAGTTAATTCCGATATTGTGTCAAATTAAATTAAATTTGGCCCAAAGATGTGTCTTTACTTTGAGTTCCTGTGTAACAAACTGCAAACTAACTTAGTATGTAAATAAATAAGCTGCAAACTAACCTAACAGTATATTATAGTAAATAGTTGAATCCCAGCCAATCGCAGTAGCTGAGTTTCAGTCAATCACAGACTGCCAACTGATCAGACCATATTCACATGAGGCAATGCCCACCTGTAGCCAATCAAGCTGGTTCTGTACGCCACTTTCTCTTTCTGTTTGTAAATACTATCTGCCCATATTGCTGGGTGGATATTTCTGAACCTTTCCTGTTTCAGGGTGCAGCCTGATTCATGAATTCTTCTTTGTGCAAATAAACTCTGCTAAATTTCATTTGTTTAAAGTGTTTCTTTCTAACAGTTGATGCTAGAACTGGGGCTTTTCCTAACTAAGTCTCTATATATATATGCCATCTGCATAGTGGTGAGGCAGCAGGTGGCTTCAACATGCTAGAATGTGTATGACCTTTATAATGCTATAACAAAACATTTGGTAAACTGTGGCCTGCAACAAATTATATACCCTGCACTCACTGAGACTATAGGGTAAAGAGAAACAACTAGATATAGCTAGATTACTGTATTTTTTGAGCTCCTTGCTGCTTCAGAAAAATGTTTCAAAACAGATACAAACTCAGAAAAATAGTCTCCAGAAATTTAGACCCTCTTATGTTTGGAAAAGTTAAGTCCTATACCTTAAACAAAAAAGAAGATAGTTGTTACATATAACCTTGAAGAAGAATTAAAAAACAAAACAACAACAACAACAACAACAAACCATTAAGATCCTCAGGGAGAAACAGTCTCGGTAGGCAAAGAACAGACCAAGGGTGTTGCCTTCCAAACCAGTCCTCTTAGTTCAGATGACCTAAAAGTAACTGCCGTTAAAGTAAGAAAGAAAGCTGCCATTAAAGTAAATAATGAAATGAAGCAAGAATTGGAGCTATGCCCACAAAAGAACTTTAGTTAGGTTGCTAACACATGGGACTAACTATGAGCAAAATTATCTTAAGTCTATGAATTTTTTGAGGGAATTATATTTTCAAAGAAAAAATTGCTTAAGCTTTAACCAATATACAGGACATCAAAATTGTATAAGCAGAAAGTATGATATGAAAGTTGTACAGTTGCTAACAGAACATGATTCCCACTACCTACTTTAGATATGGTCTTGAAGGATAATGAAGCAACAAAAACCTAGCAATGTCACTGGGGATGAAGGACAATGATTAAGAGTTCCTTCTAGGGAGCAGAACTAGTGTCAACTAAGGAACTTCCTCAGCTACCAGAGCAGGGAATTTTCAAAGACCTGTCCAATCAGAATTCCATCATTCCTATGGACCAGTGACTGATGTATTTCCCATTATTCTCTTTTAATTATTTATTAAATTTTTTATTTACAAATAATTTTAGACTCACCAAAAAGTTGCATGAATATAGAGTTTTCTTATACCTCTCATGTAGCTTTCCCTAAAGTTAATATTTTGCATAACCACAACACAATGATCAAAACTAAGAAGTTAATATTGGCGCAATGGTATTAACTAAATCAGAAACTTTATTTTGGATTTCACTGGTTTTCCCACTAATGTCTTTTTTTTTTTTTTTCTGTTTCAAGATGTAATCTGGAATTCTATATTGCATTCAGTTGTCACATCTCTTCTGGTCTCTTGACAATCTGTGACAATTCCTCAACCTTTGCTTTTCTAGAAAACAGTATTGGTCAGTAATTTTGGAGGAAAATTTATGAAGAAAATTTTCTTCACCAGAATTACTCACCAATACCCTTCAAAAGGGCTGAGGACATAAAATACCTTTTCAAGGTCTTTTGATAAAGTTTCTTCTATTTGGGTTTGTCTCATGTTTGCTCATGATTAGATTGAAGTTAGTCATTTTTGGTAGGAATGTCACAGAAATGATTATGTCTTTCTCTGTGTTGATATGGAGGTCATATGAAATAAATATGTCTCATTAGTGATTATATTAACTTTGATCACATGGTCAAAGCACTTTCTGATGGATTTCTCTACCGTAAGTTGCTAACTTTTCTTTTGTAATTAATAAATGTCTTTGAGATGTTGAGAAATACTTTGAGACTATGCAAATATCTTGTTCCTCAAGCTTTTTTCTAATTATTTTAGCATCACTTGGTAGGACTAATGGTGATTTTCACTTCTTCTATATTTATTAATTGAAGTTCTTCATCAAGAAGAGTTGTCTCTCCTTGCACATTTATTTATTTATTCAATTATTTATTCATATCAAGTAGACTTGATATTTATTATATTTTATGGGTTATAATACTGTGATTATTTTGTTGCTTAAATTGTTCTAACTTGATCACGTGGCACTCTTTTAGATTGCTTCTGGATCCCTCTGACATACCTCTTTCCTTGAGGACCATTTCCTTACTTTCTGACACCATACAATGCTCAAGGTTCACCACTGTATTTTCCCTGCCCAGGCCTGGATTGTACCTCTTCTCCAAGGACTTCTAGTTCCTTTTTGGGGGGAGAATTATGTTTAAAACCAAGAGGAAGAGATGTGCTCATTTCTACAAGGGTGTTGTTACTTCTAGACCCTTGCAGTGCACAAAGATTGGAAATATACATATGTATACTAACTCAGACACGTACATACATCTACATTTCTGTATCTATTTGTATTTATATTTTAAAAAGCATAAATTGTTACTGATACCTCTGATTGCAGTTCAACACCACAGTGTTCATTCTAGCTTTCTGCCTTTTCTTATTTGTAACTTCTTTCTCTGACAGTGAGAATCCTAGTTCTCATTATCTGCCAAATATTCACATACTTGTTTAACTATAGTACAAACATAAAGTGTTTCAGGATTGCTAATTCATTCCCCTGAGAGAAGAAAATGTACTTACTAGAATTTAGTATTGTACAATTCTTTTAGTATTTAGTCTTACAGCATCCGATCAAAATACTCATTTTCAAAGTAATTCAGGTTAGTCCCTTTCTTCCCTACCCTCTTTAGCAGGGTCATACTATTCATTTGTAATACAGTTACATTCATTTGTTAAGTTTGTAGTCCATATTGGGTCCTCCCACAACATCCTGGTTGGTTTTTAAAATTTTTTACATATAATAAAATTTGCTTTTTGTAGTATATAGCTCTACAGGTCCTGACAAATATATAGTTACATATCCACATTTATAATCATGATACAAAATGGCTTCATCAACCCAAATCTCATCTTTACTGATTTTTTTCTAAGCAACCCCTCTCCACATCCCCTACCTCTGAAAACCACTGTCTCGTTTTCTGTCTGTAGAGTTTTGCCTTGTCCAGAATGTTATATTAATAGAATCATAAAACATTTTACATATCGCATCTTAGGTCTGACTTCTTTCACTTAGCAGAAGGCTGTTTTTTTTTTTTTTTTTTTTTTTGACTCGGAGTCTTGCACTGTTGCTGGGCTGGAGTGCAGTGGCTCGATTTCGGCTCACTGCAACCTCTGCCTCCCAGGTTCAAGCGATTCTCCTGCCTCAACCTCCTGAGTAGCTGGGATTACAGGCGCCCACCAACACGCCCGGCTAATTTTTTTTTAATTTTTGGTAGAGATGGGATTTCACTATATTGGTCAGGCTGGTTTCAAACGCTTGACCTTGTGATCCACCTGCCTCGGTCTCCCAAAGTGCTGGGATTATAGGCATGAACCACTGCGCCCGGCCCAGAATGCATTTTAAGATTCATTTATGTGGCCATGGGCATCAATACTTTGTTTCCTTTATTGGTGAGTAGTATTCCATGGTATGGAACTTTTTAAATATTAGCCATTCAAATAGACATGTAGTCATATCTAATTGTGATTTTACTTTGCATTTCTCTAATGATTAATGATGCTTATTTTTCATCCACTTCTTTGGTGAAGTGTCTGTTTATATATTTTGTTCATTATTAATTGGGTTGTTTTCTGGTTAAGTTTCAAGAGTTCTTTATGCATTCTGGAAACAAACCCTTTGTCAGAAAGATGACTTGAAAATATATTTCTTTCATTCTGTGGCTTGTCTTTTTGTTCTCTTAACTGTGTCTTCACAGCATAAAAGTTTTCAACTTTGAAAAAGCCCAAATTATTGTTCTTGTTTTTTTAAATGAATTATACCTCTGTGTCATATATGAAGACACATTGCCTAACCCAAAGTCAAAAAGTTGTTCTCTTACATTTGCTTCTAGAAATTTTATAATTTTATGTATTATATTTAGGTCTATGATTGTTTTTGAGTTAATTTTTATATAAGATTTAAAGTACCCATAAGGTTCTTTCTTTCACATATAGATGATATGGTAAGCAGAATTCTAACATAGTCCCCTCAAGATTTTCTACCTTAATACCTGGGACTATGAATACGATGAAATAATACACCCTGATTATGCTACTTTATAAGGTATAAAGGATTATGTGGATGCCATCAAGGCTACTAATGTGTTGATTTTCAGGTTTATCAACAGGGAGCTTATCTGTGTGGGACCATTCTAATAGTCAGGATCGATATTATACAAACAACCATATGAACTTGGAAGCAGATTTTTTCCCAGAGTCTTCAAACAGGAGTCCAACCAAGCTGACAACCTGGATTTCAACCTGATTAAGTTCCTGTGAATATGTGTATCCTTTCACTAATACCATACTATTTTAATTATTGGATATTCATCTTGCGTTTCTGGGATAAACACTGCTTGGTTAAGATACATTAACTTTTTATATTGCTGGACTTGATTCGCTAATTATTTGGTTGAAGATTTTGTGTCTATGTGCATGAAGGATATTGGCCTGTAGTAAGTCTTACAGCAAGTCTTGAAATGGAATAGATTCCTTTAATGTTGTTCTTTTTCAAATGTGCTTTTGCTATTCTAGTTTATTTGCCTTTCTATATACCTTTTAGAGCCAGCTTGACAATATTTACAAAAAAGCCTGCTGAGATTGCATTGAATGTGTAGATTTAATTGGGAGAGAAGTGAGAGCATAGTAATATTGAGTCTTCCAATTTATCAACAAGTTACATCTCTCCATTTGTTTAGATATAATTTGCTTTTTTGATCAGTGCTTTGTACTTTTTAGCATTTAGATCTTGTACATTTTCAATAAATTTATGCCTAAGGATTTAATTTTTTGGATCTGTTGTAAATAGTACTTTTATCTTATTTTTTTTTTTCAAATTCCCACTGTTTGCTGTTAGTATCCAGAAATACAGCTGATTTTTATGTATTGACCTTGTTTTCTGCAACCTTGATAAACTCAATTGTTACTTCATTACCTTTTCTGTGGATTCCTGAAATTCTCTATGTCCACAATTACGTTGTCTGGGAATAGAGAGTGATTTTTCAAATATGTGTACACTGTATTTTTATTGCATTATTACACTGATTAGGACATACTGTATGATGCTAAATAGTTTCAGTGAAAGAGGACATCCAGACTCTTACCAGAAAGTTTGATGTTAGCTGCAAGGTTTGTGTGTGTGTGCCTTTTATCAGGTTAAAGACATTCTCTTTTATTCCTAGTTTGCTGATCATTAAAAATCATTAACGTGTTGATTTTTTTCCCAAATACCTTTTCTCTCTCTATATATATAAGACATGATTATATTACTTTTAAAATTTAGTCTGTTAATATAGTGAGTTACATTGATTGATTTTAAAAGTTGAACCAGTCTTGTATTTTTGCAATAAAGACTATTTGATCATGGCATAGTAACTGTTTTATGTATTGCTGGACTTCTAATTTTGCTAAAGTTTTACTGAAGATTTTTGTGTCTATGTTCATGAGAGTGAGGGATATTGGCCTGTATATTTCTTGTTTATATGTTATGTTTTCGGTTTTGATGTTAGGGTAATGACGGCCTCATAAAATGTGTTGGGGAGTGTTTTTTCCCTATTTTTCAGAAGAGATTGTTTATAATTGGTATTATTTCTTCCTTAAATGTTTGGTGAATTAACTGGTGAAGTCACCCAAGCTTGGAATTTTCTTTGTGTAAAGGTTTTTAACTACAAATTTAATTTCTATAATCGAGGTAGGATTATTCAGGTTATTTTTTTTTCTTGAATGGGTTTTGGTAGTTGGTGTCTGTCAAGGAATCAGTTCATCTCTTCTAAATAGTTGAATTTATAGGCATGGAATTATTTGTAGTATTCGCTTACTATTCTCTTAATGTCTGGTAGGTCAGGGGTTATATCTGTTATTTCATCCCTGTTGGTAGGTTGGTAGGTTGTGTTATCCATACCCGACAATTTTCTAAATTTTATTGCATAGTATTTTAATTACCTTTCAGTTTAAAGTATCTTAAAATTTTCTCAAGACCTCCTCTTTGAATCATAGGATGTTTAGAAGTGTGTTCTTTAATTTCCAAGATTTCAGAGATTTTTTTCAAATATCTTTGTTTTTGATGCCTATTTTAATTTCTTTATGATTCAAAAACATGCTTTGTATAAATCCTATTCTTTTGAATTTGCTAATGTTTGTTTTATGGCCCAGAATATAGTCTGTCTTGCTAAATGTTTTGTGGTCAACTAAAAAAAAAAAATGTATCTTTTACTGTTTTAAGTGTTGCATTTTACATAGCTTCAAATTGAAAATCTGTTTAGTATTTACGCTGCTCAGCATTTTGGTACTGTGAGCTATAAAGACAAAAATGTATACCTTTTGGCTAAGGTTACAGTTTGTAGAAGGAACAAGCACAGTTAGTGAAGGAATACTATAATTTAGGGAAAAGGAAAGATGCTCCTCTCAAAACAGGTTCTCTGCTTCAGTGTGACTCTATCAAGTTTTGTCTGCTCTTCTGGATCTGGTTTTTCCATAACCAGGGATATGTAACCTTAACCTGACACTGAGGCTTGTACTTGGCCTTGGATCAATTCTGACCTAAGGTGACAGCGGGATTTAAGCAATTTTATCCATCACTGATTCTGAGTTTCAGAGTTTCAGGTCTTCTTCACTGCTGTCAGTCATTGCTTCTAGGAGTCCTAAATTCTGATAAAGGTCCACTTTGCTGAGAGTCTGTGATCACAACATACTTCAACAGAACCCCGAATAAATCCTAATGAGATGTCTACCGCAGAGAGTGGACTCTGCAGAAATTGCAATGTCTTGAGTCAAATAATTAACTTGGCAAAGCCTTCTCTGCTCTAAATACTAGCAACATCTCTGAACAGCAGACAGCATTTTAGAGTGATACATCTGGAAAGTTGCAAGCACAAAAATACATCTGTTTCCGTTGCTATAGAAAGATAAACAGGACCAGACTCAAGACACTGTGGGAAAAAAGTTCTTGCCTTAGTCTGCTTACTGTTTACTGCCTTTCTGGAGGAAAAAAAGGTCACAGATGTGCCAAATGGTGAGCACAAACTGGTATACAGTGCAGTCATCTCAAATGTTTCCTGTGAAGAATAAAAACAAGACTGCATCAACATGACAGAAAAAATACTCAGCTGATTTTTTATTTATTTATATTTGCCTACATTATATCAAATCCAAAAACATCAAGAAAGTCACATTTAGCTTTGCATTCAGGCTCTTTGAGCCATTTTGTTTAAAAATGGGTTAATTGTCCTTTTTAATGTTAGTCTGGTTATAGATATTTTTAGGATTTTCTAGCTTTCTCATGATAAACTATATGCGGTTGATTAACAATAGATTTATCTAATGCTTTCTTACAGCATTTGATATTTTTAACCCACACGATATCTTGGAAGTAATTTGCTACTTGCTAATTGAAGAGGTATTTACTTTTATTTGCCTAAAAATGACTGGTCTGACTGGTTTTTTGACTGAATTAAGTGAAAGTTTTGATATGCTGAAGAAGTCAGAAGTGGCCAAATGATCTAGAAGAACAACAACATTTTTTCCTTATGGGGTCAAATTATAAGCTTCTTGTCTCCAAGTGATCTGTCAAATATTTTCAGCCAGAAGCCATCAGATAAATGGAGATACTGGTTCACACTGGACCTTTTTGGAAGAGAGAATGAACCTTCCGCACAGTTACCTCTGCTGGCTTCACATTGGCCAAGTCCAGATTGAGGATCTATTAGTCATGTCTGACAGGAAAGCACACGGTGTATCCTTGGCGTTCAGGGTGATGTATGGGCATCTGATAGGGTATTTGCTTCTCCTGACAAATCCAGCACCTACTTTCCAACCAGCATCGAATAACCAAGGATCTGTGGGTACAGGAGGAGGGGCGGTTATTCAAGCGCTGGATTTGTGTTAAATCTAGGATCAGTGGGACCTAATGAATCTGCCATTGGAGGCATGCCCCAGTGAGAGGCAGAACTGTTGGCTACCAAGAAAACCACGTGCTGTTCCCCTTGCCTGAACAGCAGGGCTTTCAGCAAATGCCTCATAAAACCCAGGGACAGCTAGAACTGGGGAGGTATGTGTGCTTGAAGGCCCTCCTGATCATTTTTCCCCCTTTTAAACTCCGTTCAGCATGTTGACCCCCTGTTTTCCTTGCCATGGATTCAGAAGAGATGAAAGCCAGTGGGTTTTTCACCAGCAGGGAAAATAAATGAGGACTCAACTTAGAAAAAGGACAGCCTTTCTTAGGTTTTCTGGCACAGCTGCTGGGCATTCGGCATTAAATTGAAAGAGAGTATAAGCGATGCAGAAAATATGATCAAGATCACCCTAGGCAAGCAGGCATTCCTTTAAATGCATGGATAGCCTGGTATGAAAGATTTCACTAGGAGGGGAACACTGCTCAACTAGACCCAAATTGTCTGTCCTATGGCCCTGAACCTTTTCTTAATGTACATCCATGTATTTACTTATTTGTGGGAAATGCTGAAACCACAGAGTTCCTGTTTGCTCTGTTTCTTAGGCATAAAGTTATTCTGTGGTCAGAGACACCTAAGACCATTAGACACTCACACTACAGATCTGAAGAAGGGCTATTTACCCAAGCTTCCAGGAAAAATATTGACAAGGCAGTAAAAATACTTTCCTTGATTACTCAGCCTTGTATTTTAAACCTAAAATTACAGGAACTTTTCTCTTTTAGTCATTTATTTTTAGCTTCCCTATTTTTCTACCTTTTTGGGTTTTTTGGGCTCACCTTTTAAAAATGGTGTATTTATACTGACTGCAAATCGAGGAATAGCAAACTGTTTAGAGTGTTGTCACTGTTTTCTTCTGACCAGTTTTCAAGCTACTTGGGGACAAGTGAATCTCAGCTTCTGGAGATAAACGGGAAGAGGAAAATTTGTTACACGGCTGAAAGAAACTTCAAAAAGTTATTTAGTGTTGATTTTCAGGAAAGTCACCATATTAACCATTCCTTAGTTCCTTATTTTTTTTTTTTTTTTTTTTTTTTTTTTTTTTTTTTGAGACGGAGTCTCGCTCTGTCGCCCAGGCTGGAGTACAGTGGCCAGATCTCAGCTCACTGCAAGCTCCGCCTCCCAGGTTTATGCCATTCTCCTGGCTCAGCCTCCCGAGTAGCTGGGACTACAGGCACCCGCCACCTCACCCGGCTAGTTTTTTTGTATTTTTCAGTAGAGACGGGGTTTCATCGGGTTAGCCAGGATGGTCTCGATCTCCTGACTTCGTGATCTGCCCATCTCGGCCTCCCAAAGTGCTGGGATTACAGGCTTGAGCCACCGCGCCCGGCCAGTTCCTTATCTTTGACCAACGATCAGAAATAGTTACGAATCTGAAAGGGAGAAGTTGAGTTTGACTATCAACATCATACAGAGCGACCTCATTTGATTTCATTATGCTGTTCCAGAAACAAGAGATTCACACCATTGGTTCTTCCCTTACATCTTCACTCTATCAACTGTAACTCTACATGGAATTAGGCTATATATTTATTTGATTTTTTATTATTTGTCATTTTCACCATATTATAAACTACAGGAACCAGGGGGCTTCTCTCTATATCCATGACTTGTAGAAAAGGGTTGAGCACAGAGGAGGTGCTTAAAAATGCTTTTATTGTTCAATGAATACGTCAAAGTTTTGTCAGTTGACTGACATTTTAAAATTTGATCTAGTTATTTGTTTACAACAGCCAATGCTTATTTCTTTTGAATTTCTCATCTACAAAGACTTCCTTTTTTTCCCTGAATGCAGAATATTGGATAGGACTTGTCACAATGTGAGAAAATTGCTCACAGAAACGATCAATGAGGCTGAGTCCTGCCTTCGAATTCCTCCTGAATAAACCTACATAATCTTCAAAGCGAATGAATGAATCATGCCTACACTGTCAGCTTCTGCTGAGCACTCTCAAGCGTTAGGTACTATTTTTACCACTTCTGCCTGGGGTCCGCTAAAGTGCTCCTGCTGCTTTGACCTGCCAGTTTGTATTTTATATAACATTGCCTACTTTATATCCTGCCGTAAAAATACATACCCTTCTGGCTAAACAGTCATTCAGAACACACAGTGGGCTTTGACTAAGATAAAAGAATATTTGGTCACCTGGCAATGAAACACACAGTTGCCTTCTCCTGGAATGGATAACTGATACTCAAGAGAGAAAGATATCTAGTTGGATTAGGAAGAAAGGTGTTGCCACTTAGTTTTGGAAACCCTGAAGAAAAACTTGTGCAAAATGAGCCAATGCCTCATTAGCTATTAGGGATTTAGGCACATGGCGGATTATTCACCTAAAACTTGTTTTCTGGGTAACAGAATCCTATGTTTGGAAGAGGCCTGAGAGGCCAGACCACCTTCCTAACATTCAGCAAATTTTTGGCTTTCTCCTCTTACGGAGGAGAAACAATTATCTCCTGATAATTGTTTATGCTTGGAGAGTGCCAAACCCAGGCAACATAATTAGGAAAGTAAATCTACGGATGCAAGAATTTAATGCAAGCTTATAAACTCATTCCAATGATAGGTAGATGTCTGTGCCATCATCATTGTCAAGGATATCTGTCCAACTACTCTTATGCATAGTAGGCATGATAAGGACTTGACAATACTTAAATAGTAATGAGGAACATTTATGGGGCATTTAGGATATGACATATGCTTTTCAAAGTGTTCCAAAGCCTTCTCTGACTTCTTGCCATAATATCTAAGGTAGATGCTCTTATTATCATTCCCATTTATAACACTGGAAACAAAAATTCAAATAAGTTAATTTTGCTGCCATCACCAAGATTTGAAACCAAAGAGCTTTCTTCAGAACCCACCTAAGGACATTTCCAGTCCTGACAATGACCGAGAAGTTGTTTGTATGGCCTGTGAAGTACCTTACCAAAATGACTCATTTTCATTCAGCTTCTAAGATTTGGCTGCTTCTCTATTTTCAAATCCACAAATATTATAATTTCCACGAGAAACCTCAGAGGTCCCATTTCTGGCTCAGCAGAGGGTTAACACACACTCCACCCAAGAGTCTCCCAGTACTGGGCTTCATTCATTTTCCAAAATATAGCATTTTCTGTTTATTAGTCTACTCCACATCATTAAAGGAAACCCACACATCAGCAGTTAGCTGAACCCCAGCCAGGCAGTGTTGCAGTGACCTTGACCTCATCACCCCCTTGAGCTGTTGGACTTGATCAATTCACAGAAACCAAACTTCTGTAGTAGAGGCTTTTGACTAAAACAAATGAGGGTGTTTCAGCAGCCTGCTTTCACAAGGAATCAGCAGTTAGCTGAACCCTAGCGAGGCAGTGTTGCAGTGGCCTTGACCTCATCACCCCCTTGAGCTCTTGGACTTGATCAATTCACAGAAACCAAAGTTCTGTCGTAAAGGCTTCTGACTAAAACAAATGAGGGTGTTTCAGCAGCCTGCTTTCGCAAGGAACCAGCTGCTCTCTTCTGAAATGTCTCTTGGCATTCATTCATCAAACATTAAAAATGAAAGTTTCCAGGAGAAAATGAGTGGAGTTTTATGAGTTGCCGATTTATCTGACATGCAGATAAAAGTGGTATACGTCCTATGACTTGAGGAATGCTGAGGTGAGACTTGGCCCCAGTGCCTCTCCCTCATGCCTCTGCCTGCTGCCATTAGAGCTTCATGCCTTAGAGATATTTGCGTCTGCCCTGAAAATCAAAATGCAAACACAGGGGGCTTCAGTCAATCTCTAACATTCTTCTGTGATTCAGTTAATCCTTCGAGGAATTGGGCCATAGAATCGGTAAAGTTTAGTCTGGAGAGAGAAGGGGAGAAAGGAGAAGGCACACTTGGCTCAAAGGAACCAGACTGGTGGATGAGACCTAGGAGAAGCTGGCAAGTGGAGACTTGGGACAGTCAGCACCCCCGAGGAGGACACTTCACACCTGAAGGAGAGGAATCTTAATACCCTGGCTTTAGACCTCTCCTGGTAGGCTTCCTTCCCGGTCTCAGTCCCCACCATCCTCAGGGCTAAGTCTACTGGAGTTACAACCTCGAGCATATGAAAATGGAAAGGTGGCAGTGAAACTTTGTTAATTTAAAGAAAAGATAGGTAAGGGGGTGTTCCCTTATGCTAGGAAAGAGAAGTGCTTATAATGTAGCAGATAGCAAGCACTTATTGTTATGGAATGGGTAGATGACCATTGTGGAACGATTAATGGAATAAAAATGAACTCTATCCATCTTCAAAAGACCCTCTCTTAATTTACATGAACTTTTATTTGTCTACATTTATTTACTGTGTTTTTTAGTATTCCTTGAAAAGAGAAAAGATTATCATCCAGCTAAGGGAATAGAAGGAAGTACCTCTTAGAGCCAGAAGAAAGGCCCATTGATCTCCAAAGTATTCTGCTATTTACAAAATCTGGACAAACGGGAACTCTTTGTCATGTGATTTGGTAATGGCATGGCTGACCTTGCCGAGCCAACAGTTCCACACACCAGGTGGTTTCCTGACTAATTGTGATAGAGGAGTTTTTGTTTGATATGTCTAACATACAACATACCTGGCCCATAGTGAATTTTTAATACTTGTGATTTGAATGAATCAATTCGTGGACAAATAAGTCCCTTATTTTGGGGCCTATATCTGTGGGGCTGACCGACCTTAAACTTAATTATTTATAACAGGTGGAAGAAATGAATGGCAGAGTGCTGGATATTGTTGGTAAAGATGTCCACCAACAATTCTTCCCATCTCCCAGCATGAATGACAAAGCTCCCATCAAGCGGTAGAGTCTGATGGGCTTATGACTTGTGCTGACCAACTGAATGCATTGAAAATGATTTTCTGGTGCCTCTGAGCTCAGATCTTGGGAGGACTTGCAACTTTTGTTTTCTTCCTTTTGGTATCTAGGTGTCACTGAAAAAAGCTAGGGTTAGACTTCCACATGTAAAAAGAGAGAAGCCCAGCCAGCTCCCAGCCATTCCAGCCACTCCAGCTGAGGTGCCAAATACATGAGTGTATTATCCTGGGTGTTTCAGGCCTAGCTAAGCTGCTAGCTGAGTGCAGCCACATGGTTGACCCCAGTTGACACCTCATGGAAAAGGGCCCACCTGAGTCCAGCCAACCCACAGCATCGAGAGAAAGAGTAAAATATTGCTGTCTTAAACCCTACATCTACAGGTAAATTATTAAGTAGTGATAAATAACTGAAACCCTTAGTAACCCAGACTCGCTAAGCTCAGAAGCACTTACTTCCCTAGGGGGCAGGAGTCTTTAGTGATGCCTCTTGTGCTGTGTATATTTTGTCCCTGTTGCAATTTGTGTCTCCCCTGCAGATCGAATGACTGCATGTGTCACCAGGGATTGGGATAACTGTAAAGGCCTTATCACCTGGGATTTAGTTGAGTGGAATCCTGCAGTGGGAAGAGCAAAGAGAAAATATGCCCAAAGAGGCAGGAGTAATTTATAGCAGTAGAGTCTGACTAATAGTTGGCTGTATCAGCATCCTGACTTAACTGAACAAACTAGCCACAGACACTCTTAAAAAACAAGGATATATGCATATTATTTTATGATTAAAAAGTGCTTTGGGCCAGGTACGGTGGCTCACGCCTGTAATCCCTGCACTTTGGAGGGCCAAGGCAAGTGGATCACCTGAGGTCAGGAGTTCAAGACCAGCCTGGCCAACATGGTGAAACCCCATCTCTAGTAAAAATACAAAAACTAGCCAGGTGTGGTGGCAGGCACCTGTAGTCCCAGCTACTTGGGAGGCTGAGGCAGGAGAATCACTTGAACCTGGGAGGTGGAGGTTGCAGTGAGCCAAGATCATGCCATTGCATTCCAGCCTAGATGTCTGTCGAGAGCAAAACTTCATCTCAAAAAAAAAAAAAAAAAAAAGTGCTTTGACGTGCCCTGCATCATTTCATGCTTATCTCAAGGCCTCTGATATACTTTTAAAAGATATTCAACTTTTATTGAGATGTATTACATAAAATGAAATCGTCATACTTTAAGTGTATGAGTTAAAGACTTTCGACAAAATATATACACTCATGTAACTCCACCTGAGTTGAGATGTAGAACATTTTAATTTTTCCAGAAAGTTACGTCGTATCTTCTTCATTCAATACTCTCCACCACCCAACCCAGGGAAACATTGATTGAGTTTCTGTCACTATAAGACAGTCTTGCCTCTTTTAGATCTCCCTCCCTCCCTCCCTCCCTCCCCCTTCCCTCCCTCTCTCTCTCTCTCTCTCTCTTTCTTTCTTTCTTTCTTTCTTTCTTTCTTTCTTTCTTTCTTTCTTTCTTTCTTTCTTTCTTTCTTTCTTTCTTTCTCTTTCTTTCTTTCCTTCTTTTTCTTTCATAAGGTCTCTCTATGTTGTCCAGGCTGGTCTCATACTCCTGGGCTCAAGCAATCCTCCTGCTCCAGCCTCCCAAAGTGCTGGGATTACAAGTGTGAGCCACTGTGCCTAGCTCTATTTTAGAATTTGATAATTTGCTCCCAGTTTCTTTTATCCAGTGTAATGAATGTAAGATTCATCCATGATGTTGTATCAGTCAGCCATTCTTTTGAGAAAGGGCTTCTTTCTCTGATTTTACTGAGGTGGAAACTGAAACTCTAACAAGAGGTGGGCAGTTTGTCTGACGGTCTCAGCTCACAAGTAGACCCACTAGGACTCCCACATTAATTTTATGCTTCCTAGTTTACTTACCGTGATGCAGCTCTTGGTGCTGAACTGAAAGGAAGGGAGCATTCACTCTCACTTTGCCAAACATTAATCATATGATGGAGGCGTATGGAACACGAGGAAAGAGCGTATTCTGATCATCTGATGCAAGGATCACTCTATGGCTTACAGGATAAGTACCTGATATAGCCAAACTGATCTGAACCCTTTGCCTGGATATTTGAATAAAGAATAGGGTAAAACCTTTTCTGTTATTAAAAGCTGTTAGCTATGATGCTTTGATGCTTAGGACTGGCCAGAAGGCATGTTTCTTGCCTTATGGAGGAAATTTAAATAAAGAAAGAGGTTGACATACAGAGAAAAGCAACCTAAAACACAGAAAATCCTCACTGTTTGAAACTCTGGTTGCATTTGTTTTTTGAGGGCTAGCAGCATTCTTGTCCTTCCAGTGAACTGGTTATTTAACCCTTCATTTGATAATGTGAGATGCTTCATTATCTATGAGTAAATTTCCTCTAAGTTAGTTTGAGTTAGTTTTCTATCACTTGCCATCAAAAGACCCCTGAATAACACATTTCACTTAAAAGAATTTAACTGGAATTAGTCATTTGCATAATATTGCCACATCTTGTAAAAGATCCTCAGTTTTCTTAGTAACTCAAGTTAAATATGCTGCATCGGTATTGTGCCAGGAAGAATGAAAGCCGGGTATTTACCCTTTCAAATAATCTTTGTTTCCATTTGGCATATGCAGAGGTTGAAATATTAACAGTGCATCCCAGGAGAAAACCTAGCTCTGTAAGGCCTACGGGTGATAAAACGTATTATATAAATACACTGTGTTCAAGATCAGCAAATTGTATACATTTTGTTCCTGCTGGGAGCTACTCATTTTTATGGAAAATCTCCTGGCCCACTATAATAAATGTGAATAAAACTGCTGGGGAATACTTTAATTCTTCTCATATCAAATGCAGGTAGTGAATAATGTCTTATATATTTTAGATCCCATTTTTGGAAGTGGAAAACTCATATGCAGGAAAGACTGGAGGTAGTTCACTTCCCTTTAAATACAACAAATGCCACAAGCAAAAGTAAGTCCTTCATGTTTCATGCAAATAAAGTCCCCATTTTTTGAGGATCAGTTCCTACTTATGTTATCAGTGGTCCCAAAAGAACTATACAAGAAGCAGAAATTGACCCTTGGTTGAGTTTCTCTTTTTCTTCCTTTTGTTATTTCACTCTTGTTGATTTTAGTGTGTCCTTTGTTTTGCTGCTTTTTCTTCTGTCGTTGTTTCCCTGTTTTTTCTCATTTCCCCAGGGATTCTTGAGAGTAGAGTCCAGTCCTCCACCAGTCCTCCACTCCTCTTCATTATGCCCAATTGAGAACAAGAGGGAATGACCTTGTCACCTTTCCACAAGCAGAAGGAGCAGTCAAGGTTTCCAGTTTGGATCTCCATGCTCCAGCATGTTGAGATGCTCAGAGGGTGAATGAATGAGAAACAGAGGGTAAGTGAATTAACGATTTTGATTGTCTTCAAGATGTTAGCTCTTGCACACATGTAGCAATTCTTGATTGCTTAAGAGGTCCCTGGTGTGTTTTTGGCAAGTGAAGACCTTTACATGTGCCTGGCTCTGGGTCAAGTGACATGCAAAGGTCTGGGATTGCTTAAGTACTCATCTGCCTGTGTTTTCTTCCAATTCCTTAGAAAGAAAACTAAAAACAAAGATTAAGAAAGAAAAGGGGTGTTGACCCTGGTGACCAAAATAATTCCTTTTAGATAAATTCCAAGATAAACTTCAAGACTGAAACGATAAGACACTCCTCAATGGAGTACTTGCAGAGAATAAGAACTAACACAGGCTTTCTTTAAAATCAGATTAAAAACCAAAAGTCTGCAACCCTTGGAAATGTGTATGTATATGTAGGTTTGGTTTCATCTTATGAGCTTAATAGTGATTATTAATGTGACTTTCAAATCTAGGGTGAGGTCCTAAGTGAAACATAATTCTGAATAGAGGCTGCTTTTAGTGGATGATATACTAATCCAATTAAGAAGGCACTTATGCATTAAAAGAAATAAACATAACTAGCTGAAAAAATTCAAAAATATAAAAAATTACTGAAAATGTTTTTCATATGTAAATGACCATGCTTCGTATTAGTTACATGTAGCCCAGATAACCAAGATAAGTATCTGAAATTCTAAATGGAGAGAGGAAAGAAAGGAGAACAGAAAGTATCTTGAGGATCCTAGGAAGCCACACCAATCTGCATCTCAGAGGATCCAAGCTTTTCTCTCTTGTCTAACAGGAACCATTCCTATCTTTCGTTTTCTAAGGGTCTCCAAGAAACAGGTACATACCCCACTAGGAGCTGGAAAGCAGAACATGTATTGTTTTCTCTTGGCTTAGGGCATACTGTTCCCTTTGCTCTATAGAAAAAGTGGTTCCTCTTCTCCCTTGCCATAAGATCATATATGAAATATAGCAACGTGCTGTCAAACTCCAAATAAAAAAGGGGCAAGAACAGTTATGAAACTTGATGATAGTTTGAAGTGGGATAGTGGATGGACAGCCCTCAGAAGCTGTGAAAGAAACCTCTCTGTCCCCTCCCCTGGTTTAGACCTGGCCACCCTGTCATGTGATACATGCTCAGGATCTAGTCTTAGAATGAGATAGGATATTCCCATATAAAGTCAATAATCTGAAAAGTATATGAAGAAGAAGGAGGGGATGAGAAAGGGGATGCTTAGGCCACCTACTGCTTTGTGTAAACTAGCTTAATTGATATTTTTTTCCCACTAACACCATTGATATTGAAGAAATGGGGGTGTCATAGGGGGATTAGTTGCAAGTGTGAGACATAATTTTGATCATGGAGCCCTTCAAGATTGCATGACGTTAAGTGGCTGGTGAAAGGTCCAAATAGGGCTTTGGGCATATGCAGCTCAGGGACAAGAAAAGGCCAAGAAGATATAGAAAACATGGAGGAGGGTGAGAAATAAAAATACAAAGTGAAGTAGAAGAGCAGCTCAACAAGGGAGAGGAATAAGGATCCATTAAAATCTCAAAGTGCTCTCTCTCTCTTATCCCTATTGTAGATACTATAAAGTTGTTATTTGTTTCACATGGATTATTAAAAAAAAAACACTTTCCTATGATACTGAACATTTTAAGGGCTGGACCAGGCCACGTGTTTTATGCTTTCTGTATTCTATCACCTCTCTCAACCCAGTGCCAGGAGGAAGATCTGCACCCCATAAATACTCATTTTTTGAGGGCTTGATTAGAGATGGCTAGAAGACTAAGCTCAAAATGAAAAAGATGGAAGAACCAGTTTCTCCTTTGCTCTATTTTTTTTCCCCTAAGGGAATTTTTCTTCAGTGACAATTTGCTGTTGGAGATGTTAAGAAAAAAAAAAAGAAGGAGAGAAAGACAAAGAGGTAAAACTAATTCTCCTTCTCTAGTTCTCTGAGACTCCAAAATCTGTTGCCAGTACAGCCAAGAAAATCATCAGCTTCTTAGGTAAAATGATTTCTCAGAGCCACTTTGGCCCTCACACTTGCTTTTGGACTCTACTTGTCTCTTGAACCTTTGCCATTGACAAAATCTTAAGCTCAGGACAGAACAAGGCGCCCATTGGACTAAGAACGAAACTGCCAAACTGCCAAAAGGGAGACCTTAGGCATAGGACACATGGGGCCACTATTTTCTTCACACTTGATGTTTAATAGGCCACGTGATATTGGTCTGAACTGCGATGGAAAAGAAGGTCTAGTTCAACATGATAAGGTTCTGAAAACATTGCTCTGACAAATGGTGAAAATTAAGTTTGACACGCGGAAGAATACTGAAGAATCAGAACCGGACAAATAAAAAACAGTAGAAGCTGCCCCTGCACCTGATAGTTATGTGAGACTTTCTCATCAGCCACCAAGAGGTTTATGGAGCAGCAAACTTTTCCTGGTGGTGGGGGCGGCAGACTGGAGGGCACCGTGTAAAGGTTTATGGGAGTCATAGAGAAAAATGGTGTTGGAATTTTTTCTTTCTCCCTTTCTCCCCTCCATTGCCCCTTTTTGTTTAGCTTAGCTAGTTCTGAAGTCTGCCATAGAAAAGGCCTTGATTATCAAATGTAATATTCACATAAGATTTTGCTGTTCAGCCTCGCATTGGGGAATATACAGGGCTTCAGTGTTCCTTAATAAATTACCTCTTCGTGTAGCAATTAACCCCCTTCTGTGAAGGTTCAGTGTTTCCTTGGTCCCGTGCCAGTGCTAACAGCTATGGCTTAGCATTCTTTTTAATGGGCTGCATTTACTGCTGAGAGTGGGGAAACATAAAATATTAACACTTAAGCATCTTTTACACTTCTTTGAACGTGAGATTACGTTGAAAATATAACTGACTTTTCATTCTTAAACCTGATATTTGCTTAGAATTCCACTGGACCCATGAAAATGTTTCGGTAAGTGGTTTCTGTTGATTTATTAACTCCCATGAAAGCCTCATGGAAATCCCTTGCCACCAAATATTTAATATGTTTTATGCATGCTTACAAAAGTCTTGTTTACCAATTCTGGCTTTCCCACATTTTTAAGATAATAAATGATTTGGAGCGCAGCATGATGTACTCCTGTTTTTCTCCTTCCAAACCGTCTGTTGGGGAAAAGAGGACTCGAACTGATTGATAGGTACAGGTAAAGTTGACTTGGTCTCTCCATTACAAATCTATTTGTTGTTATCTTCACTCAAGTGTGCGTGTGTGTTTTTTTTTTTTTTTGTATTACCTTTTCTGTATTACCTTTTGATGTGAAGATTTAATGAGATGAATAATGTGGAAATGTTTGTAATCTGTATATTATTTATTCTTCATTCTTTATATAGTAAATACATATATGTGTGTGCGTGTGTGTGTGTGTGTATATATATATATATATATGGACATACAATACAGTTGGCTATCCACATCCATGAATTCAACCAACTGTAGATTAAAAAAAAATTTGGAAAAGATAATAATACAACAATAAAAAGTAATACAAATAAAAATATAGTTTAACTATTTACATAGAATTAACATTGCATTAGGTATTGTAAGAATTCTAGAGATGATTTAAAGTATATGGCAAGATGTGTGTATGTTACACACAAGTAGTATGCCATTTTATATAAGGGACTTGAACATCTGTGGATTTTGGTATTCATAGGGATCCTGGAACCAATCCCAGGTGGATTCTGAGGGATGACTGTACATATGTGTATATATATACTACATATACAATATACATGGTATATATGTCTACATAAACACTACATATATAAACACTGTATGTGTATATATATAGTATATGGACACAGTATTTATGCACACACGTAAAATATACACACTACATATACTATACAGAGAACAACAATTAAGTAACATACATATAAATGTCTATGTCTGTGTATGTACACATATGCAAACACACATATCTATTTATTTTAGTGTCTGCTTCGCAAAACTAGAGTAATAGAGGTGAAACTAATTTCAAGAGTTTATATGCATCCGTCTTATTGTTTCAGATGGTTAAAAATCTTAATTCACGGAGATTGATCTATTTTCTTCTTTGTTATATCGAGAGAAAGCTATTACATAGAAATAAACAATAACCACATGATAATTTCTCATAAACTAAATAAATTTAATTTTCTGATATTTGTTTCTTTTCTTTTGCCTTCTTTTTTATCTTTGCATTTCTGCAATAGAACTTACATATTTCATGGTCATTAAATATGTATAGATTGACTGGTGGTGAGCTTTATTCTGGTTCTTCTAAACATTATTTTGTGTACTAATATTGCCTCTGACGTGTCTTCTGATGTTTAGATAATCTGACAGTTTAGACAATTTGCCTTATAAATTAGTTTTATAATTAACATAAGTTTCTTTCCTTGGAATCATTATTTAATACTGCTGAAAGTGAAAATGAAAACCATGTTGACTCCCTCCGTTTATAAAAATGAGATCCAAGTGTTGCTTAAATTTTAAATATATCTACTTTTTTTCTTGCTTACTATACTAGCACTCTTTTAGAGCTTTCTCCCTAAAGTGGGATCATTTTAGCTCTCTAACACTGGGGCTGGCAAACCTTGGACTATGGCCCAAGTTCACCTCTGCCTGTTTTATACATAAAATTTTATTGGCGCACAACCACACCCATTCATTTATGCATTGTCTATGGTTGTGTTCATGCCACAACAGCAGAGTTAAATAATTGTGACAGAGACTCTATCACTCGCGATGCTGAAAATAGTTACTGTCCAGTCTTTAGAGGAAAGGTTTGCCAATATCTGCACAGAGATGGACATTTAGCAGCATTAGTGATGCTGTTATGAAAACAAGCCTTCATATCCTTGTTTAATATATTGTTAGGTATCTTAATAAACTCATCCATTTAGTAATAAGTATATTAATTTAATGTCTATTAATAAATTATTATAATACATTTATCCACTGATAAATGCATCCAATTCAGGGACAGTTTCAATATACATTTGAATGTTTCACATTATACATGTTTACATTTAATTGCTTGTGTCCAAGATAATTATCTTTTCTAGACCTGGAATCTGCCAAAAGTTTTTCAAAATCTGAGTTCTATTGCCTTTTTTTTTGGGTTACAGAAATATTGTTTTACATGATAATTAAAATTCTGGCTTTGGGTGTCTGATAGGTCATGATGAAAAGCAAGATCTGCCACTGAATGACTGTTAGTACCTGCTAAGCGCCTAGAAAGGAATACATAAGCTTTGGTATGTCACTTGAACTCTCCAAGCCTTATTTTCTTCATTTATGAAATGGAGAGAATGAGAGTATCCATCTCACAGGTTTAATTTGATAATTAATTTAAATAAATGTATATTGTCTGGGCGCGGTGGCTCACGCCTGAAATCCTAGCACTTTGGGAGGCCAAGGTGGGTGAATTACTTGAGGTCAGGAGTTCGAGACCAGCCCAGCCAAAATCGTGAAACACAGAAATTAGCCAGGCATGGTGGCGGGAGCCTGTAACTCAGCTACTCGGGAGTCTGAAGCAGGAGAACAGCTTGAACCCAGGGGGTAGAGGTTTAAGTGAGCCAAGATAGTGTCACTGCACTCCAGCCTGGGCTACAGAGTGAGACACTGTCTCAAAAATAAATACATAAATAAATAATAAAAATGATATAATGATGTTCACAGATTAAGGCCAGAGCACATGCCATATGCCCCATACATAATTAGTGTGTTTTTCTATGATAAACGAAGTAAATGTACAATAAAAAATAATTACAATAACATTGTAGTTGTCTCTATTCTTCACCTAACGTATTCCATATAGTCCATAGTCTTATTCCAAACTCAGTGGCCTTGGCTGCTTCTTTCACTCATAAAGCTCAGCAGTTCATTCTGAGCCATAATGACATGATGTGAGGCAAAACAGAGTTCCTAGTTTATTTATGTTTCTTAATTACTCTCCCTCATTCAGTCTCGCTGTCTCCAAGCACAATTAAAATGCTATGTGCTTCTCTAACATGCCAAACAATTCTTGGTCCCCAACCACACTGGAATCTCAAACTGATGAAATGATTACGGGAGAGGAAAATCTCAGAGGTGCCCCATGGTGTTATCAAGAATGCTCACATTCATGTGGACACATGGGAATTCTAATGGTGCGATCCACATTCTGACAATGCTGTGTAGCTGAAACACCGTCAGGGCAGATTCTTATTCATCTGGCAGTTTTTGATGTTTATACTATGCTGGCATTTTTATCTTTTACATAGTTGTTGTAGTATCTGAAACTCTATCATTAGAGAGCCATTTCTCTGAGGATAGTCTTCTCTCTACAAAATAAGCAAGTGCTTTTTTTGTAGCAGAACTTTTTCCCAGGTAAAAAATAATTTCTCCTTCCACTAAAGTTGCCGCATTTTACCTTACTTGCTTTTTCTTTCTTTCTTTTTTTTTTTTTTTTTTTTTTTTTTTTTTTGAGACGGAGTCTCGCTCTGTGGCCCAGGCTGGAGTGCAGTGGCGCGATCTCAGCTCACTGCAAGCTCCGCGTCCTGGGTTTACGCCATTCTCCTGCCTCAGCCTCCCGAGTAGGTGGGACTACAGGCGCCCGCCACCACGCCCGGCTAGTTTTCTGTATTTGTTAGTAGAGACGGGGTTTCACTGTGTTAGCCAGGATGGTCTCGATCTTCTGACCTCGTGATCCGCCCGTCTCGGCCTCCCAAAGTGCTGGGATTACAGGCTTGAGCCACCGCGCCTGGCCCTTTACTTGCTTTTTCATAGTATGCATTATATACTACCTTATAGTCATGTGCAGATTAATCTGAATAATTTCCCCATCCAGTCTCCATACTTCTTAAGAGACCTGGGTATGAACTACACATGCCTAACTGTCAGTGTGGTCCAGACACTACCGGCACATAGGCATTTTTCAGCAACTGTTACCAAGATAAAAACTGTTTATTTCCACAAGACCTTATCTCTGAAAAAAAATTTGCTTTAGAAGAATTCTAATACCAGTTAATGAAAGTTATACTATATTGATCAAATAATCCCTTCTGCCATGGATTGAATGTGATATCCCCCTCAAATTCATATGGTGGAACCCTATCCTTCAATGGGATGGTATTTGGAGGTGGGGCCTTTGGGAGGTAATTAAGGTGAGATAAAGTCATGAGGGTGGGGCCTGCATGATGGGACTAATGCTTTTATGAAAAAAGGAAGAGATCTGAGATCTTGCTTTCTCTGTCATGGAAGGACACAGCGAGGAGACATCTGTCTGCAAACCAAAAAACAAACCCTCACCTGGAACCAAATGGCAGGCACTTTGATCTTGGACTTCTCAGTCTCTAAACTGTGAGAAATAATTTTTTATTTGTTTAAGCTGCTCAGTTTATTGTATTTTTGTTACAGCAGCCTAAACAGATGAAGACACCATCTTCTGAATATTTACTTTCCACAAATACTGTTGGGTGGCTAGCCCTGTGCCCATGCCTGGCCCTCTTCTCCTTTGCCCATTTGCACTTTTAGATCTGCCAAATTATTGCTTGCCTTTGCAGTATTCCTTGAAGCTATGTGTAGCCATGTGACACAGATCTGGGCAATAGAATATAAGAGGAATCTGCTGGGACTTCTGAGGAAGCCTTCAATTTCCTCACAAAAGGGATAGATGTCCCTAGCACCAGGCTTCCGCCTTCATTTCTGACTTGAACAGGGACCTGATGCCTGGCCCTCTGTTCCATCTTGTAGGGAGATGGCACTCTTCGGGGTTATGAATGGCGAATGGCTTACAAACTTTGTTCCGTCTGCCTCTTTCTTGACACGTTCCAATCTTGTAATGTAATTTCCATTAACTCATCTATATTAGTGGGTCCTAATAGAAATAGGTTACCTCAGCCTCAAGAGAAATAAAGCTGGCAGGTAAGGTTTGTGGCACTCTGAAAATTACCCTGAGATATATGTGAACTTATATGGGACTTGGAGAATTTGTTTGGGGCCCTGCCTTTTGACATACTTCTGTTAGAATAAAAAATTTAGCATCTAATATCCTAAGGACAAAAAAGTCCATATACTAGGATTTTTTAAATTTCATTTTTTAATTGTGATGTACATATGCATAAAATAAATTTCACCATTTTAACCATAAAAGAAGTGGTGCATGGACAGAGGAGCATGGTTCCTTGACAACACTGTTGAGCTCCTTAACTCACTTTAGTAACCAGGTACCCCAAACTTCATGTGAAATCATACAATGAACCTACCCCCACCCCTTTTTTTAACATCGTTTAAGTTGTATTTAACGCTGCTTGAAAACCAAATGTAGTCTTAACTATTGAACAGATAATAACAAATTCAACAGGATTCTACTAAAACACTTAGGAGATGCAACTGGAACTCATACCCTAATCTAACTATTGTGCATAAAGAGTAAGCAAAATAAATAGCACAGTATTTAAGAATAGGGGTTTAGTTTTGATCACCAGCCCCACCTAACCCACTAATTCATTGATGTAAGCTATTTTCTCTTCCTAAAGTTCAATTTCTGTATTTGTAAAATGGACAAGATTATGTAATAAAAAATATAAGAATTAAATGAGAAAAATGCATAGAAAACATCATTTGGCACATAGTAAGTATGCAATAAAGATTCGCTTTTCAATATTTATGATTTTATAGTATGAAGTCATGCTAACGGACTTAATTTATGAAATCTGTTATGTTTTATTGAGGTTCTACTGTACGAGTTCACAATTCAAACTTTTAGATGCTATACTGTCCTGCCTTGATCTGACACCCATAAATCAACTCAATTTTATTTACTATTTCTTTCAAAAGTGACATGAAATGATACTAGTTCTATGTTTATTATGCTATTATTATTATTTTATTTCTAGCACAATTCCAGTTTATCACAGTTCAATTAGTTCAAAACCAAAAATTCATTACAGTGAGGTTTATTAGAATTAATTGCCATTACTATTAATGTCAAATGCCAAAGTGAATTTGAATTGCCCCATCCATTCACATGAATGCTGGTTACTTCTCTTGCCCACTCAATGTTCCAAGTTTTTATTTGTTCATTTTAAGATTAAGAAAAAACCCTTAATAGGTTTCTTTTCTTTCTTTCTCTCTTTCTTTCTTTCTTTCTTTCTTTCTTTCTTTCTTTCTTTCTTTCTTTCTTTCTTTCTTTCTTTCTTTCTTTCTTTCTTCTTTCTTTCTTTCTTTCTTTCTTTTTTTTCTTTCTTTCTTTTCTTTCTTTCTGTTTCTCTTTCTTTCTTCCCCTTCCTTCCTTTCTTCCTTTTTCTTTCTTTCTTTCTTCTTTCTTTCTTTCTTTCTTTCTTTCTTTCTTTCTTTCTTTCTTTCTTGCTTGCTTTCTTCTTTCTTTCTTTCTTTCTTTCTCTCTTTTTCTTTCTTTCCTTCCTTCCTTTTTCTTTCTTATTTCTCCTTCCTTCCTTCCTTCCTTCCTTCCTTCCTTCCTTCCTTCCTTCCCTCCCTCCCTCCCTCCCTCCCTCTTTCTTTCTTTCTTTCTTTCTTTCTTTCTTTCTTTCTTTCTTTCTTTCTTTCTTTCTTTCTTTCTACTCAGTTTGGAAGCACTCTTATGCCTGGTTAACATACCTAAAACAGGAGACACTAAATGGAAGACAGGTATGATTTATATGAGAAAGAATGAACATAAAAATCACACCCCACTTAGAGGAAGAGACTGGGACCTAGTCAAAATAGTCAGAGATGAAAGCTTAGCAACTTCGCACATTTTAAGCACTGCCTGGAATTCTGACTGATGGGATATTCTGGAAGGAGGCTTAAGCAAATAAGTAGGCTAAGAGGAACACTGAAGTTGTTTTATGCTGTGGCTATTTTAATCTTTGGGCATGAACTAGTAATTATTTTCATAGGAAGTGGGGGCAGAAGTAACCAGGGGATTTCTGAGGCCCATAATGGACTTCTGTGGTGTGAGCTGAGAATCTAATATTATACCACAAGATTACCAAGCTCGCCATCTCTTCTGACCAGAGAAAATTTTAATTCACATTCCAGCCTCAGTGTGTCCTTTTGGCTTGGGTCTGCAGAGGGGGACTTCATCTCACTGCCTGGGCTTTAGAATAAGTAAAATGGTATTAGCTGTTGTCGTAGAGGCAAACCTTAAGAGATTGACTGAATCCAAGGCTTTTAGGGAGGTATGCATAAGATGCTTCTATAGTTTAAAGTCTGTTTCTTTACAGGTACCTGAGATTAATTATCCAAAACAGAGGAATAACTCTCAAGTCTCTGCTACTTAGAAGAAATTTAAAGTATCCAGGGAAATACAAAAAACAGTAAACACCATCCAATTACATTCTTCTTGTGCTGACAATATAGTTTTAAGACTTTTTTTTCTTTTCTTTTTTTTTTAGATGGAGACTCTTTCTGTCATCCAGGTTGGAGTGCAATGGCATGATTTTGGCTCACTGCAACCTCTGCTTCCTGGGTTCAAGTGATTCTCCTGCCTCAGCCTCCTGAGTAGCTGGGATTACAGGCCCACGCCACCACACCTGGCTAAACATTTTTGTATTTTTAGTAGAGATAAGGGTTCATCATGTTGGTCAGGCTGGTCTCGAACTCCTGACCTCGTGATCTACCCACTTGGGCCTCCAAAAGTACTGGGATTACAGGCATGAGCCACTGCGCCTGGGCCATTTCTTAAATTAATAACAAAAGTCAATGTATCTGAGTCTTTTCTCTCTTATATAAGAAATCCTTTGAGGACAGTCTTTTTGAAACTTACTCTACTGTGACTTTGCCTAGCTCCCTGCACCTTATGACCAGGGTGACATTAAACGTGTCTGTAATGGAGAATGAAGAGGAAGAAAATGTTCAAGTTACTAGAATGATCCCTTATTATCCCGTTACATTGTTATTTATTTCAAACACTGTATCTTTTTTTCCTAAACACATATATGACATAAATATTATCTCATTTCTCTTCATCTCCTCCTTACAGGTACAGGATATTAAAAATAATAATGTCATCCTGAGGTTTACTAGTTTCAAAAAGGAGATTCTTTGTGGTTTACATATTTGGTGGGGCATTTGATATAAGAATATCCCCTGAGTTAAGCCCTGTTCCTTGACATCATAGTTTTCCTACATACCACAGCTAGATTAATCTTCCTAAGGCATTATTTTTATTGTGTCAGAAATGAACCTTGGTTTCTGCTGTCCGTGGTGTAGTTTCTTCTGCAATCTGGCTGGCACTAACTTTCAAGCCTCGTTACTCCTTTACTTGAACTTGAGTACTAAGGTTCAGACAAACTTGGTTGCTAATTACTCTTCCAACATATTGTGTAATCTTTCATTTGTGAGTTTTTGGTTGTCCTTCACTTTGGAACCCCCTGTCATCTGCCTCTATGTCAATCTGGTTTATGCATCATGGTTTAAATTAAAAGCCCTTTCCTCCAAGAGCCCTGTTTTGGTCACATCAGATCTGATATTTTTCTTTTCTAAACTCCTAGGGTATTCCACTTGTGCCACTATTGGTTCACTTTTTACTTATTGTCCTTTATTAAGCTATTTGAGAGCCGACCTTCATTAATTCAATGTGCATTTATTAATCACCCTGTCTGTGTCAATGGCTGTCCTAGGAAGAAGAAATATTATAAGTGACCTATACTCATGAAGCTCCAGGATATCTCTCCTATTAAATTGTGAACTCACCAGGGCCATAGACAACATCCATTTTGCTTCTGTATTTCCAAAGGACAGTGCTTTGGACATGGAAAGCAATTAATAAGCTGTTAAGTAAATCAGTGGCTTTTAACCCTGTAAGACTCAATGCTGTCTTCCAGCCAATATTTTGTAATGCCCCTTTTGCTATACTGTAAGAGAAGTAACAATGGTATACTCTTTTTATATATAAAATTTTGAAAATATTAATAAAATATCTACACATAAATTTATTCCTTCAAAAAGGACAAATAAAAGAAAAACATTTTATCACAAAATAACATGCATTTCATTATGTAAGTGCTTAGACATAACTACTTAGAAAATATAGTGAAGTAGTCAGATTCTTGCCCCAACTTCACAATGAATAAGTTTGGGTTTTTCAACAAGAAAGTAAGAAATCATTCCCTACACGAAAAGCAGGAAAATGAAATAGTAGAGCTACGAGTGACACTAAATAAAAAGCAGTGTTTGAATAGGTTATACTAACCCAGATTCATTTGTGTATAATAAAGGAAGGAGAGAAGTAACTTTAATTGAAGTTGGGATAACTTGCCAAGAAAAATTGCAGACCAACAAAGTGGAGAAAATGAGGAATTAGACCGTCCAACAAATGAGCTGTATCTTACTTGTAAGTGGAGGGTCAACATAATTCATATGGAATGACCTAGGGCAAAGTAATGACAGAGTAGCACAGAAAACGTATCTTCTATTTTAAAACCCTGCCACGTGTTGGGGAATACTTTCAGTTTCTGGTATTTATTAAGACTTTGAAGACCAAATATTTTGGCAGGTGGTAGGGAGCAGAGAGTGGATTAGGAAAAAAAAAAAAGTAATACGTATAGGAGGCGGTAGAAAACTGTTTTACAATATACTTCTGGGGGCAGTATTAGCAAAAAATTAAAATCCATAGGCAACTCACTTCTGCTTCTGGTTACAACTGAGGACATAGTTCCTGTGGTAAACAATGCATATCTGTACAAACTAGATGAAACAAATGTTTTCAGGTGTTCGACAATAGCCAGCACAAGACTGTGATGCCTGAGAGAAGAAAGACCAGTAAGATGTGGTTTACAATTTGGAGGCATGTCCTGGAACTATGGCACAGAAAGCCGGAAGCTAAATGAAGCACAGCCATCTTGCTGAGCTGAGGAGACAGAGATCAAAGCCTAGAGATATCAGAGAACCAGAGAGAAAAGAGAGATGAAGAGAAAGTTCCAGAAATCTACATCAAATGTCCCTTTGAATCCAGCATGTAACTCCATGAGACTAGAGAAAAACAACTATGGGGGAAAGAACAAGTACCCAAGAACTAGAAACTGAGCAAGGGTGTCCCATCTTTTGGCTTGAGCAGGGGTGTCCAATCTTTTGGCTTCCCTGGGCCACATTGGGAGAAGAAGAATTGTCTTGGGCCACACATAAAATACACTAACACTAATGAAACCGATGAGCTAAAAAAGAAATTGCAAAACAATCTTACAAATGTTTTCAAAAATTTTATGGATTTGCATTGGGCCGCATTTAAAGCCGTTCTGGGCTGCAGGTGGCCCGTGGGCAGCAGGTTGGACAAACTTGTACTCAAGCATGCACAGGGCTGAGAAGTGGGTAGGGTTTGAGTTTAGTCTAGTCACAGTGGAAACATCTCATTAAACTCTTAGAACATTCAGCTGAGACCCTAGCAAAGCCATGTCTTAGGAGTAGTCCCCACATAGTTACTCAAGGCTTGACCTAATAAAGCTTAATAACAAGACTCAAAAGAATCAAGCTAATCCTCAAATAATTTAATTGATACTGGAACAAAAATTCAATGATCTCTAAAGAAAGACAACAAAATTTTAAAAATCAGCGATCTAATCAAATCAATCAAAATGTGCTTGACACACAAACAGAAAAAGATGACCCATAATCTGGAGAAAAAAATAATAGAAACAGACTCCAAAATTGTAGAAATGTTGGAATTAACAAGTATTTAAATAAAAATATACATGTAAAATAGAGATTTAAAAAATGAGAGTTGAAAAAAACAATATCTGAAAGAAAAAAAATTCACTGGATGGGCTTAATAGCAGAAGGGATACTGGGGGGAAAAAGGTCAATGAACATTAATACATAACAATAGGAATTTTCCACACTGAAGCATGGAAAGAAAAAGATGAAAAGAAAAAGCAGATTCTCACTTAGCTTTGTGATCACGTAAGAGGTCTAACAAGTGTGTAAATTGGGGTCCTAGGAAAAGAGAAGAATTCAAAAAATTTGAAAAAGTAATGCTCAAAAGATTTCCTGATGATGAAAACTATAAACACATAGGTCCAAGAAACCTAACATACCCCAAGTAGGACTAACACAAATCCCCATGACATGAATTTAACTATGTAACAAAAGTGCACATGTACAACTGAACAGAGAATTTTTTTTTAAAAAGAGAGGCACATTATAATAAAATTCCTGAAAATAAGTGAGAGAAAACAATCTCAAAAGGAGCCAGAGGAAAAAAGACACATTATGTGCGAGGAACAGAGATAACAATTAGCACTGACTTTATCAGAAACAAGACAAGCCAGAAGACAAGGAAGGAAAGAAAAACAAACCTCTGTTAATTAAGAATCCTCAATCAGCACAAACATCCTTAAAAATGGAGATGATAAAAGACATTTTCACACAATCGAAAGTTGAGGGAATTGTTCACTAAGTATTACAAGAAATGTTCATGAATATTCTTTAGTCTGAAGGTGAAGGTTACCACTGAGAGACTTGATCAACATGGTAGGACATTGGAATTGGTAAATGTGAGGCAAATATTAAAGACTTCTCGTTTTTCAATTTCTCCAAATGTTTGTAACTATATAAAGCAAACAAGGTAGTGTGGCATTTGTAACATATGTAGAAGTGAAAAATAAATGGTAATAATATCACAAAGAACAAGGGGAAAATGAAAAAATCCTGCTGTAAGCTTCTTGTGTTACTTGTAAGGTGAGTATAATATTATTTGAAGGCAGACTGTGGTAAGTTGAGATGCACATTTAAATCACATATAATGTTTTAAATGAAAACATAAACTATCTCTGATTCTAACTTTCTAAGATAACAACTGGCTCAATAAATACTACATTTAGCAAAGAATGGGCAACCCAAACAAAATAAATATGTGTTTTTTTGGCAGCACAAATTTCCTATCATTAAGCTATGATATATATACACTGTACATATACAGAATAGAAATAATATGAAAGACTTTAAAAAAACCTTAAAACAAAAAGTATATTTGTTTCATGCGACTCCATCAATTTGATATTTGTTTTGGAATTTGTTCACACTGTTTATATTTGTTATATGTTTTTAGACTTCTTTACAGTGACCATTGCAATATATTTATAACTGTAGTTTGTAGTAATTTGTAGTAACTGTGATGTAGCACTGAAACTCATTCTCCCTAAATAGTAAGTTCAAAATACTCTAATAAGTAATTCAACTTCTTTCTTTAAATAAGTGGGTTTGCAGGAGAAACATGAATGAATACACATAACAGATAATGCCTTATGGTAAAGTAGATAAAAAATAGATGAAGATTATGGAAAAGTCTAAAATTTTAACACTAACAATGAGACACTTGAAAAAGATTCAAGGGAAAGTGACAAAGATCGAACAGAGGCCAAATTTAAAAAATGCAAATGAAGGAGTCCCTGAAGAACGAAATAAAAGCCTAGAAACAGGACAAATCCTAACAGTATAATTTGAGGAATTTTTCCAAAATAGCAACAACAATAATAGAAACTGCATATTGAAAGAATATGTCACATATCTGAGAATATTAAGCCAGACAATCAATACTAGGATGTATTCTAGGAAAATTTTTAGACATAATAAAGGTGTGATACAAAAGTGACTTTTAACTGTAAAGAGGAGAAGCCAACTGTTATGAACAGGCAAGAACTTCGGATATCTCCATCCCATGACCCCTTGAAGGAAAATATTAAAGAATGAGCATGACATAACCAAAATTACTAGTGTTAATCATGACAAGTACTGGTGGTGAGCATTAAATATATAGTTATAGAATTAGAACCAAATGAGCGTTAAAAAGAAGGGATTATAATACATAATAGCTATACGCCCTGGCAATGTAGATATCAGTCCTTTAAACAGATTAATAGAAAGATTGAATCAATGTTAAATGATGTTAAAACTATTTTCATTAAACATATTGTTCATTAAACATTATATCAAAATTGAAAAAAAATCAAACAAACAAAAAAAGGAGTGGGGTAACTTTGTAATTAGAATGATTAAATTCTTGGGCCCCTGTCCTTTCTTCCTCCCTCAGGGAACTCTGTAAATGTTGGCTGACATGCTCTTTTTCCATTTCAAATGAATAGATCATGCATTAATCACTAATTCATTCAGATAGTTACATTTCATTTTTTGGTAGCATCCATATGAGAGTAATGTATTTCCAAATAGTATTACACTTAACTTCATTCGGCAGCTGGAAAGAAGAATAATGAAAATGTTCAGTGACAAAGATTATTTTAAAGAAATCTAAGCTTCTTGATAATTCCCGTAAATATTTCTTTCACATTGATGTGATTGATTTCATTTCCTTGCATCTCAAAATTACCTCATTTAACTTTACAACTATCTCTAAAAAATAAATACAACATTTTCCAGCATTTTAATTTTGGTATTGTATTTGTCACTAATTTATCAATGATGAAATGAAATAATTCTACAACAGTGTCAAATAGTAAGCATAAAATTGATAAGTAGTTCCCTCTGAAGAACTATCTTATAAGAAAAGCTTACTTATTATGTTGGATAAAATTTTTACTATTTTTGTCAATTCTTAGGTTTCTAAATAATAATTCATAGACGTCTTAATTTTATTAATTTAACACTAAACAATATATTGATTTCTGAAATGTTTCACTAAGATTCTTACCTACTAGTCATTGATGAAAAATAGAAGGAATTGCTAAAACATGGTGGTATTTTAATTTGTTTACAAAGCCTTAATGGCAAATCACAGCTGGTCCCATTTTCTATGATACAATCAATGACTGGAAAGGAAATTATTTTTCTGTTTAATATTTTTAAAGAATTCTAACTACTGACATACTTTTTTTGTACTTGATCGGTACTTTGGAAAATATTAGTTTATCTACAACTCTTTTTTTTCTTGCAGATCCTTTGTATATGAGCAGTAAGTCTTCATTATCATACAAGATGCTTTCATATACTTGACATAAAAATTTACTTGTTGCACTTCATTACATGGCTAATTTTTCAACACTGCCATCAACTCTTCTTGATACAGTAACACTGCTCAAAAGAAAGGTTAAAAAAATTATTTGCATTTTTTTCCATGATCATTTTACAAAATTCTTGCATAGCTAATAAAGTTAGCTTTTCTCCAATATTATGTAGCTTACCACACTTTAGCAATCATTTGTATTGCTAAGATTCGTTGTTTTTCTGATTAAAAGACTATTTGTGAGTATTCCAGGGACAAGATCCCTTGGAAATGTGACATACTTTTGACAACTTTATTACGATGTTCCTTTGTAAAATGTTTCTTTAATCTTCATGACTTTGTTACTTCATTAGAAAAAACACACTGGGAGAGAAGGCATTTCCATAACTTCTCTTTTATGGGCAAATCTGTATAATCCAATTTCAAATTGTCAGCTGAATCTTGTTGCCATTATCTTTTATGTTTGATATTTTGAAACAAGATTTAACGATATATATGTATACATATGTTCAATCATCATGAATGGAACAACTACTAGTATAAACGATAACAAGTATCTCGTATTAGAAACAAAAATCCTGTGACCTGAGTTTCTCTTCGTGGCATAATTTTCCAAAATGTTAAGCAGATCTTTGTAAGGTAACAATGTACAGTCTTCATTCATATAGTAGCTGCATTTTTGGAAAATTAATATATATACAAACTATTAAATAGATTACTTAATTTAATTATAAAGAAATTAGGGGGCCTGGCGCGGTGGCTCAAGCCTGTAATCCCAGCCCTTTGGGAGGCCGAGACGGGTGGATCACAAGGTCAGGAGATCGAGACCATCCTGGCTAACCCGGTGAAACCCCATCTCTACTAAAAAATACAAAAAACTAGCCGGGCGAGGTGGCGGACGCCTGTAATCCCAGCTACTCGGAGGCTGAGGCAGGAGAATGGCGTAAACCCGGGAGGCGGAGCTTGCAGTGAGCTGAGATCTGGCCACTGCACTCCAGCCTGGGCGACAGAGGGAGACTCTGTCTCAAAAAAAAAAAAAAAAAAAAAAAAAAATTAGGGTCAAGCTTCAGGTAATTGTACCAGTTAAAATTAAATATATTTTTTTCTAATCTGAAGGTGTGGAACAATTTTTTGTAGTTTGGTTCTTCCCTGAACATCGTAAGGCATCTAGCATCCCTGGTCTCTTCTCACTAAATGCTAGAAACCTTCCAAACTTTGTCTCAACTGAAAAATTATGACCGATTTCTGAAATGTTTCCTGGAGATTTTCCATCGAATGATGCTGGGTAAAAGAATAATTGTGAATTGAATGTGGGCGATCCTTTAGGGTTACATGCTTAGGGTTGCACATTCCAAGCCCTGCCTATAAATGCCGGATGGAGAGAATGAGTGGGAGATGTGATCCAGGCTGTGCTCAGTCCTGCCTGGAAGAAGGGGGTAGGCACCAGCTTTTTCTTCTGTAAAAAAGTATCTTCCTCTTGCCAAGAAGTCATCCAGAGGGGCCACTGTTTTCTTATTTTTATGAAGGCACTGCAAAATCAAATTATGTACAAAATGGCCAAGCAGGTGCATCCACATCTAATTAAATAGATATGGATAAGAAGTAAGCAAAAAACCTTCCAACTTTTAAAATGGAAAAACTATTTGTCTACAATATTTTCTTTATTTCAACAGCATTGTAATTGTGGATAAATGCGTATTATAGCTTCCCACTGATCATTTGAGAGACATGGAGGGCAGAGGGTGGATGAAATTACACGCAGCCATCTTTTACATGAACTCAGAGCTTCAACTTTTGCTCATTTGTACCATATATCATAGCTGGCTTTCTAGTGAAAACTTAATGCATCATTGACTAACTGTTAATAGTTTTGTTACAGGTTGGGGGCATGCATAGAGATGAATCCTATCTAAATATGCGAATAGGTCATATTTTCTAATCATTCTTTACTGAAAACACTAGACATGTTTATTTTGTTTTACCATGACATTTATGCTGATCTTAGTCTCTTCTATATAATCCTAATTTGCAGCCAGGGTTGAGGGCCTCCTGGCTGGAGTGGTGGCACTGAAGCTGTAGCCTGGAATAGAGAATGGTGTGTATCTGTTGTTTCTTCTAAATAGCACAGTATAGTGACCTCAGAAAACTGGAAAGAACATGGGTCCAACTCAGGAGTAGCAGCATCACAATAGAAGGACACTTGACTGAGTAGATCTAGGTGATAAAAAATATTTCTAAAGATTGTTTTCTGAGTCACTATTGCCACTGAAAAATAATGGTAACAAGCCCCAGGAAAAGTTTTATTTGGCCAGAGTCCTCATCCAAGCCCAGTTCTGACACTTCTAGACATTCTTGGTAACTTGGCAATGAAATATCTTCTATTATGGAAAGGCAGTGTTCTTGAATACATACTAATTCCTCTTTATGATGTCTGGGGCCAGTTACCACATGTAGTTGCTGCAGCCTATACTGGGCTCCACTTCCTACTGGCTTAGTTCCTCTGCCCCAGCCCTTCCTCTTGCCTGACTCCCACCTGTGGACTGGTAGGTACCTCCTCAAAGAACCTGCTCAATGCCTCTGCTCCAGACCTCTTTGGACACCATGTCTCTGAGTCACACATGTATGTCTCTTAGCCAGAAAATGCACTAGGGCTGAGGGTGGGGGAAAGGGGGTGTAGTTGCAAGTTGCAGTTAGAGAAGGCAAGGGAATGCCCCTTATCCTAGAGTTTCCTTGCTTTCTGGAGGATTGAGTCAGAAATTCTGGGTCTGTTTCATGTTACTAATAGGGGAGATGTATCATGAAGGACTTGCGTGTGCAGGTTCTAGGACCAAGCAGATCTGAATTTGAATCTTAGCTCTTCCACCACCTGTGTGAATGACCCTCCTTAAATTCCAACTACTTCACTCAATGGGGATAATACTAGCTACAATGTGAGTGACTCCCATGCACCCCTTTTTGAAGGTGTCTTAACCCAAATGTGTAGATACTAATCCAAATGCCCCAGATGTAGTTCAGATGTTGACTTCCTGAACCCTCATGGAGTCTCTTCCAGACAACCTGAAGCCAGTCACTCAGATACCCCTAAGGCAAATGAGAGCAGAACTGGACTCCAGGCTACTTGTTGTGTTAGGGTAAATACTGTGTTAGTTAGAGGAAACAGGCTACTTGATGTGCAAACAGAACAAATAAAAATATTGAAGAAGAAATGTTCTGTGATTTAAAATTGTCAGAAAATATCTTAATAACTCAAATTCAGGCAATTCTGGTTTTCATTTAGAGAACAGGAAAAAAAAAAAGATGATGATAAGCATGACTATAGAACAGAGATTATAAGTAGAATTAACATATATTTGGTTGTTTTTCCCTAGTGGATTTGAATGTAATAATGCTTTATTTTTTGGGTGGGTGGGGCTGGGCATGAGGAGGAGGATAATATTCTCTTTGAAAATGCCCCTTTTAGAAGCATGCCTCTATTTCTTTGTTTGAGAGTGCATGCACAAATGCAAAGACCTAATCGACACATTTATTTTTAGGACAATAATTTCATTGCCATGAGTCTCCTTCTTAGAATAAGGCAGGTTATTTTGCTAATTTTTTGGCACCCTGGCATCACCTGATGCTAATCACCAGACACAGGACACCTCGCAGCTTTTGGCAGCAAGTTAAAGTGATTGAAGGGAGAATTGGCTTGGATTCTCTCCTTCTCCCGGCCCCCAGGCTTTTGTGTGGTTTGGGGCTGCTTTTATGAGACAGAGAGATTTTCTTTCAGGAAAATAGGGTGAACTGAAAAGTCCTTTGTATCTTCCATAACCTGGGGAGAGGGGTTTCAAATCTCCTTAGTCTGGAAGGCAAGGGTGGCTGAAAGCTAACAAAGAAAACCATTTTAAGCTTGATGAGCTGAGAGAAGGGAGACTATTTGAAGTTCTGGAAAAGTCCCAGAAGGTGGCTTTTCTACCTTTTAATATAAATGTGTGACTAGACTCTAAGAGCCAACTTGATCTATGTGCTCTTGGTGGGCACAGGCCTTGAAGGCTGCTACTGTTAGCAGCGAAGTGTCATGTGCACCCTCTCTTGAGACCGAGCCAATGATGGGGCCTTATGCTGGACTGGTTTATGCATGTGCTAGAACAACCTTTAGAATCACCTAATTAAACATATTATAATGTCAGCTCACGGTGCAAACACTTTCTCTTAGAAAAATATAATACTTATTCTGGAATGGGAAAAGATTTTTTTTTTTTGCATTTAATATCAGCAATTTACTAAGCTTTAAATTTTTGTATTAAAATTCTACTTTTGTATTTTCCCAAGGTTCTTGATTAATTTTCAAAGCGTGGAAAGAAATCTTGGGCTTCCCACCTCCTACCACCGGCTTCCCACTTCTTCCTCCACTCTAGTGAAATCATGCAATCCCAGCACTTGGAGGGGAGCTCTCTTTGAACTGCTGCTGCTGAGACCCTGGGGGTGGAGTTGATTATTTTTGCACGGGGGCATTAAAATGCCAGACATCAATTTCTTGTCTCCTGGTGAAGATATCTATACGTTGAAGAGGTGTGCTTCAACGCTTTTCAAAGAATTTTTGCAAGTGCAAATTATGGGAACCCGAGAGAATTAGCTATATTTCTTTAAATAAATCCCCTCAAGGTCCATCTGAAGATGGTTGTGGAGATGGTTGTGGTTCTCTAAGAAGCAGTAAATTCTGCCTGGGGGAAATGTTGTACCAATACCCCTCCCAACCCTCATTCTCCAGCAAGTAGCCAGCGGTGTGGGGTGGGGCTGCTGCAGTGATGGCACATATTAGGTAATACCCCCCGTTAGACTGCAGATGTGTGAACTAGTTTAAAACTTTTATTAGGGTTTTTATTAGACTCCACTGCAGTCTTAGCCTCTTTACAGTTGCCAACTTAGCCAGTTGCTCACAAGTTATAACAAATTAGGAATACCTAATGCCTAAGCTATTCTTACACTTTGGGGGCAAAATCCCAAACAAATCATAGTCTTCCTTGTGAATCTAGTCTCCATTTAAGAAATTGCACTTACAGGCAGAATGGCGCTTGAGCCAGGGTTTTGTTATGGCTTTGTAATAACAGTGTGGTTCAATTCTCCTAAGCACATAAATCCCGGATCCTTTATCATTTTCTGCCTGGCCACGGAATGCCCTCTCTTAAGTCTTTGATGGCCTTCCAAAATCTTTTTTTTTTTCCTCTTCTTTTTATTGCACGTATTCCTTAAGTGACCTTAATTCTTCTGTGAGTGCCAGATTGGCGTCTCTGAAAGCTGACATTGGCTTGCAATGCCCAAAAGAGGTACTTATAAAGTAGAAGATCCCCATCCTTCCTCTGTATGGGGGAAGAGCTCAGGAAGAGGAGGACACCTCTCTTACCTAAAGAGGCAAAGCAGCCTGGTCCTTGGCTTCAAAGATTTTTATTATGTGCCAGTGAAACAAGCTTACCGTACTGTCTAGCTCCTTCATCTGAGAAAGACATTAATCTCCTTCTATTTAGACTGACGCACATAGGAGTGAATAAGTACAACGTAGTTTTTTTCCCCCTTGGAGTTAATAGACATGCATTGAAAAGTGTCCATTCACCAGTCCTCAAACTTTTTTCCCAAAAGGTCTCAATCTAGGCACAAAAGTGAGATTATTGGGCACTAATAGCTTCAATAAAACATAATCTTTTGGACATACTAAATAAGAGGATAGCATAATGTTTAAAATCTGAAAAAAAATTTGTTGAATCATTAAAATGTTATATTTGAATTTATTAAAAATATCTTCAATTGAATACACAAGGTTGATGTATGAAGATTACCTGCCTTGTCCATAATCCAATATTCAAAGAGATGAACTCAATTTAGTATATCTCTTCATTTTATCTATTTTTGACAGTTTCTGTTTTACTTCTTGCTGCAATGTTACTTCCTGTGGTAATGGTTACAAATCAGGGAGTAGGTTAAAAGTTTCTAGAAAAATTATGGAGGTGTTAAATCATGTACACCTAATCTCTTTCTTTTATAGACAAAATTGAGGCTCAGAGAAAAGAAAAATAGTTTACTGGAAAAACCTGGGTACAAATTCTCTATTACATCCTACATGTTTGGCCTTGGGCAAGTTGTTCAGCCTCTTTGTTGCTCCAGCTGTGAAAAAGAAGCAATATTAGCTATAAGGTAAAGCTATGATGCTGATTAAATAAATGATATACAAATTATCTGGCACAGAATAGGTGTTCAGCAAACCACTAGTTGCCTTCCTTTTTCCTAAAGTCTCCGTGGAGTTGTTACATATAACAACATGGAGTTGTTAAATGTTTGGGAGCAGAACACAAGAGTTGGCCCTCAATCTTGTGTTCTTCCCATTTCACCATGCTGCTTCCTGCTGAGATTTATAGGGAAAGTACCTTGTCGAATAGCTAGCTGCTGCCTCTCACTTGGGAGTGTGTTGGGGAGATGGTGTGAGTGAAAGGTAGATGTGTTACAAATCCTGACTACCAACATGGCTGAAACTGCAACCACCAACTACAGGAGGGTCACTCACTGTAATAGAAATGGGCTGTTGGTGGCAGAACTGTGTTTTCAGTATCTACAGCTGACAGTCCCCCTGAGGTTATAGAACTGTGCTGCACACAAGCTCACAGCTGTGAGCATGACACTGATGATAAAGCAATAATCTTCTATATCTAATGTGCTTCCAGGTTGAGTGGCTGCCTGCCTTACCTAAATAGGTTTTGTATAGACTTACATTTGAATGTATTTATTATACTCATAGAAACTGGTGGTGGCTTGAGTAAACTCATTTTCCTGGAGAGATAGCCTGAAATCATTCACTCATCATTCATTTCTTCCTCAGAAATATCCTGAGCCCTATCGTATGCTTAGGTTTTAGCAGTGCACAAAGAAAGATACAAAAAAGGAGTGTACACAACCCTTCAAGTATTTTACAAGTCTGGGGTTTGCTAACAGACCTGGAAACTTAAACAGCAAACCACAGCAACAATTTATTCATTCATTCATTTAATATATATTTATTTAGAAAGAATGCTGACCACCGACAAGTCTTTGGGCTAGGTGAAATGTAGCATAGAAAGATGAATATGATTTCTCTCCTTCGTTCTCTCTTTCTTTCTTTCTTTCTTTCTTTCTTTCTTTCTTTCTTTCTTTCTTTCTTTCTTTCTTTCTTTCTTTCTTTCTTTCTTTCTTTTCTTTCTTTCTTTCTCTCTCTCTCTCTCTCTCTCTCTCTTTCTTTCTTTCTTTCTTTTTATTTCTTCTTTCTCCTTTTTCTTTGAGGCAGAGTTTTGCTCTTGTTGCCCAGGCTGGAGTGCAATGGCACGATCTTGGCTCACTGCAACCTCTGCCTCCCAGGTTCAAGCAATTCTCCTGCCTCAGCCTCCAAAGTAGCTGGGATTACAGGCATGCACCACTGTGCCTGGATAATTTTGTATTTTTAGTAGAGACAGGGTTTCTCCATGTTGGTCAGGCTGGTCTCAAACTCCTGACCTCAGGTGATCCACCTCGCTTGGACTCCCAAAGTGCTGGGATTACGGGCATGAGCCATCGTGCCCAGCCCAATATGATTTGTTTCTAAGCAGCATACAGTTAGATGAAGAAAGGACATTAGAGCGTTGAAGACAAATTTAATACCTAGTATATATGTATAGCATATAAGTATGAATAAGATGTACTAGGTAAATGATGCAAATTATGATAGTCAAATAAATGCAAATAAGTTTGCATTTGGCAAAGCCTCTGTGATCCAATCAGTAACTCTTGATCCCTAAGGTCATTGAGTCTTGCCCTTCCTGCCTCCACAGTCACTTCTTCCTTCATTCCCTTTTCCTTTCTTGTTTCCACTATATTTGGCCCTTCTTGTCTTGGTGCAATGAGTGACAGACATTTTCTCAGAAGGAATGATGCTTGGAGGATGAGTGAGAATTAACCAGGTAGAAAGGGGAGGGCATTTTAGGGAATGTAAAAGCATGTGCAAGGGTCTGGAGAAAGGGAGGGATCATGGTGTGTATGAGGGACTGAAAGAAAGCAGGACAGTTAGAACAAGGGGCAACATGGGGCGAAATGAGTAGGGGTTGGGTGGGGTGGGGACATAGGGTGTTTTCAGTGAGGCCATGCAGAACTTGTGGGTCATCGGAGATACTTTTGTTTGTATTTGAAGAAGCTCTTAAGAGCATGTCAAGTCATCACAGACCATCATGGTTCCAAACTAGAAGGAATCTTGAGTTTCTCTAGTCTAACCTTGACTTTATATATGTCACTGTGTCTCTATTGAGTAAACTTCTGGCCTATGCTGAAGAAAACAACTTAATTGCTAGGGAACTTGGGAATCCTGTGACTACTCATTCAACGTTTTTGTTGCTATTTCTCCTCTCTTATTTCTAAATTAACCATTTGAAAGTGAACAATTCAGTGGTGTTTAGTCCATTCACAGCACTGTGCCACCACCACTGCTATCCAGTTCCAAAATATTTCCATCATTCTTAAACCCTTTACCCTTTAAGCAGGTTCTCCCCTTTTCTCCTCTTCCCAGCTCCTGGCAAAAACCAATCTGCATTCTGTCTCTATAGATTTATCCATTCTGGATCTTTTATGTAAATGGAATTATAGAGCATATGGCCTTTTGTACTTGGTTTCTTTCACTTAGTGGTTTATCTGTGTTGTAGCATGTGTTAGTGCTCCATTCCTTTTTACTGTTGAATAATATTCCATACTCATTCCACTTGGGAATAACTCTAATAAAAACTCATTTGCCTTTCTCCTGCCTCAGCCTCCCAAGCAGCTGGGACCACGGCACCCACCACCACACCCGGTTAAATTTTTGTATTTTTAGTAGAGACGGGGTTTCACTGTGTTAGCCAGGATGGTCTCGATCTCCTGACCTCCTGATCTGCCCACCTCGGCCTCCCAAAGTGCTGGGATTACAGGCATGAGCCACTGCGCCCAGCTGGCCTTGGTTTTTTTTACACCTTCAGAGGAAGGTAAAGGAGTGACAGTGAGGTAATCACCATATAAGAAGAAATTTATATGTCTGTTGAGTCCCTGTTGGTTATTGTAGCAAGGAATAAGGTAGTTTTTAACTTACAATGACTTATGTTTATACAGTTCCACCATGTGGGACAATTTTTGACAGTAATTTTCTGTTTAATATGTGGTATCTTTTGAGTTCCCAAACTTATAATCAGCGCCTTTTACTCATTTCCATTAAATATTCTTTGAATGTACATCCTTCCTGAAGTATTTTTAAAAATATAAAAGTAAATTGTTGTGGAAAGTAAATCCCTTATGTTTACTGCTTTGGCAAGGCAGTGACTACAGCTTTTCTACCTCCAATAAATCTCTCTGTAAAGTCAGCAGTTACCAAAGGCTACTATGTAAAGTGCCTTCTGGAAGAAAGTGACAAACTACTTAAATATTGCATACAAGGAAGAAGAACGTGTTTACTTGTTTAGTTCTGGTTTTCATTTTCTCAGATTGTTGACTCATGGGATTTCTTTTTTGGGGGATGTGGATTTTTCGAATCCACTCACTTTATTCTCTACTATTTCAATTATTTGATTTTGTTAGACTTTAAGAAGCTTGTGCAAGTAGCCACTTTTTAAGGTTCTTCAAAGAAAACTAACATTTGGCTGTTAGAGACCTCTGTGTGGACTGAGGTGGATGGAGCATGAAGCTCTGATTGGAGGTCCATGACAATGCATGGGAGAAGGCAAGGGGAGGTGACCACATGGAACAGGTCATCCAGACTTAGCCTCTGCCAGTGTGAAGTTCTTACTCGTGTGGATGATTGATTGGCCTATTAGAATCACTGAATCTGTTTGCCTAAATTTTCCAGTAAGTGAACCCAACCCACAATGCCTAGTCGGTTTCTATCCATGGTCCTTCTATCTGCACAATGTCTTTCTGTCTGTCCAAATACTAAAGGTCAGAGAATCCCTTTGGAACTTTGAAGAGTTTGAATCCCATCAGCCACTCCCAGGTGGAGCTGCACAACTTTAGAGGCCCTGTTTGTGGTCCGCTGTATAGTTTCACACTGAACATCAGACTTGTTTCAGTTTTGATCAATGGTTTTCTATAAACAGAGTCTGCTTTTGTCCAGCTCTTGCAATGGGACTCTTCAAGAATATAGAATAGGTTGTTGCCTTAGAATTTTTCTGTTATTTAAAGTTTCAGTTGAAGCCCCAAAGCTGAGAGCAGTGAGTTCTAAATATGCACACTCTTAACATAAACTTCCAAGATTTACCATGAGATCGCAAAGCTAGTCCTGAGACCCATATCCTATTAGTTAATTCCAGAATATACAATAGAAGGCAGAAGACAGAGATTTATTAGAGGAGGCTATATTTGGAGGTAATTCACAGAAAAAGAGAATGTTAATGTTGCTTCCTCCACCAAATAAGTCAGAAAGGTCCCAAGAGCAACAGGTGGAGTCATGGGTCAGATACTATTGTGGTACAGGAGTGAAGCATGGTGAGAGATCACTCCAGATCACCTGAGGTGGGTTCTGTTAGGCTTGGGGATATTTGATAATTGAGAAAGTTATACCTGCCTTTGCCTGGAAAATTCTGAAGACAGAAGGCTAGCTAAAGTTGCCTGTGATGATAGGAAAGGAGGGCAGACACAGGCCAATGTAACCAGGACGGACATGATACTTTAATCTGCACTGTTAACATTTTCCATATCACTTTATTGGGTCTAGACCAGGGTTCCTCAACCTTAGCACTACTGCCATTTGGAGCTGAATAATTCTTTGTTATGGGAGGTTGTTGATATGGTTTGGCTGTGTTCCCACCCAAATCTCACCTTGAACTGTAATAATCCTTATGTGTCAAGGGCAGGGCCAGATGGAGATAATTGAATCATAGGGGCAGTTTCCCCTGTACTGTGCTCGTGATAGGGAATAAGTCTCATGAGATTTGATGGTTTTATAAATGGGAGTTCCCCTGCACACGCTGCCTTGCCTGCAGCCATGTAAGATGTGGCTTTGCTTCTCATTCACCTTCTGCCATGATTGTGAGGTCTACCAGCCATGTGAAACAGTGAATCAATTAAACCTCTTTCCTTTATAAATAATCCAGTTTTAAGTATGTCTTTATTAACAACGTGAGAACAGACTAATACAGTTATCCTGTGAATTATAGGGTATTTAGCAGCATCCATGGTCTCTACCCACTAGATACTAGTAGTAATCCCCAGTTGGAAGAACCAAAACTTTATCCAGACATTGCCAAATGTTAGGCATTTGAGGGGCGAACTTCACCTTGGTTGAGAACCAGTGGTGTAGACAATCAGCAGAACAAATGAGGTCCTGATTTGTGGTGTTTGCCAGTTTTTGTGTTATTAATGCCTCCACCTTAGCCAATGTCCAGCTATCAATGTGATGCAACTAAAGGCAAAGGGAAAGGGAGCTGGACATATTGTTTCCATTACACCCATACAATAGGTAAAAATAACTTCAAGAGCATAGATGGTAGTAAAATGATAATAATTAGGAAGTGTTGAGTTTTGAAAAATATATTTTTGTTTTTGATAAAATTTATTTATTTGAAAGTTTATATACTTTAATTTTTAATGATGCCTGTGTTTAACAACTGGTTTACAAAATTTCTGAGAATTTAACAGTCTGCTCTCATGTGCCAATGTGACTTGCCTGCAGCACACCACATTTATAGCCAAATTAGGAATGTAGAGAGGTAAGAAGATTTCTTCTCCTTACAGCTTATATAATGTCAAACTGACCCCAATTTGTGAACTAAATAATTATACATGGCATCTATATTCCAAGCATCAGCCATTCCCCAAGGGAGGCTTTCCTCTGGAATATTTTGGAAATTGAGGGGTTGTCTTAGTTCTTTCCCACATTCACCCATTGGACAGTTGACTCTCAGCATTCTACATTCTTCACAGCCATTTCCAGTGTCATGGTGAGCCACTGGTTGTTTGTTGTTGTTTCACTCCTGGAAGTCTGGATCTCTTGCCTTTGATGATGTGCCTGCATCCTGAGCAGTAGAGAGATCAGCAAAGGCCACAATTTCATGTCTAAGCCACAGATGTTAGTTTCGCTCCTCTCCCCTGGTATATGCTTTTATTTTCTATCTCTTAAGAAATCATATCCTCTGAAATTTTCTTAATATTAATTTCTTCAGCCCCTTCCCAAGGGAGAAAAGCTCAATTCTGTATTTGCTCTTATCTTAGATGCCTTTTCCCTCTCCATCAACCCCCCTAGTGCAATACAGATAATCCGAAGAAGAATGTGTACAAACTCTGAGACAGTCATTTTAGAATAACACCAGCAATGGGTGGTATGGGTATACTTCACATCTATGGCTAGCTAGCTAGCTAGATATCAGATGAATATATATGAACCCATATACATGAAGTATATATATTTATGTACATATCTTGTATATTATACACACACACACACACACACACACATGCCCTCTTTGCATAGGCATAGAATACCAATATTCTATAGATGTAGCTACTGTTATAGTGAACAGTAGTTATTTCTGTGAATGTGGTCTGGGGTTGTGGTGGAGGAAGACTCATTTTTTTTTTTGGTTTAACATTTTTACAAGTTTGTATCTAGTTAGCTAAAACAGGTGCCTACCAGCCTTAATTTCTCCAGTCTTCTTTGAGACCAAGCCCAGAAAGTCCTTCAGCCTCCATGATGACGGGTCTAAGTGAATGAGAGTGTTTGCTGTTGATGTGCACTTTTCTCTTTGGTCCTCTTTCTCTAGCGTGATTTTACTGGTTCAGTCATCACACTCCCCAGTCTGCTCTCATGATCTTCCTGCTTCTCTTTATTCTCTGAGAACATTTTGGTAATTGTCCCAGAGAAGCCCTGGTGAGGATTATCGTGATAAAAGTGACATGCTAATGTCATGCTTGTATGGATTTCCTTCAGCAAATGAGCCCCAGCTCCCTTGTGAAACTTTAAGAACATGGTACTCAGAGGGGTAAGGCTCATGAAGTGGAGAGATGAGAAGACTTTCGGGGCAGATCTTGTGGAGGCTCTCATTCTCCTCGTGACATTGCTGTGGGAGAAGAAGGAGGCACTCCATGTTGGCTTCAATAAAGAAGGTTACTAAAATTTAATTTTATCTTCTCTTGGGTTAGGTGTATAAGGGTATGTATATGTCAATGTTTAAAAATATAAAGCTTATTTAGAGTTTGTTTAAACACATAAAAAATGATTAAAGAAAATTGAGCTCATTTGCAGCAGAAAAATACAAAGTTGTCAGTGAGAGAGACTGGTTATTCCATCTAGATTTTCCTAGCTTTAAATATAATGAAAGAAAAACAGACCAACTAATACTACGTTTATTTGAATAGGTGAGCTCAGTGATCAGATGTCAGCTCTCAAAAGTTATCATTCAGCCTAGAAACCCAATTTAATTATTTGCAATTTATTCTCCTACTATGTTTTGGAAAAAGATGACTGTATCAATTTTACTTATAGCCCCCTTTGAAAATGTAAGTTTTCCTTCTGTTGGTGATTCAAGAGTCCCTTTCTGCTATCATTAATGTCTTTTTTGAGATTTTTAAAGAAAATTTTATTTCAATAGCTTTTGAGTACAAGTAGTTTTTTGTTAGGTGGATGAATTGAGTTTTTTTTTTTAAATATAGATAAGCAAAATGTCAGACTTGATTAAAAATAATTAGAAATTACAAGAGTTTAAAAAATATTTTTTTCAATCTTAATTTAAACCCAACTTTGAAGACCAAGTTGTGGTTTTGGAAAAAACCTAAATCCTTTGAGAGAAACAAACCTATAAAGTATTTTAATGTGAATAATATAAAGTAAAACAGAAAAAAAATGGATCTCTAAAATAATATTAGTTTCTATGTTAGTTTTTCTTTAACATCAACCTCTTTTTTGACTGTTTTATTGAAAACTCTACAGACAGTAGCTTATTTTTCCACCGACCTAAGCACCTGAGATTTTTGGCTGATGGCTATAAGACCAGTAAAACTGCCTATAAAATGTAACTTTATAATATAACTTAAACAATGTTTATATAATGTATTCCAACATTTACCTTTTTCCAAAAGCAAACAACTCAGTGTGTATTCATTATATTACAATGCAAAACAACATTCATGTTTTTGAACAATCATAACACTTGCTCTGTAGTTATATTGTTTACAGTATTTCTGTAGTACCAATGGATAAGTCTGAAAGGAGGGAACGCTGACCTTACTTAGCGTAAAATTTTTCTGAGCCTAACATGAAGGAAATAGAGTAATATTTTATTTGAACATGTTTTTATTAGTTTGATTTTCAAGTGCTATGGTAAAATCATGTTCCTGACTCCATACAGCCCAAGATAGTATAGTCAGCCAGCGCACCTGGTATCATCTCACAACCATGTTCCACTTCAGGGTGTTTGCCCATAGTAGTATTACTTTCTATCCATGGGGTTTGCTCTTTAACCTCTCTTAATTCTTTCCTCAATATCACCTTCTCAGATGCCCATGATCATTCTATAAAAAATCCTACTCCTGTCATCCAGCACCTGTCATCTCTGTTAACCTAAGTATTGTTCTCTGAAGTATTGTGTAATACAATTGTTTATTATGTTCTGTATTTTGTCTCTCTCATCACAGAATATTCATTGTAAAATTCATGATAGAGAGGATTTTGTCTTTTATTTATTTATTTTTTCTTTTTCTTCATTGCTGTATCCCCACTGCCCATACAGTGCTGGTTACGTAGTAGGAGCTAACTAAATATTGTTGTGTAAATGAATAAACAAATGAATGAATGGATGTATGTTACCTTCTCCACACATTTGATGTATTCAGTAGTTAATTTCCCAGAGGTTTTTAAAAAGAAATTTTAGCATTGCATAAAAATAATAGACCTATTGTACCCAACATTGAAACTGAGGGCAGTGAACACTGTGATAATTTTAGAGAAAAATCCCAAAGAAATGGAGCCAGTGACAGAACAAGCAAATTTGCTGAAGATCATAGAATTCTTAACCAGAAAAAAAAAATGTAGTGTTACTCTGCCAAGTATGAGAGAACTAGAGTTGTAAGCATTTGACTCATCTAGCAAAAGGAAATTGATGTAGATATTTTTTAAAAAAATGACTTGATAGAGATGTGACTGTTGCTTATCTATCAATATTTCTCAGTAGGTTGTCTCAACTCTTGGCATTTCCATGTCAGGCACTGAAATGTGTTTTGGGCACTGATCTCTTTCCCATGCAATGGAAACCAGGTGGAAAGAGCAACAGCCTCCCACAGTGAATTTGTAATTAGTCAGAGACTTGGAGGAGAAAACAGTATGTGGGCCAACAAAAGGAGGGAAATAGAGACCATGCTTGCCCTTCTCTTTGCTTCCTCTGCATCTCTTCTGTCCTCCACCAAGCTCTACTCCTTGTATGGCTCCTCTTCTTATTTGAGTATAAAAGGGGGAAAAATACTATCTTTGTAGTTTAAGAGGGAGTGTGGTTTTTTTCCTTTACTGAAGACATCTAGTTATTGAGGAAGAAAAGCTGAAATAGGTATTAGGGAAAAAATATTACTAACGGCAAGAAGAAATAAGCAGTGGAAAAGATGGCTAAAGGAAGCAGGAGTGGGGAGTTGACTTTTGGAGATAATCACATCCAACCTGCTAACCCTGAACCACTGGGTTACCTAAGTTGATCTCCTCATATTAGAGTCTCAAATGAATATCTGGAATATATTCATGAAGGGGAAAAATCATTGCAAATTATCACTGGTATGTGCCAAAATGTTACACATGTTGCAAAACCATATTGCAATTCCCTCCAACAATTTCTACACAAGAATAAAGCTGCATCATTATAAGTGATGCTTGGTATGTCCAATGAATATTTTGTTTACATTTGATCAAATATCAGTAACCAAAGACATAATAAAACACATGTAAAAGAGAAATATGTACTACTTTTTACTGGAAGATAGGACATGAAACATGCGTCTTTTTCTGAACTATATTCATTCTTTTTTTGTCAGGTTTTGGCTGTCCACATACTTACACATCTTCTCCCTTCCTTCCTTGCAGCATCTTTAACTCCACCATCTCCTGCAGAAAAAGACATTAATACTAAAACAATGAGTCTAGTTCAATTCTAAGGATTTAATTCTTAGAATCTGAGATTCTAATGCATCTAATTTACCGTAAGTTTAAAATGTATTGTTGGTTTCTCTAATAATGAAAGAACTGGGGGCTGCCATACACCATGAGAGAGCACAGTACAAGTCTTCCCACTACATGTAGCTCTCCCTCTCTCTCTCATAAATTGCCCAATTTGTATAAGATCTGTATGTACATATCTTACCTCTTCTACATTTATAAAACTGGTTTTTGTTATTCTCTTTTATAAAGTAGAAAATCAATTTAGAGACACGAATTTTCCTAGAGTCACACAGTTCATGCCTGACACAGATGGAATTCAAACTCAAATCTGTCTGACTTCAAAGTCAACATTCATTCAGAAAAGAGAGCTTCTGTGTGACATGGATCTCAGACAAGCAAGAGTGTGTTAGTCTTGGTGGGTAATGGCAAGGGAAAAAAACTTCCTATTGTGTGTTTCTAGAACTTCAAATTTCACCCCTTTCACTGATATTGTGAACCCTGCCAAATGCCACCAGCTCACATGCCATTTCTTCCTTTTTTAAGTTTTCACATTTCTATTCTGTTCCTTTTATTCTGCTTTGTGTAAAAATTACTTACTTGCTTTGATGGCTTTTCCCTCACGACGTGGTGTGTACATTGAGGGCAAAGATTGTTATCTTACTCATTTCTCATTCAGTGCAAAGCCTGGTTCTGTGCACATAAGTGCATAATAAACACAATGAAACAGGAGCTCTGCAGGAGAGGGAGGACCCAGCACTGGAGCACCCCTTAGGTCCTGTGACATATGTATTAGAATTAAAGATAGAAGAAACCATTTTCTTGGCATTGCAAATTTAGTCTGCTCCGGCCAAACATAGAAAGCTGTCATGTGAATATTTTTGAACCTCAAAAACAATTTTGGTTTAAGTCTGGGTGGGGGAGGAGGAGAATGGTGGCTCTTATTTCTCCCACACCAGTCCACCCATCTCATATTAGAACATGTAATTGCAACAGTGCTGACTGTCATAAAATTTGTGAACAGAGTGTCCTCTGAACACTGTTTGCTATAGACATTGCCTCTTTAAGAAGCTTACTTGTAGCTTATAATTAAATTAAAGAATCAGCAGCTGCTGAAAAAAAGTATAGCCTAGAGGCCATGTTTATGAGTTTCTCAGGCAAGAGGTAGTCATGTCAGAACTACTATTGTTATGAGTCTGAATGTTTCCAATGAAATCTTTGCACGAATCATTTGCTTAGTACTAGTCATCCAGTCATGCCTCTTGATTTCAGCCCACTATTTCCTCTTGGAACTGGCAAAAACAACTCTACAAAGGAAAACATTTTATAAGAAAAATCATAGCCTTCTGCTTTTTAAACCATAGATGACCTGGACTCTATGACCAATTCACAGGGGTGCTGCCTCTGGTTCCAATGGCCAGGGAAGAAAGACTACAACAAACATCAAGCCCCTGAAAGCAGAAACCCTGGCTTCTCTTTTCTTTGTTTCCTTAATAAAGGATTTTAATACATTGTAGGTAGGATATCAACTGCCCTGGTTTATACAGGACTGCCCTAGTTTTAGCACTGACAGTCTCATGTCATGGGAAACCCCTCATTCTTGGTCAGACTGGGACAGTTGGTCATCCCTGCATTAGGGGCCTTATCCATGCTGTTAACTAAGAGTCAAACATTCTGGGATCAGTTTATGATTTAGAAGGTTTTGAACCATAATACCCAAATCACACATCAGTGGTCAAGTCCCAGGAAATTATATATAAAGAAGTCATAGAATCTCCAAAGAGTCCTTAAATATGTTTTACTCCAGAACTTCCAACCTGGTGTTCCCAGTGGTAGATGTGAACACATTGTGCTACTAATCCAGGTGTGCTGAGGTATTGATCCCCCAGTCCTGTTTTGGCTGGGTAGAATCTGGGTACCTCCAGCCCTCAATCACTTTCCCCTAGCCATGAGCTATCTTATCTATCTCTTTAGACCAGTGAGCGCTATTAAATAATATCATTTTCCATATGTGGCATAATAAGAAAAAAGTTGGAAAGTAGTGCTCAGATCTAACCCACTAATTTTATAGGCAAAACCTAACTTCATTTCTATTAAATACAGGCTGTATGAAGCTGAGGTAAAACTGTGTTCAATGTATCTTGTGTTCAACTGTCTTCAAGGTGATTTAGATCACTGCCTGGGAAAGCTGATGAATTACAGCGTGAGTGGTAAGTGACAAAACTCAGCAAGCCAAATTTGCATTGAAGGCACATGGCTGGCTAAATGAGGAGAAAAAATGACATTTATCTGAATAATATTGACAGAAATTTCCATGTTGCTTCACTTATCTATGTTTTTAGTAAACACATACCATTTAAATCTCAATTACCTTTGAGTATGAGTTAACCTGATGTTTCATTTCTACTCTTGACTTTGACTTTGGACATATGCAAAGTTATAATTTCAAAAATCAAGATATCCAGAAAGTAAACACAGCTAAGTAAGAATTATAGACTTAAAATCCAAGTTTTCAAGATAAACAAGCATTTACACCTCCTCTTAATTATTCCATAAAGATTTGCTCAAGTTCAAAATGGAGAAAAGATACAGAGTGAAAAGCAATATGCAAATAAAAGTCTACAGGCTCGAAGGTATTAGAGTTCTAAATTCCCATTCCCCTTGCTAGTGTTCATAGGCAGTGAGTCGAGAAGGGATATATTCTGTGTATAAAGCTGGGCCTTTGCAAATCCAAACTTTACATTGTGCCAAATTTGAAGCCTGCCCAACCTCTGGCTCTTCGATTGCTTAATACATTAGTGGACTTGTTCCAGTTCCCAGTGGTCGGAGTTCCACATCACACAGTCCCTGTCCCATCTGGTGCTAATTGGCACCCTTGTTGGTAGTTTCCAAAAGCAGAACAGGAAAAATAAAAGGGACTATCTTTCTATCCTTAGAAGTTAGAAGCTTAGTACAAGCAGTCCTCAATTTAAAATGAGCTGTGTACTAAAATATTGTATGTAAATCAGCTGTTTAGAACCCAGAACAAATTTTTCCAAAGTCATGTTTGATGGTTACTTCCCCAGGTCAGCCCAGTTCACAAAAGCCTGTTGGACCCATAATGTACCCAATAAATAGTTTCCATCTTAATAGCATAGAACCATCATCAGTGAACCAAGAAGTAGGAAGAGGTGGTGAAAGCCTCACTACCTTTGGTAGTAGAAGGCCAGGCTGGCTTCTCACTAGTTGAGTGATTTTAGAAAATTCTCAGAACTCCTTTTAGCTCTGAGTTTCTTTAACTGAATGGAGAAAGGCAGATTACAAAAGTTGCTTTTTGTCTTCACTGGGTTATTGTTGCAGGAATCAGATAAGAAAAATGCCTATGAAATATCTTACAAATGACTTTCACCTTCTACTGAAAGAACAGAATCACAGATTCGCCCTCTGTTTCCTTCCTAAACCTTGTCAGTAAGAGGATCAGGGACTACCCACAATCCAAATTCCACGTTGTGGTTCCAATTTTGGGAAAGTGGCTGGGAGGTTAGGAGGCAATGAAGTAGTAAGAACAGAGACTACTGAGGGGTGGGATCAAGGGATGGCCTCTTTAGGATGGGAAGACCTTTTATTCCATATTAACCCTCAAAGACGATTTCTTGGTACAGGCTGCTCTTTGTTATCTTTTTATTTTCTTCCTAGGACCCCAGGAATTGGCCTGTTGTTTACACTGTCAACACTTCTTGCTTCTGAACAGCACATCTTCCTTCCCAGTGTTACTGAAGACTCAACATCCTTTCTGAGGTTTCATAACGAATTTGATTACCTGATTATAAGAGAAGGGATATAGAAAGTCAAAAATCTCACCCCTGTATGCCATGTGTATATATCTATATCATAGATGAAAAGTAAGACCACACATACATGTTAACTGCACACTTCTGTAATCTAAGGACAATCACGTTTTATTTACACCTGAAAGACGGAGCCGACTCAAGGAATTTAATCTCAGAATTCCTCTGGTGCTGGAGCTATGGAGAGAAGAATAGACTTAAACCTCTGCATGAGGACTGGTGACAGAATAACGAGGTGTCACAGAGGCTAGTAAGCCTGGGCAACAAGGCAGACTTCTGGAAGAAATGGGAAGGAGAGGCAGCCTGGGATGAGATGATTGCCCTTCCCTGCCCTCCTCACCTTCCTCCCCTTCCCACAAGGAAGGAACTACTGTCCACACCATTATGGTGGCATTTTCTCTAACTGCAGCACTTCACTGACTTCTGACCACTTTCTGTTCTGCCTTCATCTTAGTGATCCTCCTTCTGAGCTTCCCCTTGTCTTATCCTGCAAGCTCCTTCCAGCACCCTGTACCCTCTTCCATGGTAATACCAAACAATCTTGTCTTTTCCTCTTTCTCCCTCTACATTCTTTTCAACTACCAATAACCTCTGCCTCCTTTTGCCTCGCCTCATCCTCAGACTTTTCCCATTAGCCTTCTGCTAGTTCAATTTGAGTTAACATTCATTACTCTATTAGAAACATGATGATGGTTAAAACATAATTGCCAGCAGCAGGGAGCTGACACATTTGTAGATGCCATCAGCATGATACAAAGCAGGGAATGGAGAAGTGGAGTCTAAGGACACAGAGAAGGGAAACACAAATCCAAAAAGTGTGGGTTTTCAGATGGGGTGGGAAGAATCGAGGAGAACATCATGGAGGTGGTGGCATCTAAGCTGGGCCTCAACGGGTATATGAGAGTTCAGAGGAGACAACCTTTTAAGTAAAAGGAAGACACCTTAAGAAAATTTCTAACTTGATTATTACACATGAAAAAGGACCAGAGACCTAGTAAGCCACTGCCACTTCCCAGGAGTATGTCCATTATATTTTCACAGGATAAGTGAAAGCGAATCTTTTACTTTTCCTTTGTGGAGACTTCAGACTTCACGTGGAAAGCTCTGATAATGCAGCAGAGAGGGTTGGAGTAGCAGAGACAGCTGGATCATGTAAAGGATGTACTCATATTTTTCTTTTCTCCTTCAATATACAGACACAGGCCCCTAGGAGAAACCCACTAAAGTGGAACTCTTGAGGAAAAATAGCAAATCAAGGGTGTACTCCAGCAACCCAAGCAGCCCTGCAGTCAAGGATACTGGCTCATGCTAATAAATTCTCTGCTAACAACCCCCAGTGGCAAGATTGCAATCATGTGGTTCTATTTAATGAAAATATAAACAGAGGCCATCCCATTCTAATTTAGAAGAAGAGAATAGTTAGAATCAGGGGTTCTCAGGGCAATGACTCAGACTTCTGAGACATTAACTCGAGAGAGAGCCTGTGTTAACATGTACACATCGGGTTGTCTGTTTTGACTTGACTGGTCAAGGAAACAGGCAGGTTAGGTTAAAAAAAGAAAACAACAGGCAGGACAGTCAAGAAACAGTCAAACGAATTGTTTGACAGATGATTATTATTTCCGTTTCGGGCTGTCACTTATGTCAAGTAAATCACACCAGTTAAAACAGATGAACGTCATGTTCAATGTCCTCTGAATGGAGTTCTACCCACCCGTCTCATTCGTGTAGACACTCCAGGATTCTCATGTGGCTCTTTCTCCTCTACTTACTTCCTCTTATATTTTCATTCCTCATACTGGTTCTTGTTTTTGCTTGCACGCCTCTCTTCTTCATTACCCACCCCCCATGTTTTCTTCATCCATTCCTTAGAGAAAACAAAAAAGTTGTGCAAACTTTTTCTGTTCTGAATCTAATTCTAATGGTGTTTCTAATTTTTAAGGCATTATTCCAGAAACCAAGCCTGGTATTTACAATAGAAGTGTATATCTAAACATATTCACATTGCAGGAAAGAGCATCTTAACCATTCTTACACAAATTCCCCACTTTGTTTTTATTTGTACAGAATGGCTGAAGATTTATTTGCTAACACTTTCTAGAATCAAATGGCCAGGCTTATTTCTCATTTGGTCTCCCTGAGTCCTTATAGTGTCATGCGAAGATCCCTGGGCTGAAAGTCAGAAGATTTCTGCTCTTCTTCCTGTTCCACCACCAGTCAGTGCTTGACTTTCTTTCTTCTGGGTCTCACTCTCATACTTGAACATCAGAGGGCTGGTCTACTTGATTTCTGTCATTGTAACATCTTAGTATTGTGAGTCTCTAAGGCTCCTTGTATAATAGATAATCAACATTGGGCATTTAGACACTTTTTGTACACATGCCTAGTGTTATTTTTGGCTTTGCTATAAACCTAATATTGAACACCAAAGCTAAAGGCTGTCTTTCCTATACTTGCATTGAGAAATGACTAATTGTATAGCCCAGATTTCTCAAGATCTCTCCTTCCTGCAGATATCTGTGAGGCATGCTAACATTAAAGACTCAAATGTCACTATCACATGTCCTCTTATGCTGACACAGGTCCCCTCAACCCCTGGAAGTTTTTCCCCTACAGAGGGTTTTTCCCTACATTCTCACATGGCCACAGATAAGTTGGATCTTCTGTTGTGGGACACAGCTGTTTTTAAGTTGGGGCATGGCTGGTACATTTCTGCTATTCCAGGCTTGACATTTGACTGGTTCAGCCGTCTCCCCATGGCTGCTGCTAATGCTGTGCCGGGTTTAAAAGCCTGCTCCAGATGCTGCCTCTATTCCATTGTCAGGTACCTTGTCTCTGTGACTGACCCATAAGACATGGCCTTTTCTCCTGACTGACCACCCTCAGGCAGTTGGCAAGGCATGGCAGACACAGTGCCAGCTCTGCCAGGAACCAGGCTGTGACTTCAGGGCACCAAAGCTGTGTGATGATTTATACCCTATGGAAAAGTGGTCAGGGGAGACTTTTTCTTTCTGTTAAGTTCTGCTAGAGGGAATCCCAATGCAGAGTTGCTTATGTCACAAAGTAAAACTGCTTCAGCATTTACTTACAACTCTCTGCTTCCCATCACACTCAGACTAAGCTGAATTGGAATTAAGGTAAGGATGAATCTCAGACTTGCTGTGTTCAGAATCATCTTCCTCATCCCATGACATAGACTTTTTTACTGAGTCAACCTAATCTTTCCTGGATCATTCTCAGGACCAGTTCTCTTCCAGAAACTTTCTCAGTCTTTATGCAGACAAGATTCTGGGTGCTGACACTGCTTTTTTGCCAGATGTCCCCAGACACATCTGAATCACTTTGTCTCAAGCTGGAGCCTTTATCACCATTCCACAAAAAGCTGGGTATAGTTCAAATTCCTGACTGTATATTCTGATTCCCCTGGGCATTTACACTCTCCCATCCCACACAGTTCCTCCTCCTGTGTAAGGGTCCTATTACAAATCATCAGTGTGCTTTTCTTTATTTTTATTTTTTGCGATGGAGTCTTGCTCTGTCTCCCAGGCTGGAGTGCAATGGTACCGTCTCGGCTGAATGTAACCTCTGCCTCCCGGGTTCAAGCGATTCTCCTGCCTCAGCCTCCCAAGTAGCTGGGATTACAGGCATGTGCCACCACACCTTGCTAATTTTTTGTATTTTTCGTACAGACAGGGTGAACCGTGTTAGCCAGGATGACCTCGATCTTCTGACCTCAATCTTCTGAACTCGTGATCTACCCACCTCGGCTTCCCAAAGTGCTGGGATTACAGTCGTGAGCCACCACGTCCAGACTTCAGCGTGCTTTTTTTTTTTTTTTTTTTTTTTTTTTTTTAAGGTTTGCTATATTTACATCTGGTTTCTGCTTCTGAATGGTAAGCTCAAAGATAGAATTTATATTCTTCTGTATGTCCTCTGTTGTGTCTTGGAAAGTGCTGCTCACATATTAAGATTTTGATTGGGACATAGATATACAAGAATATCGCTGGTGCTTTTAAAGCAGTAAATTAATATAAAATTTTAAAAAATCAGAATTCCAAAATGATAGAAAGAAAAATGTACCTCCTGGGGTCACAGTAATTCAATGAGCCCAGGACACTGGGATATGTCCTCTGCCAGATTCCCATGTAGCCAGTTATTTTAAGTACAGAAAGAAGCTGTTTTTTTAAAGTACTTTTTTAATTATGGAAAGAAGTTCAGCTTTGAATGACTGGGCTGTGTTTGGTTATTTAATATATAGAAAAACTCCCTAGGAAAAAAAATCCTAGGGAGGTAAGTATGAAACAGTGGGAAGATTGTAATTATGCAGAACTCTGAAGGAACTGCAACACTTGGGTTAACTTAATGTTGTGGTTAATTGCAGGTTAGTCAGAAAATCATTATTTCAACACTTTTTGAATAATCCTTACAAAACGCCCTTAGCAAATTCCCATGTTGCAAGCATAGCTATATCTTTCTTTGTTGTCTGAGGATTTTTAGGGCCTTCATGTCAATATTGCAAACACAAATTTTCATTTAAGTGTTAGAGGGCAAGATGGTGCAGGAAATTGGTCTTTGCCTAAATTAACCATTTTATATTCCCCAGACACTGGTTTAGGTGAGTGTTTGATCTCAGGTTGAATTTTTATAATTGTCTCTTCTTTACTAACCCACTCTTAAAATTAAATTTGTAACATTTTATGATTGAAAACTATGCATATAGAAAAATTTGGAAAACTATAGGGAAATATCACCCCAAGTTATTTCCTTCACTCAGACAAAACCACTTTTAACATATTTAGTTTTTTGGGTTTTGTTCCTATGCTTTCCTTTTTTTTCCCTTAAATACTAACATTTCAAACTAGTTTGTATGAGTTTAAGCAACAATGAACAGACTAAAGTAATGTCAGTAAGTGACAAGAACACTAAAGCTTCACAGAAATGTGAAAAATGTATAATTTTTAAAAAGTCTTTCTCTGCATACATCTTCAGCTTTCATGGCTTGAAATAAATTTTTAATAGTTTCTATTTCCATTTTTTGTAGTTTAAGATGTAAACTTCACAGCATTTATGTAGGACTTCAGTTAATAATGGTAGCTTGAATACATCTGTTTAGTTCTAATTTCTCTAGAAACCCTCTAAAATGACTGTAAAAGAGATTGAATGTGAATGTCAAGGTTACAATAAATTCTCAAGATCAAACAAAATGATAGCAACCAAAGTTTAGAAGGTGGAATTAGTGGTTTCAACTTGTTTTATACTAAATCTTGGTATATTTGAGACTAGCCAAGATACCAAGATTTAGTATAATACAAGTTGAAACCACTAATTCCACCTTCTATATTCTGTCCTGTATACAATATGTACTTCTTAAATTGCACTCTGTTTGCAAAATAGCTAGTTAGCCTGATGTAAATATCATGAATTCTGGTAGAAGACACAAGTTTCTTGGGTCAGAGACAAAGAACTTTATTACGCATGACACAGCAGATAGCAGAGCTTCATATTTGTGTGATTCCCCTTGCCCCTGAAGTCCCCCTGAGAGATGTAGAACAGTCCAGGGAGATGCTGTCCACTTGAAGATTAGTTTGAGGGATTGAGCTTAGAAAATCCCAATCTTTTATAATAGGTGGCTAGTAAATCTTCCTAACTTTTGCCCTGGTGATAAGCATTCTCTTTATTATCTTGGACAGCAAACAAATCTGTCCATTTCTCCAGAAGAAGACTATCTCTATTTTCCAAGGCTCTTCATTAGACAAATATCCTTGTGCATAAACATGAGATCCATGTGGAATTGTCTAACAACAATGATAAACCACAGGATTCCAATGTTAAGAAGATTAAACTTGTAGTTTGACTGTGTACTACGCAAAAAAAAAAAAAAAAAAAAAAAAAATTCAAGACTGCTTCAAGATAGCAGATTTATGTTACACTTGTGTTCTTCTCAAGTAGCCAATAAAAAAATTACACATATATACATATATACACACACGTACATAGACACACATATATAAAATCTGACTATTGTATATATTCCTCATATATACTTTTACACATATAAAATATGCACTATATATGCATATATATACTTGTGTGTGTTCACACTGACACACACACAAACATATACTAGTATTTATATAAGAATAGACACAAAAGCAAAGCAAGATAGATAAGGAGGTTAGTGACCACCAGGTAATAAACATACCTATGAAAGCACATTAGGTAGAGCATGTTGAGGGAAGACAGTGCATGAGAGTCACTGCTCAGCATATGCTACAAGGGAGCTTCAGAGAAATGGCAGTACATATGTTTGAGAGATCAAACTGTTAGAAATGAGGAAAACACAAGAGCATTCCCTAAAGGAGTGTTCATAAGGAATAGTTCCTCCCAATCTCCCCTACCTGGCACAGGCAGCGAGGCTACTATTGCTAAGGAACTTGAATGAAGTATTTGAAATATGCCTAGTGTAGATGTTAGCATCAAAGGTTTAAGTCCTTCTCATTACATTCTTACAGAAGAAAGGGCAACAGTCTGAGAGCTTTGCCTTCTTCACTGAAGCAGAGGAAAGCTGACCAGCTGACATGTTCTGCTCTGTCTCCAGCTGGCAGCCAGGAATATTCTCATCCAAAAGACAGACTGAAGGAAAAAGAGACATAGCAGCAGAGGAGATTCTTATTAGCCAAGCAGTTATTTCCTAAATATAAATAAACAAGTAAGGATTACTAGGTATATAAAAAAAGTGGCATGAAAAAGAAAGATTTTTTTCAAAAAACATAAAACTTATCATAGAGGAAAAATCAGAAAACAAAAGCAACATAAAGATAATGTAACTTGATTAATTTGAGGTTTCATTGTATTCACAAAGCAAGAGCAAGATATTCTAAAAAAATAAAATCGAAGGATGAGAAAAAGCTTTTAAAGAGAAGTGATAGGGTCTCAAAGTTAAAAACAAAAGCTAAAAGTTCATGGAAAATAAAGCTAAGGAAATCACCCAGTAAATAAGCAAAAGTGACAGAAAAAGATTCACAGATGAAGTAATTAGAAATGTAGACAATTTTTAAACTGCAAAAAAAGCTGCTAGGAATAATGAGTGAAGCTTGACAGAACACTGACCACAAGGTCAATATAAAAATTCAAGTATTTCTACGCATTAGAGGTAAACAAATGGAAACAAAAATAAATTTACATTACCACTTAAAATTACTTATAGCTGTAAAATTACCAAATATCTAGAAAGAAACTTAATACAAATTTTGTAAGACTTAAAAATATACAATATTGCTAAGAGAAAATCAATGTGTCTAAAGTAATTGGAGATTAATAGAAAAATTTGCCATATTTATGGATTAGGAATTCAGTTTTGTTAAAATCTCAAGTCTACCCTAACTGAACTGTAGATTCAATGCAATCCTGATCAAATACCAATAAATTTTTTCTTTGTGGAAATTGACAAGCTTTTTCTAAAGTGTATATGGAAATATAAAACTCATAGAATTGCCAAGACAATTTTGAAAAAAAAAAGATGAAATTGCAGCACTTAATAAGATTTTAAGATTCATAGTAAAAACAGTAATTAAGGGAGTATGGTATTGGTGCAAGGCTAGACAAGTAAATTGAACAGTATAGAGAGTCCAGAAAAAGGCCCACACACATATAGTCAGTTGGTTTTCAGCAACACTGGTACCGCAATTCAGTGGAGAAAGTGGCCTTTTCAATCAAAGAGATGCTAGTGACACCTGTCTCACATCATACACAAAAATTAATGTGCAATGGCTTGTAAATCTAAATATAAAAATTTTTTTTAAAATAAAGGTTTTAGATGAAAATATAGAAGAATATCTTCATGAATTTGGGGGTTAGAAAATATTTCTTAAATAGGCACTAATCATAAATGAAAAGATTGGGAACATGGAGATATTTATTTGTTTGTTTATTTATTTATTTTAGATGGAATTTTGCTCTGTCACCTAGGCTGGAGTGCAATGGCGTGGTATTTGTTCACTGAAACCTCTGCCTCCTGGGTTCAAGTGATTTTCCTGCCTCAGCATCCTGAGTAGCTGGGACTTCAGGCATGCCTACCACCATGCCTGGCTAATTTTTGTATTTTTAGTAGAGACAGGGTTTCACCATGTTGGCCAGGCTGGTGTCGAATTCCTGACCTCAGGAGACCCACCCACCTCTGCCTCCCAAAGTGCTGGGATAACAGGTGTGAGCCCCCATACCTGACTTCTTTATATTTAAACAATTCTATTAATGTAAAAACATCATTAAGAAAAAAGGCAAGCCACAGCATGCAAGAAGACAGTTATAATACATACATCTAAAAACTACTTCTGTCCAGAATATATAGAACCTTCTACAAATCAATGGGAAAATGCATATAACTTAATTTTAAAATGCATTAAAAAACACCTGAGCAAAAATTTCATAAAAGAGGATATCCAAAGGGTCATACACATAGAAAAAATGTTCAACATCATTACTCATTAGAAAAATACAAAGCAAATCTATAATGAAATACCATTTACACACACTGGAATGGCCAAAATTAAAAAGATTGAAAGACTGACAGTAACTCATATTGGTAAGGTGGTTGAACAACTGGAATTCTCATACAGTATCATAGCAGGAGTGTACACTGGTACAGTTTGGAAAAACATTTGACAGTTTCTTATAAAGTTAAACATAGAGCCCCAATAATTCCATTTTTAGATAGACCTAAAAGAAATAAGTAAATATATTCCTCAAAACTCATATGTAAGAATGATGACATTTGCATTTTTCATAATAACTCCAAACTGGAAACATGTCCACCAACAGGAGGTCTAATAATTGTGGAAGATGGAAAATTATACTGCAATTAAAAAAAACCAACTACTGATATTTTAAATCATATAGATGAATCTCACAGACATTATGTTAAGTGAAAGAAGCCAGACAAATAGGAGTGTATACTGTATAATTATAAGAAGTTCAAGAATAGACAAAACCAATTGACAATACCTTGAAATAGGACGTTATTGACTTCTGAGATGCTGGAAGCATTCCCTATCTTTATCTGGAGAGTGGTTTGTGAATGTCTAAATGTATATACACTTTAGAATAGCACATTTCATTGCATGTATGGTTAAATAAAATTTAGACAAAACGAGAGACCAATTCAGGTGGTCCTGTCTTAGTCTGCTTTCTGCTGCTATAACAGATGACTACAGACTGGGTAATTTATAAAGAAAATAAATTTATTTTGCTTACGGTTCTGGAGACTGGGATGTCCAAGGGCATGGCACTGGCATCTGCTCAGTCATCTGGTGAGGGCCTTATTACTGTGTCATCCTATGAAGGAAAGTGCAAAGACAAGGGAGCATGGGAGACAGAGAGAAAAAAAGGATGAACTCCTTAGATAACTAACCTACTACTGCAATAACAGCTTTAATCCACTCTTGTCCTATGACTTAATCACCTCTTAGAGGTCTCATCTATTAATGTCACCACACTGGCAATCAAATTTCAATATAAATTTTGGAGGGGACATTTTAAACCAAAGCAAGTTCCAAACTCACCTACATATGACACCTAAAACATGAATGGTGAAAATAGGGGAAGGGGATTGGTTTTTAATGTCACAGGAGACTTCCCAGAATATTCAGATTGAAGGGGTTCACTGACTGTTAAGCAAGATGAATTTAAAATCAGAAATATAAAATATTCTCATTATAATGCATCTAGGATCAAGGCATGTTCATAAAATCTTCTGGACAGGAAAAACAAGCCATATGTAAAGGAATAAGGATCAGATTAATGTCAGATTTCTTATAAACAATTGGATATTACAGGAAAATGAAGCAATGTTCTCTCAAAGTTCTGAGCCAACATATCAATCAGGTGTGAGAACAAAATAAATTTTTTTTTCTGACAGTCAAGGGAGGGTAATGTTTACCTTTTAATCATGACTTTTAAGGAAGTTAATTGAAGATATAGTGAAGCAACAGGAGGAAAGAAAAAAAAATGGGAGACATGAGGTTCCGAGGATCATGGCTCCAACACAGGACAGCAGAAAAGGGGAACTGCAAAATGACTGCTACAAAACAGACTCAAAGAGAAAACATGTAGGAGGACAAAAGACAAAAAAAAACATGAAAGAGATGTCCAAAAAATGAAATGTGTTGGAGAAAGTTGTTATGCAAATAACACACAAATTAAAAGCATAATTGGAAAAATACAATCTAACTGATTCTATTTAACCTCGCTGGAAAAGGACATTTTACTTGGAGTAGTGTAGGGGTCTGCTTTGAATAATGCTGGACCCACAGGAGAGGAAATATTATGTTAGCACAAAACTTGAGCCGATGGTGAACAATTTTTGCAAATTCAACTTGTAATATGTACAGAGCAGGAAAGTATTATTTATTGTTGAGGGACACAATATGAATGTTCACAATCTTGATAACGCAAAAGACAAAATGCACGTGACAGAAAGAGGAAGTGAACGAAGACTGGGTAGAGGAGATGGAAAAGCTAGCTAAAATTCCTCGGAGAAGAAAGTTGAGATACTAATTAAAATAGATGGGAAAAGAAATACAAGTATATTATTTAAAGTCACAAAGGTAAACAACAAAATATTTTAAAATAACAGCATTACCATCAAACTTTGGAATGAGTTAGTGGTAAGGATGGAGAAGTAGAAGTGCACTGGCATGTATAAAGCTGAATTCAAAAAGAAATTAAGTCTAAATTGTTAAAGAGTTAGGACAGCAGTCCAGTGGGAGAGTCCAGTGCAGACTGGGTTAAAAATATTTTCCCCCTGGAGTAAGACCAGTGTTGGTGAGAGTGACTGTTGCTTTTCTCCCTGTCAACTCTTCAGCACTACTTGATTTGACACCATATCCGTGTGTTCTTTTGTTCAAAATTAAAATTAAAATGTAATGTCCATTTGCTATGGGTGCTGCCCCCTATCCCCCAGCGTTCATTCTCTGCTTCTTTTCAGTAATAATAACCGATTTTCAACCCTCTGCACACAGTTCCTAAGCTTTGGAAGAAGGAAGTTCAGCCGCAGATCCCAAACTGTCTGCTTAATGCTTAGAGAAGGATGGAGCACATGCCCCAGGTGAAACCTATACGACACGTGTCAGAGAACTTTGGCCAGGATGTCTGGGGAAAAAGTTTCCTCTTTCTTCTCTGGGAGCTCTCTGGAGAGGGTTGTTTTAAAGCTGGATGTGAACAGCGACTCGTGCAGCCCCAGAAGCCCCTGACAGCTGCGTTGGAATCCTAAGGTCTCAAAATGAAGGTGACATTGCAGGAATCAGGGAAGAGAGAAGGAAAAAAGATTTAAAGCCTCTCCTAAGGTGGGCCCTACCACCTGAATATTTAAGTTACTTGGGCCATGAAATTGTATTTTTAAAGTGCACGTCAGGTTTGTTGTTACTAATAACCAAAAGATTTCTGAAAGATGGAAAAAAAAAAAGAAGAAGAAAAAAGAAACAGAGAATGTTTATGAAACAAACAAGCTAAAATATTTCAAAGAATTTTATAGGTTAGAAAACAGTATCACAGATTTCCCTTTAGTCTTCACAGCATTCTCATGAGAAAGGAAATTGTTATCCAAGTGTTATGAAAGAGAAAACTGAACAGAATGGTCAGGTGACATACTGAAGTCCCTTTGGTTATAAATGACCAGTACTTTTGACTAAGAACCATGCTCTTACCAGAAGACCACACTGCAGGTATAGACAAATGGACAGTGGAATAGAATAGAGAGCCCAGAAATAAATCCATGCATATGTGGAACTTTAACAAGGGCAGAGGTGGTCTGGCATTTCAGTGGAGAAAAGAGGGATTATTCAATAAAAGGAGCTGGAAAAACTGGTTGTCCACTTGGAAAAAAAATGAATTTGGATCCCACCCTTACACCATACCCATAAATCAACTCCAGATGGATTAGGGACTTAAATGTCAAAAGCAAATTTTAAACACTTAGTAGAAAAATATAGGTGGATATCTTTCCAATCTTGGGGTAGGGAAGGATTTCTTAAACAGGAGCAAAAAGTACAAACCATAAAAGAAAAAGATTTATGATTTTTGACTATTAAAATTAAGAAATTCTGTTCATCAGAAGAATTCTTAAAGAAGATGAAAAAGCAAGCTACAATCTGAGAAAAATTCATTTGGAACATATAATTGAGAAAGGTTTAGTATCAAGCATATGTAAAGACTCATAAAATAATAAGGAAAGGCCAAACCACTCGAATGACCAAAAAAAAAAAAATTAACAATAAACACTTTACAGAGGAGAAACAGAAGGAGAAACATATACAGCTAAAAACATATGGAAGGATCTTGAGTCTTATAGCAACATTGAGCAAATCAATATATAGAATAACAAATCAGTATCATTATCAAAGAGATAATAGATATCTCTTTACACTCTATTTATTGGCAATAATTAAGAATTTAAACTACAGCAAAATTGAAAAGTATATGGATCAACCAGATTCCTTATATAGTGCTGGTATAAATTGGTTAACCACTTGACATTATCTTTTAAAGTTTAATATTCACACACCCTATGACCCAACAATTTTCTGCATGTATATACTAAAGGAAATTATTACATTTGTGCACCCAGATAAACACATAAAAGTGTTCATAAAAGTAGTGTTTACAATAACAAGAGCAGATAGCAAATGACTATCCAGAGGGAAACAAATTGTAGTATATCTGGAAAAACTTATTGCAATGAAAATAAATGAACTACAGGTATATGTGATAATATGATGCTTAGTGATAGCAGGTTCTCAGATGATCACAGCATGATAGTCTTTATAAGCAATAACAGTTTTGAGCAAACATATATTTGCTAAAATTATCATTTTAAAAATGCAAGAAAATAATATAAACACAAAATTCCGCATGTCAGGGTTATGCAGAGGGGTAGTGGGATGGGGAGGATTGTATAGATAGGTGCAAACATTGCTCATGTTCAAATTCTTGGGTTGGGTAGTTGACTTTTATCACTAACAAAATAATAAGCCAGGGAATACAATAGGTAAATGAAAAAATAAAATAGAGTCATGATTAGACTAGAGATGATAGTATATCATAAATCAAGTCTTCTCATCTTTAAGACGGAATTAGTTAGAGTACTTAGCCCCCTAGCGTTGTTATGAAGGTTGAAAATCTTGGAATAATGCCTGGTACATAGTCAGTTTTATATTAGTATTTGTGAAAGATGAAAGAGAGAGAGAGAGACAGAGAGAGAGAGAGAGACGGGGGCGGGGGGAAGAAGTAAAAGAAGGAAGAAATCAAGGAAGGAAAGAAATAAATAATTATGAATAATCAAATTCTGTGCACTTGAAGTCCATTATTAAAGCATTAGCCCAATGCAAATAGGTGTCAAAGAGTGCATATTGGAGTGGGCTTAATCAAGGAAAATTCCTGAGAGTGGTAAAGGTTTGAAATAATTGTTTTTAAAGGTAAAAAGTATTGCTAAAACGTAAACACACCACTGGATTGGTTTACTAGTTAACAGGTTAACGTTCCAGCTTCTATTTTCAGAGTGGAACTTAGTTGCCACGATAATAGGAGGTGACATTTGTTTGATTTTCCTCCCTCGAGTTGTGGAAGAATCCTATAAACTCCTCTATAAATAACCAAGTAGAGGCCGAAAGGTTTCCTGTAACTTACAGTCTAGAGCCAGTAACCTCTGATGGCAGTCTGAGTGGCGGTTGAATCAGCAGGGTGGCAGCAATCATGGGGGAATTCCGCCTCCTCCAAGGAGTCTTGACTGAGCATGAATGGCTTATAGTTTGTTTCCCTCAGTCCTCAGTAGTAGTCCATTAGCCAATAAACATGAAACATTCCACTGGGTACCTTATAGTCCTTGAGCCAGTGAATACAGCTCAGCCCCTCTGGCCAAGGAAAACACTGTCCAGTTGTTACAGGAGAACATACAGAGGACATATTATTTTAACTGAGCAACACATTCCAACTCCCAGCTAGGACCAGTGGACAAGACCACAAACCCTTCGTCTGAGCAAAGTGCAGACTTTAATAAATTCGAATGCTTAGCGAAATACATAGTAACTTGTCTGTCTTATTCTGTTTAAGGTAGAATGGCCAGGCAAATATGTGTGTTGGGGGCATGAATTAAATTGGTAATAGGGTTTAGGCCACTTACAGAAATGAGTAATTTCTGTAAATAGGTAGGCACTTTGAACTTCTTTGCTGTATCGGCCCCAAAGCTACCAATTACCTTTCATTTATCTTCCAGCTTCAGTTCCTTTCTCCCTATTATCAAAGTGCTTCTTGGCTTCCTGTGGGGTTGGCACAAAAGGATTGAGTGTCAGAGTGGATGTTTCTTTGGGTATGTTATTATTTATATTATACCCCAATTCCACAGATTATAAAGACTGTCCGTTGCTTATAAAAACAAAACAAGGCCGGGCATGGTGGCTCACACCTGTAATCACAACACTTTGGGAGGCCTAGGCAGGCAGATCACCTGAGGTCGGGAGTTTGAGACCAGCCTGACCAACACGGAGAAACCCCGTCTCTACTAAAAATACAAAATTAGCTGGGCGTGGTGGCACATGCCTGTAATCCCAGCTATTCGGGAGGCTGAGGCAGGAGAATTGCTTGAACCAGGGAGGCAGAGGTTGTGGTGAGCCGAGATTATGTCATTGCACTCCAGCCTGGGCAACAAGAGCGAAACTCCATCTCAACAAATAATTAAAAACAAAATAAACAAATAAGAAAACAAAACAAAAAACTATCTTAAATCTATATCCTACCATAAATAAAGTTCCAAGTAATAAAAAACACCAAAATAATTTATTTTCACCGTTTTTCTCTTGTAACTACAGTCTACTTGTTTATTTTTTCCCCCCATTTGAATAAACTTACATTAGGAGCACCAAGAAAAACACAAAGAATAATCTAGTTTCTTTTTGGTCAGACTATGAGAACTGACAATGCTTGGTCAAGTTCAAGGACTTCCACACTCACCAGTTCCATTTGATCCAGGAATGCTCTTTCTTTTCTCTGTCCTTTCCAGCAAACCAATTTTGTGGAAAGATCAACTAATAGTTACAAATGGAAACTTGTTATTAAAAAAAAAAAATTACAGTATAGGAACAGGTCTTCCCAAGAATCAAAAATAAAGTAGAACATGAGTCAGAGATAAAGTCATTTCAAATGTATGTACAAAACTGAAAATCCTTGCTTTATTTTTTATTCACAGGATTTTTTCCTTCCTTTTGAGGTTGTGGTCTAGAAAGCATATTGTGATTTGTACAAGAAACACATTCTCATTTGGACCTTTAACAAATTCAACTGTTTTGTGTTCCGTATGAGTAAATTTTAGGTTGTCCGTCATTGAAATCCAGTTTAAAAACAAATAATGGGAGTCGATAATCCAGACAACATTTTCTACCGTATTTGTTGACTCCAGTTGTTGGAAAGTAAAATTCTGGAGGGAGGGCTGGGATATCTCCAGGGGCTTAGTTTAGCATCATCAGAGCCTCTCCTGCTCCCTTTTGCATGTTACAGTATCTGCTTTACCAATCAGTGGGAAATGTATCATGTAGGATTTAAAGGAGATATTTACGGCGTCCGTAAGCACAATGACTCTGACTGGTAAGACGTCAGCTATTCCCTTTAGGAGATAAAAGGCCACAGCTGGTGAGATAATAGAACAGGAACTGTTTCAGTATTTCAAAACAGAAGACCTTGTTGAAGAAGAGAGATTTTATATGGTATTTGCTTTAATTTTTTTCGTTCTATGATGAACAGGTGTGGGAATCAATTCAAGAAAGCGGCTTAGTTGCTTGTGGGACAAGGGAGGGAGGTAAATACTTTTGATGGTTGGGGAAAAACTGAGATTTTTCAAACTTCAAACCAAACATATAGTCTAAGCCTTTTCTACCTGTGTACACAAAGGAAAGAGGAAACTAAGTCAAGGTAAAACAGGCAGTTGTTGTTTGGATTATTCATTAAGTTATGAAATCCTCCTGGCTACACAAAATAGAAAGCCACAGCTATGTGACAAGTGTTTGGTGTGAACATGCAAATGTAGTTTTAAATTCATTATACCTAAGGGAACAAGGTATGTGGGTAAGGGGTTTCTACTATTTCTAGAGCTTACACAGCAGGTCCTTGAATAATGCCATTTAAGTTCAATGTCATTTCCTTAAAGTGTCGATGAGAAAAAAAAAAAGGATTCCTAGCTGAAGTCATTGTGTGTGTGGACTTTGCATGTCCTCCCCATGTCTGGTTGCCTCCCAAAACCCACAGCTGTGTCTGTCAGATGAATCAGTGTGTCTCACTGGTCCCAGTGTGAGTGAGTGTTGCTGTGTATGAGTGTGCCCTGCAATGAGAATGGTGGCCTGTCTGGGGCTGGTTCCAGCATGGTACCCCTGAGCTACCAGAATTGGCTCTGGCCGCTTGAGCTCCTGAACTTGAATAAGTGGGTAAATTATTATCTTACTTGTTTTTGTCAACCTTTCTTAAATGTGTGTGTAGCCCACATTCCTTTCAAAGTTATTTTGATGTTTATTTCAGTATTAGAAGTGTTTGGGTCTTTCTTTAGAAGTTTGGTTATTTTGTGTGTGTGTGTGACCAGAAATATGCCGTAGCAATTTAACTCTTGTTTAGATCGGTTAGCCTATGGTAAAGCTATTTTTGTTATGTGTGCTTTCACTTAAAGTCCCAGTTTCCAAGAACCTATCGTCAAAGATAAGTAAGGACTTACTGTACTTCTGGGCACACAGTGGGCTAAGCATCTTATATTATCAACTAGAAGATGAGATGAAATACAATATATTGCTAAAATGATCTTGAAAAAGTTATCACATTATAATAAATTATAAGAATTATTAAAATGACGTAGGACATATTAAAACACTGTAAAAAGTAAAGCTTAGTAGATGCATTAGAGGTTATGATTGCCATTGCTAACATTATTATTATTAAAATCCTTCAGTGCTGGGCACCATTTATTTCTACCCTTATAACCCCATGGACCTGTACTGTATCTTATAAGAAAAGCCACAATAAATATTTGATAAATTGCTGAATAAAAGGTAGGTTGACTTCTTAAAGTACCTGCAAAATACCTCATCCACAAGAGAAAAAGGCAAGATAATAACCTTGCTTCATGAATAAAGTATCAATCATTTAGGTGTTAAATTTTCCATTTGTTCATTTTTTTTTCCCAGCAGAAACTCTTGGAGAAATTGCATAGCATTATTTTAAACAATTCCCCTCAGGGGCCTATTAAGTAGGCTTTTCTGCAGACTGGATAGATGTCTTTTACAGCTGGTCGGTGTTTAGTTCTCAATTCTTGACCAACGAAAGAAAATGACTGGGATGTAGGATATCTGACCTATAGATTGCTCATTCTCTGCATGAGTCAGTCTTTGAAGTCTGAAGATAAAAATCACCATTAATCACAAAACTTTCTTATAGTCATAAGGTCAGATATCCCCGGGCCCTTCCAAAATTACCACGTGGACTGGCATAGGGAGAGATCGGCTCAGCTGTGGTCGCTTTTATGACACAGAGCTCCTTCTCTCTGGTTGATGATATTGAATGAGCAGGAAGGAAGAAAAGAAATAAAAGTCAGCTAACCATGGTTGAGTCAATCCAGCCCACGGCATTCAAAGGCTGGAGGGCCACCTGACGCTCCAGAGGCTGCTGGAAATGCAGGGCTGTTTCATCCTGGGGTGTGTTTCCGTTAGAAGAAATACTGACTTGAATGAAACAAAGAGTCCGTCCCTTGCTTTATTGGACAATGAAAGTTCCCATCATACTGATCAAAGATTGAGGATTTGGGACATGTGGGAATGCATTAATATCTCACCTGTGGCTGAGGCAGGTGTGTGTTTCCAAATGCTAATTTCTTTTCCTGCAAAGCCAAGTGTGTAAGAAGAACTAAGGGAAAAGGAAACTTTTTTTTTTTCCTGTGAAAATCTGGATCCAATTCGATCTAATTCAGTTTCAAAAACATTTATTTACTTTGTATCCTTTAAGTAAATAGAATATTATCCTGAAAACACAAAGGACATAGAAACTGAAGCGAGATAGGAAGTTAAACGGAAAGGAAGGAAGGGAAGAGGGAGAAAAAAACAGAGAGACAGGGAGGAAGGAAAGATTGCTGAGTGACCTTTTGTGTTGTGCTGTTTAATAGACACATTATTGCTTTCAGTCCTCAAAGCAGTCTTGGGAGAATGGTGTTGTTTAATCATTTGCCAGATGAGAAAACTTAAACTCAGGGAGGTTGCTACTTGCCCAAGGAGGTAAATATTGTTAATTCAATTTTGTGTTTTGATGTCTGAATTATTTTCTGTATTTTTGCTCTTATTTTGATTCTTCGCAGTGGGGATGGGACAGGAAACCTCTTGTAATTGGAACAGAAAATACTAGATGATCATTTTCCCCTCTTTCCAGACTCCCTTGAAGCTATGGAAAGGCTCTGATAACCATAGGCATCTTCCCCAGATTTTTCCTCAAAAGTTCCTGAGATGGAATGAGTGGAGAGTATGCTCTGGCAGTGTCTCTCTCTCTTCTCTCTCTCTCTCTCTCTCTCTCTCTCTCTCTCTCTCCTCTGTAAGAACAGATGACTCCAATGATACTTAGTGGTGGCTGCAGGGTTTTCCTTACGAAAGTGTTTCTGAGTCTTAATTTTGCATTATTTCTAGAAGCTGGGTCTTATGCTTTTGTTTTCTCACCCTTCTAATATTCTATTAGCTATTCAAAATCTTTTTCAAAAACATTTCGTTGTAGACTATTTACCACATGCAAAAATATAGAAAATAGCATAATAAGCCTCCATATACCAATTTCCTTCTTAAACAATTATCAACGCACGGACAACCCTTACCTGGATTATTTCAAACAAATCTCAGGCCTCATATTATTTCATCTGTAAAATGTTAATTCTTTATCTCTAAAATGGAAATATTCTTTTACAAATGAGCACAGTATCATTATCCTACCTAATTATAGTTTAATGTTAAATCTCTATTCAGATGTCTCTGATTATCTTATAATTTTGATACATTTATATATCTTCAATCAGCATCAAAATAAGTTCCATACACTAAAATTGGTTGATATATCATTTAAATTTCTTTTAATGTATAGATTCAATTTTCCTCCTACTCTTTTGTTTTTTAACCACATTGTTTTCCTGTAGAATTTCCCACTGTCAGGATTTGCTAATTGGATCCTTGTGGTTTCACGTATCATGCTTTTCTATCCCATGTGTTTTCTGCAAATTATTAGTTGGATTTAGAGGCTCCATCATGTTCACCTTGGATTCATTTGGCAAGCCAGCTTCATAAATGGTGCTGTGAGCCTCTATTAGGGCATATAAAATGTCTAATTGGCTCCCTTTTTGTGAAGCCAGCAGTGATTGATGATCATTATTTAGATACACTATATAATTAGGAGTAGCAAAAAGGTGATATTGTATTCTATCATACTCTTTAAATTTGTTACCTGGAATCCTTCCATAAAGAGAAAATTCTCATACGTTACTTGGTTGACTTGAAGTATTGGTCATATAGAAAAGTCAGAATAAATGCTTAATCTTTTTTCTTTATTTACCAGTTTTCAAAATAGTTAAATAACTCGCTGGCCAAAAGTAGCCACTTGTTGTTATTTCTATAGCCATTATTAACTAAGAAATTTAAATATATTTGATGTCTTTCAATCTATTGCCATTATCTTTACTGATATTTAAATTGACCCATCTCTGGCCAGTAAGAGGCTCCTCAGGATGGCTCCTGAGTCCTTTCTACACACTTTCAACGGTCTTTGATGTTATCTTTTCTCTGTGGTACATGAAGATCCAGGCTCATTTTGTACATTTCCTTCCCAGACCTGAGGCCAGTCATTTCTTAGTGGTATTTAGGGAATACACATTGATCCTGGGTTGACCTTTGCTTTTAGACATTTTTCAGTGGGCAGAGGTAGTAAATATGTTTTTCTTAAAAAGATGAAATTATGAGGTCATACTAATATTTCAAAATCAAATTTAAGACTATAGAATTTTTGCTTAATCTAATCTATGTTACAATGTTTTTTTCTTTTTGTAGGCTGAAAATAAGGAATTCCCAATGGATGAATCTTAGAATAACACTTCCAATAGCACTCCCAATAATATGATTACTGAAAGGAGAGAGTGCGTGTGTGTGTATTTGAATTTCTTAGTATCATTAGGGAAAAACCCACTGAGTATATATATATGTGTGTATATATGTGTGTTTGTATGTATGTGTGTGTGTGTGTATATATATATATATATATAGAGAGAGAGAGAGAGAGACAGTCAGTTTTGTCTTCTTAAGACAATTAAAATAGTTTCTCTGTATATGGTTATGCCATAAAGCAATATCTAGTTGGGTTTACTTCTTTTAGTTTGCTTTTGTCCTTTAGGGATTCCTTTTTTCAAACTTAATTTTGTTATATAATCATGAAAAATATTTGATGATTCCACAAAAGCCACAAGGCCATAAGTTATAATATATATGCTTTTGCAACAGCAAGGTTGCTGTGCCAACAGTATATATCCACAATGCCAGATCCTACTATTTCTTCTTTCATACTAATTCCATTAGGCTGAACAAGCACTTATGAAATAGCCACTGTTTAGTGTGGCCCAATCCTAGGAGTGTCCGTAGTATTCTAACTATTTTGATATATCTAATATTGTGGTTAAAAGATAAGGACTGTGTGTTGCACATTTCCTTGAAAAGAACTGTTCACAAAGCAAAATATAAACAGGTGCTATGGAAGTTTCATTTGTTTGGGAGAGTAGGAATGTAAGGGAGTATTCTAGGCTGCTGAGGTTGGATAACATATGGAAGAGGCAGGATTTGAACTGGAGTGATTCATGAGGAGGTGTTGAACACGGACACACTGGTTATGAAAAGAGGAGGGCAACTCTGGTCCTCAAAAAACTTGTAATCTAGTGGGGAGGTTACCAAGAGTTCCATGTTATCTGTGCTCTAATAGAGGTATATGGAAGGGATAAAGGAGGTTTGCAAGAAGGGGACTTCAGTAAACCCAACAGAAGTCAGAAAAGTACCTATGGAGCAGCGAGGACCAATCTGAGTCTTGCAGGAGTATGAGTTTGTTGGGTGGGTGTGCCGGATGGACTGGGGATAGGTGGAATGGAGTGTAGAGCAAGGCAAGCATAGGAAATAGTTCAGAAATGAGTTTGAAGGTAAAATAGAGTTTGAGTGAGTCTGAGAGCAAAGGGAAATAAAGTTGAAGGAACATGCAGGATGAAAGGTCTTATATATCGGGTAGGCAAGAAAGAGCATGAAAAAGATTTAATAGGGTTATCAAGTGCTTAGCTTTCTGTCTAAAGAAATAAAAATTGTAAAATATAAACGAACCATTGACATACTAAAGTCCTTTGTCATTATAATTTCATTTTTGATGGATGGATATGTTATCAACAGTGGCCTAGAACACTCCCCAGTTTAGTTTTTTCTCCTCTGAACTATTTAGTGATCTGGAAACAAAACTTGAGCAAATGCCATAGAAAGTATCCTTGTGATCTTTTGCTGTTGTGAAGCATCTTTCTGTAATATGAATAATTTCACCCTCTATCTGTTTGAAGATAAAACATTTAAATGCAAAGTCAGAAATGTGTTTATAATTGTTGTGTGGGAATCCCCAAGAAACTTCCCAAATAGGTGCTGATGATAACCTGGCAACACTATGTGGCTAGTTTTCCTGTTTACTACAGAACAATGGAGAGTCATAGGCTTCTCTTAGTCCTTCTCGTTATTTGCATGTTCAATAAGAGGAATAAAACATGTGCAGGTACTTTGCACGAGGAACTAAATGCAAAATATTTTATAGACGTTTTAAATGGACAAAGGTCGTGGATTCCATCCCTTCCCCAAAACCCTACCTTAAGAAATACCATGAAAAGAGTTCCCTCTGTTAGCTTGAATGACAGCCTGGGAATTCCCAACAGATACCTAATCCTAGGCATGGGCTCCCTCTGGGTGTCTACTATAGACGTATTACCACCGAAGTCTCAAATCTCCAGATGAGGACTGAACATAGTGCTAATGATATCTAAATAGTTTTCGTCATTGTATTTGATAGGAAGTAAAGGGTAATTAAATTCTTTGATGGGTCTGTAACTCTTGCTATAAGAGGGGTCTTTTTTTCCTCACTAAAATTAAAAGAGTTAGAGAGGGCCAGGCATGGTGGCTCACATCTGTAATCCCAGCACTTTGGGAGGCCAAGGCGGTTGGATCACTTGAGGTCAGGAGTTCGAGACCAGCATGGCCAACATGGTGAAACTCCATCCCTACTAAAAATACAAAAATTAGCCAGCCGTGGTGGTGGGCACCTATAATCCCAGCTACTCGGGAGACTGAGGCAGCATAATCACTTGAACCCAGGAGGTGTAGGTTGCAGTGAGCTGAGATTGCACCACTGCACTCCAGCCTGGATGACAGACTGAGACTCCTTCTCAAAAAATAAAATAAAATAAGATAAGATAAAATAAAATAAAATAAAACAGAGTGTCTTTGGGACCAGGGAGAGAAGGGACTTAATTGTTGCATGGCCTAAAAATAATAGAATAAAAGATTGTACCAATGAGGGCAAGATAAAATATATATTTAATATCTACTGAAACATTTCCCTGAACTCCAGTTTGGGAGAGGTACCTGGTGGCACAGATCTATGTAAGATCCCTTCTATTGCAATTTAATATGGAAATATAGGGAGGGAGAGGAAGGATCAGAGTCCGGAAAACCAGGAATGGGTCTATTGCAAGAGTTCAGGTAAGAGACAGAGGAGGTCCTTAGCTGGGATACTGGCTTTGAGATGAAGAAGACGTGGAAGATTTGAGAGCCATTTAGGAGGGATGGAGTGGGGTAGGAGCAGAGAAGGAAAACAAGATGTCCTAGTTATTAATGCTTTACAGGTGGGATGATGGGCAGAACATGGAAAGATGGTGTGAGAATGGGAGAGCCCCACAGGCTGATGGTGGCATTCCTGCTCCTGCTCTGAGCTCACCCAGCCCTGTGGCACTCCGACTTCTACTAACTGCTGGGGTCAGACTTCCAGTCTTTTCCAGAGAGAAGTACTGAGCAGCCTAAAGTATTTGAATGGATGGAGGAGAAGCAAACTACAGCTACTTCAGAGGATGACACTAAACACCTAGTCCACTCTGTATACACTAGAGGTAAGAGAAGTGGTTCACAGAACTTCACATGTGCCCCAAGTTTTCTCCTGGCCTTCTTGGTTAATTCTGTATTGTCTAATATATCAAGAAAAAGTAGTGTAACAGAGTTCCCAATCTCAGACTAAACCCTTGGATTTATTTTTTTGAAACACTGAAGCAAAGAACCTGGAAAAATTGTTATTTAGAAGTTGCAAGCTGTTGTTTTGACTCCCTAGAAGTTCTTTCATTTTTCAGGGCCAACTGTTCTCTTATGGAGGAGAGCCACCAGAATGGGATCTTTAGTAACACAAATGCAGAACAAGTATTAATTCAGTGCTCTTCATAATAATAAAATTCACTGCCCACGTGAGTGCACATGTTTATTATGAAATGGTAACACGCTTAGCCTTGTGGTGGATGAGGAACCCCAAATCCGTGACTTAAGGGTACAGAATTCTAGCTCTGCTCTGGCTACGCCTCTTCCCATGGGGCAATGACTCTCTAGGCCAAGTCAGAGCACACGCTCCTTCCCCCTTCAAGACTAAGCTCCAGGCAGGCAGATTTATCTTTTAGGTACAATAGGTGGAGTGCCAAGGGTCCTTATTCCTGTTAGGGGCCACAAAAATGTTAAAATTTCTTCTAAAATCAGAAAAAAAAATGAACTTTTAGGTTGAAAACATATCTGGCATCATATTAATATATTTATTTCTATACCAGCACAGTCGTAAGACATAACTTGTGATTTATTTTATGGAAAAGGGGGCCCACAAATACAAAGGCACCTAGAGTTCATTAAAGACACAAAGTGGCTATCCCTCTAGGGAGCTAGAACCCAAGACTTTTATGTCCAAGTGACCAAAGCCTACTTCTGGGCCTGCGAGGGCCTTTTCCCCAGGTGTCTTCTTTTAAGAGCAGACAGCACACAGGTATGAGTACCCCAAAGCACACCAGTGACTATGGCTGATCTTGTACAGTCTGTGACTGGAGTGTGGGTGTATGGGCTAGTGTGTTCCTGTGTCTATGTGTGAGGCTTCTTGTAATAGGAGATGGCATTAGGGGCGGAATGAAAAGGAATGTAGACAAGGATTGGGGCTAGTTCTCTTCACAATATTGCATTCTGGTACAGACTGTATAGACAGCATTACTTGAACAAACTGTGAGAACAGACATTGCAAATGCTTTCAATGAATGTGGGATGTGTCACTGATCTTTCACTATTATTATTATTATTATTATTATTGCGACAGAATCTCACTCTGTCACCCAGGCTGGAGTGCAATGGTGTGGTCTCGGCTCACTGCAATCTCTACCTCCCAGGTTCAAGCGATTCTCCTGCCTCAGCCTCCTGAGTAGTTGGGACTACAGGCAAGCTCCACCACACCCAGCTATTTTTTTTTGTATTTTTAGTAGAGATGGGGTTTCACTATGTTGGCCAGGCTGGTCTCAAACTCCTCATCTCGTGATCCACCCGCCTCAGCCTCCCAAAGTGCTGGGATTACAGGCGTGAGCACCCAGCCTGATCTTTTGCACCCAGCGATCACATGCACCCAGCCTGATCTTTCACTATTATTAACATTAAGAAGATAACATTGTACACTAAGCCCATCAAAGAGACACAAGTTAAGTGCAGGCTAATAACAATTTTCTATAAATAATTTAATGTTGATTTTTATCTAACAGCTGTTGTTAATTTTCTTGTGGCGAAGGAACTGTCTTTAGAAAAATATCTCAAAAAGCCACTGAAGTAGAAAGTTCATCATGCTGAAGATGGAATGTGAGAAGATAGAAAGTTCTGGGTCCTTAGTGGCATCACTGAGTCACTGGACCACTCTTGGAACCACCCTATGTCTTAGTTTTTAAATCTCTTTACGGTCTAAGACGCTTTTAGTGGAAGTATTTATCTCTGGCATCCAATAAGACCTTGCAGGATTTGCAGTTTTATCTATGTGTTTATTTTGTTTATTGTCTGCTCCACCCTACTTGATTGTGATCACCATGACATCAATGACTATGCATCTTTTGTTCACCCAGGATCATCCAGTGCCTACCATGCAGAGTGTGCTGCATACATGCTCACTTGGTATCTATTGTAGCAAAGAGTGAAAGAGACAAGGAATAAATGCTTTCTCCCATGATGAGGGGACATGGGGTCTAGACAAGCTGGACCATTATCCCAGGCCTAGCACTCTGCTTTGTTATTTTTTCCAGTACAGCATCACATTCAGTTACAACAGAGTGAAATCTCCTAAGAACATGGCTGATTGTTTCATGATTGCAAAAAGGCCTCACTAATCCTCCCCTCTCCTGTAAGACTCTTTCAATCTCCTTTTAGATGGCACCTCTTCTTGTCAGTCAACACATGGATCCATTATAGAAATGTCTGGGCTAGCCAAGTTAATCCTTAACTAAACTGGAGTGGTGCTGATCATTCAGCCTTAAAAATTGAAAAATCACAGCACTGCTGAAGGAAAAGGCATTTTTCAGGTAGAGAGGCATAAGTCTTGGGCCAGGAAGCTTCAGTAAGAAGGCAATAATTTCACAGAAATGTATTCACTTGGGGAATCCAACAGCTGTTCTTGCACCGAAGAAATTCAGAGGAGAGCTCTTTGCTTCCTTGCTCATTTCAATGGTTAGGAATCAGGCCTTGCCCCAGAATGTTCAGGTTGATGCTTACTGTTTAAGCCTTAAGTTAATCCAGTGAAGCTCCAGGCCTTTTACGGGATTCACAAGAATAAATAGCATTTAAATAAACATTCTCAAAGGTCAAGTCTTTGACTCAAATCTGAGGTTAAAAAGAATTGTTCACTCTGATAATTCTGCTAGTTCCCCAACTTCACACAAACCATTTATTTCAGAATGTAAACCTTGAATAATATTTTCTTACCTGTAGTTTTGTGGTCATTTAGAAAACACAGCAATACTCTATTTTAATTGGAATTAAGTGACAAAAATAAGCCACTTCATGAGTTTTCTAGATAATGGTAAAATGTAAGAACAAAAAGCCACTTCTTTCTCCGAATAGTATTTTACAGTGACTTTTTTTTTTTCCTTTTTACTGCATTTTAGAATTCTACTGGAGGCATTTCTCAGAAACTTTCTCTTACTTGTTAATGAATCATCCCCTTTGAGAATCAGAAGGTGATTGCAGGAGCCCAGGTGTGAGTAACTGATTTAAGGTGGACCTTGTTCCCCTTTGAGAATCAGCAGGTGATTTCAGGAGTCCAGGTGTGAGTAACTGATTTAAGGTAAACCTTGTGGGTAAACCAATGTTTACCCAGTGCATTCATTCGACAAACATTTGATGAGCACCAAATTAGAGTTCAATTGCAGATAACAAAAACCAGTTGAACTAATTTCATCAGAAAGCTACTTAATAGAGGTAATTAGGTGCTTACAAAATAGAAGGGCTGGAAGCCCAGGATCCAGGCTGACACCCAGGTAGCTAGACCCTGGAAACTGCAGAACAGCCAAGTGTGTTCATGACTGTGCTTGTTTGTCAGCAGGAGCATGGCCCTGCCTCGTGATACTGTGTTTTTCAGCTCTCACCTGGGTGAATCTGCTTGGAGAAGTTGGTTCAAGATGTGGCTTGACTCTCAGGGAGTCTGTGTAGCTACGCTTAATATTGTTAGATTTCTGGCCTCCAGCACACAGGATGGTTTTCTGGAAGAAGGATTTAATGTAGTTAAGTATGCCAACATGGAATATGTGATGTACATTTCTACCCTGCTTGGGATACAAAGTAAATAAAAGCCAGTTTCTGTCCTTAAGGTGTGTACGGTTTAGTAAGAAGACAGACTCCTGGACAAAGATGTATACTTCAGTGATGCCAGCCCAGGATTGGAGGCAGGTATTAAGAAGACCTCTGATAGTGATATTTTGCATCTGGTGCAGGACAGTTCCCCAGATGGCCTTGGACCAAACCAGTCCTCCCACTTTCTCACTTGCAGTTCTTAAGAATAACTAGAATGTGCTGGGAATGCAACATCCTGAGATAAGGCCTAGGCTCTGTTCCAGTCCCCACTGGAAACAGGATGTCCTTCAACACATTAATCCAGCAGGTCATGTTATCCCTGGAGAAGAAAACCCAGAGACAGCTACTTTCCAGGGTCCTGCATCTGGGGTGCAAGTGAAGCACACACAGATGAGATTCCACCGGCCCTGGGCAGCTTTCCTGAGCCTTGAGAAACCAGCTCACCATGAATCCAAGGTGTCGGCTGTTCCTTGCCACCCCTTCATGGAACTTGTTGTATGTGTGAGTATTTTCTCTTACAGGAGCAAGTAGTGAAAGTGCAGCCCAAGATGCAGTGGGCTGAAGTAACCAGTGCATAGTGAGCCTGCTTCTCACTGGGATTTGATTAATCATTTGAAAATGCATTATTCTAAGTACTTAACTTTGAAAGGGAAAATATTCTACTATGAATGTGGACTCCCTGAAACAGCAGATTAAGGGAAGGCTGAAAGTGATGACCCCTTTAATTCCTGCTTTCCTAAGGAGACCCCTCTGATCCTGTGTGGTCCCTCCATTTCCCCTTCAGGAGGCTGAATGCCATCGTGTCCACTTATTTAGACAAAGGAGATGGGTGGGTTGCTGGGTTGTGGTTAGTCATCAGGCCACTGGCAGAGTAGACTGGCACACGGAAATCCTGAAGCTGAATTCACTGTTACCCTTTGAGTCACTGTTACCCTCCCACCCCAGACCTCCTCCTACCCTCAGTCTGAACCTGGATCCTATTCAAAGATGTTTTCCCCTCTCTTTCCACTTACCTTCTGAATTCATTTTGGAGGAATGTACCAAGATCCTTTGAATCCTCCAGGAATGTTGAACTCAGTGAAAAGTGATGTGGTTAAGAAAGCAAATAATATGCTGAAAGATGTTCATTGGAAGTGGCTATGGACATCAAAGAGATTGATGAATCTGCATTTCAAAAAGTCAGCAGGGGGTAACATTTCAGCTTACCTCATATTTCTCCTGCTTCTAAATTGGCTATTTACTGCCCATGAAGTTTCTTCCTTCCCATCAGGGCAGAATACTAATCTAGTTAGCCCCAGGAAAGAGATGTCTGGAAATGGTATTGTCTTCTTAAATCAAAGCAGCTGAAAGAAATTTGTCTCTTTTATTAACAATGATATATAGTTGCTATCAATGAGCATCTACTGTATTTCAGGCATTGTACTTAAACACTCTACATGCATTATGCTATTTAATCCTCAATCGTATTGCTGAGCTCGATAATATCATTGACCCTATTGTGCAGTTTGGGGAAAGGAGGGTAGAGAGGTTAGGAAAATCCCCCCACTTGGCAACTGCTGGAGCAAGGATTTGAACTCTGTTGACTATATTGGGCACTATATGATGTTTCCTCATTGCCTTTAAACAACACTAGGTTGGGTTAGGGTAGCAGAGGATGTATATAATAACACGCATTGTTTACTGAGAGTAATTTTCCAGAACAAGCAAGAAATGAGAAATACTTCAATAATCTTCTGAAGATTAATACTTCAATAATCTTCTGAAGAACTTCCATGGACAGTTATGGATTGCTAAGAAATTGGCAATAAAGGTAAAGGCCATGGAAGAAGCAGAAATTAGCTGCATAGGCCAGGCACTGTGCCATGTCAGTGGCAGAGCCACACTGTCACCTTCATCAGAGCCCAAGGTCTGAAGACACTGTAAAGAAGATCTGGCCAGCAAATCCCCTCAACAAGGGGTCGTCCAGACCCTGCTTCTACATCGTCAGCAGCAGGGCATGCTCCAGCTCAGCAGACAGCCACTTTTGTTTTCAAGTAACTCTCTAATTGCAAAAAAGGTACTTTGTATTCATCCAAATCGGTGTCAGGGTAGCATTCACAAGTATTTGTTATTAGTCGTGTCCTCTGACAACATGTAGAATAAATCCAACTCCTTTCCCATATGATAGTTCGTTGGATATTCAAAGTCCTTCCACACACCCCCAGCTGGTTTCTTAACCATCCTTCATACTGTGTGGATTTGAACCATTCTCCACTGTAGTCTTTCTCCTTTAGGCATATTATAGTGCCAGTTCCTTTTTGCGAAAAGTACTTTGTTAGGTGAAGTATACAAAATTAAATAAGGCATATTTGGTGTCTTTAAGTATCTCTTAAAGACAATTGTGCAAGATTGACTATTGTCAAAAGCCCCCTTAGAAACTCTTCCTAGGTTCTCCTGGGCATGGGTGGGTCATGCCTGTAATCCCCACACTTTGGGAGACCAAGGCAGGAGGATTGTTTGAGGCTAGGAGTTGGAGACCAGCCTGGGCAACATAGTGAGACCCCATCTCTACCAATAAATTAATAAAAAATTAAATTAAAAAACTACACCTAGATATAGACCATTAGAAGAGTTCAGAGTGGAACTATGATGTCCCTACTTTGGACAGTATACCTCCTTTAAGGAGACCTAAGTTTACATTAGCATTTTGAGTTGTATTGAGTCAACTAAGCCTGTAAGTGTTTTTCACACTGACAGCTGCTAAGCCACAAACCAAAGGGCAATCACTACAGAGACATGGAATAGGAAAGGATGAGGGTTTTCAAAGCTTTCTCTCCCATTTAGTGCTTTGTGTTAGCACTACCTATTCATTCATTAATTTACTTACTTGCTCATCCCACAAACATTTACTGAATACTTAAGTCTGTCTAATTATGCATAACATACTTGGGTGGGCTGAATGTGAAAAAAAATATCAGACATTACTTCCTGCCTTTAAGAGACCTATAATTTAGCTAGGGAGGGAAAAAGAAAAATAACTGCAAAACAAAGTAAGCTCTCAAAGCATCACATAATGGAAAAAACACAGAATTGAATCTGGAACCTGGCTTCTAGAAAAGATTTTTTTTTTTTTAAGCTAGGATCTTGCCTATCACCCAGGTTGGAGTGCAAGATCGTCACTCTCTGTAGCTTTGACATCCTGGGCTTAAGGCAGTTCTCCCACCTCAGCCTCTGGAGTAGCTAAGACTATAGGCACACACCATCATATCCAGCTAATTTTTGTATTCTTGGTAAAGATGAGGTTTTACCATGTTGCCCAGGCTAGTCTCATACTCCTTGGCTGAAGTGATCTGCCTAACTTGACCTCCCAAAGTGCTCGGATTTCAGGTGTGAGCCACTGTGTCTGACCTAGACAAGAGCGTTGTCTAAAGGTAATCACATTAACTCTGTAGATCTGAGTTATCTCATTTAAATAATGAGACACTTGGACTTTTGGGGTTCTTTCTATTTCTGAGGATCTATGCTTCGAAGTACAAGATAACTGTATCCTGTACTTCTTCAGGGCAGGGATCATACTTCATGTACAACTGAATTTCCCATTAAATTTGTTACAGTTTTAACTCATCACTCAATACATATTTATTGAATGGTCTAATAAATTCAGATTAAATTGGCTTCCACTTGGGATGCAAAATGGCACCCTAGGGCAATAGGAAAATAGGCCCTGAAATTTATTTCCTTCCTTCCTTCTTTTCTTTTCTTTTCTTTTCTTTTCTTTTCTCTTTTCTTTTCTTTTCTTTCTTTTCTCAGGGTCTCACTCTGCCACCCAGGCTGGACTGCAGTGGTGCCATCATAGCTCACCACATCCTCAGCTTTCTGGGTTCAAACATCCTCTCACCTCAGCCCCCCAAATAGTGGAATCAAAGGTGTGTGCCACTATGCCTAGCTAATTTTTAAATTTTTTGTAGAGACAGGGTCTTACTTAGTTGCCCAAGCTACTCTTGAACTCCTGTCCTCTAGGAATCCTCCTGCCTCAGCCTCCCAAAGAGCTGGGACTACAGGCATGAGCCACTGCGCCCTGCTGAAATTCTCACCCCAACGATCACTGGGTGATATCATGATGTGATGGTCCAAGGAGAGATATATGCAGTCTTGATGCTCAAGTACAGAGATGACTCATGTATTCTCACACGTGCCATAATTAGTGGGTGAGATCCAAAGTACGAGCTGGCTACATACTGCCTCCTATTCCTCCTCGAGTTTCCTGCTCTCTCCTTTAATTCCAGCTCTGAAAGCCTGTTTTGCTTTATTCTCTTACCAAGGAGTTTGGTGACACAAAATGAAAAGTTTGATGGACAATCTGGAAGTGTCTCACTAAGCAACACAAAAAATACTTACATTCTCACAAAGGTAAGGTAGGCATAATTGTCAGCAAATCTGGTCTGGATAAGGCCAGATTTCTGAGTGTGAAAACACACACACACATATGCACATGCACGCATGCGCACACACACACAGATGCGCACACAATTTTTACACACTCACCTGCCGTACTAGTCTGTACCCAGCTAAGGATCCATGCATAAGAAGGAAGGCTATGATAAAAGTATGGGCAGAATTTTGGAAGAGAAATGAAAATGTACTGCCAAGAGAAAAGGAAGAACATGCCAGGTGAAGAGAAAGAAAAAAGGCACATGCTGTTTGAAAGATGCGTTTGAAAAAAATTACTTGTGTGTGGAAGGAGGATGATGATTGTTTGAATATTAAGCTGTTGAATTCTAATTCGATATAAGAGAGAGCCACTACAGGATCGTAAGCTACTGTAGTTATTTGTGCCCATTTCCAACGTCCTTATTAAATTGTAAGCTCCTTAAGGTCAGGGGCTGGGTTTTGTAGATTGCACTGAAAAAAATACAGGAAGTAGGAGGACTGGCAAAGAACCAGTCTCATTAATTTTGGTGGTGATGAAAGGGCACTTTTCTACAACACTTTAACTGATGAGCTACGTGGTTGCTGAGAATGAAGTCTGTTACAAGTGTTAAAGTAGCTACTTAACATTTACAAACTTTTGGTTTTGAGAATAAATTGGACTTTGGGAGTCATGTTTCCCTGGCAAAACTCGACTCCCACCAGAATCCATGTGAGAGACTGAGAAATAAAAGCTCATGAAACTTTGGAAACACTTATGCAAATGGCATTTTGATGAGATAACTGTAAGTAGATCAGGAACACATGGATTAAATCTTCCACTGAATACCCACTGCTTGGGGGAGGAAAGGTCCAGCATTGTTGACATCATGGAGTTTGGGTTTTGCTGAACTCCCTATCTTTGGAAAATCAGTTTGACTGTCATCAGATGTATGCAGCTGTGGGTTTTTCTCAGATCTGCTTTATGGTTTTATGGCTTTCACAGTGAAGCCAAAAGTCTTCCAACAGTCATGGCAAGATGAAGGCCTGGAAATCTTTGAAAGCATGTTCCCAGGCAGACCCATCATGGTCATAGATTTTTATAGTTGGTACCTGCCTAAGGGCCAAAGTTACAAGAAAAACTAATTTGGGAGTTTGTGTTTAGAGATTGCTCTGTGTCACAAACTTTGCTGTGATCTCTTAAATGGAAAACTTGGCCATTTCTGGTTTTCCTACAAATTTAAACTACAATTCAAATGGAAAACAAAACTCTCAGAAATTTCTGATCTCATGAACACAAGAAACTATTGTAATGCTGTTTTTCATCGCGGAGGAGAAACGATCACGGAAAAGAATGAAGCAGAGCTTGGAGATTGATGAGGTTCTTCTCCAGTCATGCCTTTCTAACACTGGCAGGTTAACAATGACAATCAGAGTCACTGTCATACTTTTGTAGAGAGGTTGGAGGTGAAGCAAAGGCCGGGCAACTTCTAACTTTCATATTTTTAAATTGCAGAGCAACTTCAGTGAAGATAGTACATTTCACATGTAAGAAAGCAATGTTCAATTTGCACACAAAGGATGGCTGCATATATAATATACATTTCTATAAAGTGTGAGAATATAAAATTCAAAAGCTCACACACAAAGCAACCTGATATTTTCAAAAGCAGTAACCCATAAATTCTTTTTTTTTTTTTTTTTTTTTTTTTTTTTTTTTTTTTTTTTTTTTGAGACGGAGTCTCGCTCTGTCGCCCAGGCTGGAGTGCAGTGGCCGGATCTCAGCTCACTGCAAGCTCCGCCTCCCGGGTCTACGCCATTCTCCTGCCTCAGCCTTCCCGAGTAGCTGGGACTACAGGCGCCCGCCACCTCGCCCGGCTAGTTTTTTTTTTTGTATTTTTTAGTAGAGACGGGGTTTCACTGTGTTAGCCAGGATGGTCTCGATCTCCTGACCTCGTGATCCGCCCGTCTCAGCCTCCCAAAGTGCTGGGATTACAGGCTTGAGCCACCGCGCCCGGCCATAAATTCTTATTTATGTTCTCTCTAGACCTATTCATTTTTTCCATGTTTCAAATATGACTGAACCTGACATATATAAAGTAAGAAAGTCTTTTTTATTTGAGTTCCACATTTTTACTCTTTAATAAATGGATGCAAAAGTTGCTACATACCATGTGGAAGGCAGTTTTGACCACATTGATGAAGACTTTTTATTAATAGGATGAAGAATGTCTAGAAAGTCCATAAGACCACAGGGGAAATCTTAAAACTTGTGGATGCTTAACACTTATTTGCATAAAGCTGATACTTATTTTTTAATATGATGCATATTATTATAATATGCGGCTAGGAAGTAGTAGAGTGAAGTGATCTGATTCGCAGTTTTGTTCCTTACTAGCCATATTGCCTTTGGGCAAGATAAGCAGCATCTTTCTTCATTTGTGAAATAAGGATATAAAAGTACCTACCTGGGCTGGCGCGGTGGCTCACGCCTGTAATCCCAACACTTTGAAGGCCAAGGAGGGCAGATCACCTGAGGTCAGGAGTTCGAGACCAGCCTGGCCAATGTGGCGAAACCCCGTCTCTACTGAAAATATAAAATTTAGCTGGGTGTGGTGGCTCGCACCTATGGTCCCAGCTACTCAAGAGGCTGAGGCACTTGAATTGCTTGAACCTGGGAGGCAGAGGTTGCAGTGAGTTGAGATCATGCCACTGCATTGCAGCCTGGGTGACAGAGTGAGACTCTGTCTCAAGAAAAAAAAAAAACTACCTACCTGGGTTGCTGTGGTAATTATGTGAGATGTAAAATATGTTGGAGTCTTAGAAACATGCCTCAGCTAATAAATGTTGGCCCTTACTGCCTCTAATATCAATATCCTGCTGCTGCCACTGTGGCAATGGTAACAGCTAGTACTTTGAAAACACCTACCACAAAAGCAAAATCTCAGTCATACAATTTTTTTTCCCTATGAAACTTCTCTAATATAAATAGTACATTTCTGAGGAACAGAATTGAAAGCCAATAGCACTGAGAGGACAAAGTGAGAAGAACTTAAAAAAAAAAAAACCCTAATGACATGAACTGTTAGATGGCAGAATCCTTTTCTAATTTTCCCTTAGGACGGATTCACCAGCTAGTTTGGTCAGAAGCTTAGATGCATATGAACGGTCATCTTAGGTTTCACCTTTTGTCTCAGCTTCTCTGCAAACAAGCCCAAATTACCTATAGCCCAAACCAAACACACACACACTCATTTATAAGACTCAGTTGTCAGTTATGTTAAGTTCATTTTCCCATGCTGAGCCCTGAAAGCTTCTTGTGAAGCTTCTACTGTATGGATCTTACACCTGCACAGAACTAGAAAAACAATTTTTAGTTGGTTCTTTAGAACAATGGTAAGGAGAAAAAACTCTTCAACAACGGAAGCAGATCTCAAGAGCTACAGAACTTTCCCGAAATGGTAAACATGTTACTTGTCTGAGTTAAAAACTTTTTTTTTTCTCTGTTTAGGCTACCTGAATTTAGGCAATCCATCATATAGCTCAAGCGTAATGACACACTTAGACAGAATATGGTATCTTTGTATGGTATGACCAGAATGGTAGCAGAATTAACTATAGGATAATAAATGCATTAGATCACTAAAAGTACAAATTTCATGAGCCACTTTGAATGCAGCATTCCCTATAGCCAGGTACTATACTAAATTCTTTACATGTACTTTCTCCCTGAAGCTTAAAAACAACTCAGTGAGGTTGGTGCTACTATTATTGTCCCCATTCTACAAGTGAGGCAATTAAGGATTAACAAATTTGGGTGGCTTAAGTCTATTAAGGGAGCTGGATGTTATACTAACAATCACACAGAAAAATATATGATTTTAAACTGTATTAACTTTATAGTTAGAGCCAGTAGAGGATAGAAGTGAAGAATCAGGATCTGACACCTTACTGCTTATATTTTGAATCAAAGCTCTGCCACTAAATAGCTGTGAACTTGGGCAAATCACTAAGCCTGTGCCTCATCTGTAACATGGAATACTGATGGTGCTATGGTCTGAATGTTTACGTCTGTCCCAAATTCATATGTTGAAATCCTCATTAGCAAGGTGATGGTATTAGAGGTAGGGCCTTGAGAGGTGATTCAGTCATGAAAGTGGAGTTCTTATAAATGGGAGGCCTGAAAGGAGCCCCTTGCCCCTTGCACCATGTGAACACATTGAGAAAATGCCCTTTATGAACCAGTAGACAAGCCCTCACCAGAGTCTATCAGTGCCTTTGTCTTGGACTTCCCAGCCATCAGAACAACCAGAAATAAATTTCTGTTGTTGATAAACTACCCAGTCTATGACATTTTGTTATTGTAGTTTGAATAGATTAAGACAAATAGTAACAGTTACTGTGTGGATTAAGTTAGTTAATATATTTTGAGTGCTTATAAAAATACCCATAACAAGTCCTCAATACATGTTAGCTATATTTTTTTATTCTCTTATATATAAGAAAAAACAGGGATAGAAAGGTCAAAGTAACATATATTATAAATAATATATCATATACAGTAAATTATATACTATAGTGTATAGTGATATATAATGTACACTGTATTTATAATACATAATAAAGAATGGTATATACTTTATAAGAGATTGCCTTGGATGAGATTTATTTGTCTTCTACTTAAAAGTTTATGAAACCTCTAAGGATCAGGGAAGGCAGAGAGAGAGAAAGAGACGGAAAATATTTCTATTTTCCATAACACCTCACATTTATTTTCCACCACTTACTAAGTATAATGTCTGAGTGATGCTGCTAAACTCTCTGAGCTTCAGATTTTCATTTGTAATGTGCTTTGATATCCTTTCAGGGTTATTGTGAGGTTCTAATTAAAGAATGTTCAAATAATTTCTCCATAAACTCCATGTAATTGTACAAAAGTGACCATCATTAATGTATACCTAGTAAACAAGTAAATATACAATGCAATGAAGTTGTCTCACTGGACAATTAGGATTCAGTCTTAGTGTTTGGAAAATGACATAGAGCCTGGATGTAATAGGTTATTATGGGTTTATATATCTCACTCAGAAATTCATTTATGTACTTGATATTTGCCTATGTTCAATCTACTGCTCAAAGCACAGTGAATCACCACAGCAAAATGAAACCCATTCACCCTCTTCAAGGAGTTTATTAGGAAAGCACAGACACATAACCATAACACAGAGTTGAATGTCACTAACACTGGGACATGGTGGGCTGAAGCCCAGTTCTATGGACATTTTGGGTGGGGATATGGGCCAGTAGATTACTTCCAGTTGGTAAGAGCAGAAAGCCAGAAAGTCCAAGAACACTGTATGAAGAAGAAAGGTTTTCCTCGGCCCTGAGTAATGATGTGTTGTACATGTGGCTGCCAGAAGTAAGGCGTGAACAGAGGATGAGTGAGTAGAGTGGGGTGTTCTAGGCAAAATGAACTCTGTGAGCAAAAACATCAAGGTGGGAAAAGTTTAGACTGCTATTTCTCAAAGTATGGTCGGGAGTTTTCCTGATTTGTGAATGATGAACAATTGCATGCTCCATCATAGTTGGGGAGGAGGGATGTGCAAGCTCATGGATTTTCATTTTTATAATGACTAAGAACAAATCATTACCAACTGAGTAAGTGAATGACCAAAGATGGCTAATATTTGGTATATGTACAGCAAAATTTATGTGACTGGAATTCTCATAGATCTGTAACTCCATATCCTACTAAGAAGTCTGAGTAGCAAGATCAAGTTTCTGCTCTCTCTTCACACACACAGAGAGTTAAAAGCCCACTCCCCAACCATCCAACCAACAATTTTATCCAGAAGAAAAATAGTTATTTATGCATCTTGAATATTATTTTAAGTTGATCCTGGCTTTCAGTTTTTTCTTTCCCATTATTAATTATTTTAAGATATACTCTTTTTTTTTTTTTTTTTTAAATTCCTCTATAATTGTTGGGCTCATGCTATTTTCATAGCTATGAGGCCAGGTACGAAGTTCCTGGTTCTGTAGATCAGGGGTTGGTTAACTATGACCCAAAAGCCAAATCCAGCCAGCAACCTGTTTTTGTACATAAAATTTTATTGGAACACAGCTATTTCCATTCATTTATATATGATGTGTGGCTGCTATTGCACTACAATGACAGAATTAAGTAATTCCAACAAAGTTCCAGAAATCTTAACAATTTACTAGTTGCCCTTTTACAGAAAGCATCTTCTAACTGCTGTTCACCATAGTACAAATAACTATTTTCCAAATGGAAATGTGATGGTTAACCTTGGGGAAAATGGTATGTGGTGTTTCTTAAGAGATCAACCAGCGTAGGTTGTGTTAACCTCAAAGCTTAGAGCGACTGACCACTTTTGGAAAGACAGTGTTATAAACTCCTCTGTCATCCTGAAAGGGCACAATCAAATTTTTGTTGGTGAAAGAGAAATACACAAAACATGAATGATTACTTGGTGAATAATAACAAAGAGTACTCACCTAAAAGTAAGATAAAGTAATCCTTTAACTTTGTAAGGTTTTCCAATTCTTTCAGTATTCTTTATTATATTATTTTGAGTCACTCTCTAAATCTACCTTTTCTTCCAAGAAACTAACTCATCCTGAAGCTCCCCTCACCTTCCTGCTATCCTCCTTCTCCTTTTATTCCTTCTCATCTTCTGTTTTGTCACACATCCATCTCATGGCACTACTCATATACCTTGTAGGATAATAGAATCTCTAGATGTTTTTCAATGGCTTTGAGGATGAACAAACATCTTTGGAGTCAGTGCTCGAGTTTTATCAGCAGAATATTCTGTAATTAATATGATGAACACAGCATAAGCATTGCTCACTTTCAATAGTAAAAACATCTTAAACTCAACAATCTTGTGAATAATCTATCTGATATTTCAGGAAGTTGAATGGCCTCCTCAGGTGCTTGTAAATGGTAGAACTGGCTATGAATGCAGCTTCGGCTGACACCATGGTTTTCTCTAGGGTTCTCATGTAGGTTGCTCCCTTGTGATCTGGTTTTCCTATAGTGAAGTCAATGACTTTTACCCTGAAAAACATGATGGGCCACTGGATTGGATAGCTAAAAATTCATTTTGTATTTATGCCATTTAACTCTGACAGTTCTGTAGCTGGATTGATTAGATGTCCCAACTAGTTAATAAATTGGGCCTAACCCTTTATGTCAAAATCATTATTAAAAGGTTACACTCTGTTCACCAGAGTTGTGAAATATTTCAGATCATACTGGGAGGCATTTCTGGTTTATTGGCCATGTCAAATCTCAAGCAAATTGTTTACTTCTCACTTGAATTTTTTATTTAAAAATTCCAATTTCACAACTGGTTGAGATTTCTCAGGAGTATTTGCTTAAAGTAGACTCCATTTAGAAATAACTGATATATTTCCAAATTAAACGAACTAAGATGTAAGAATAAAAGTTTCAGAATGGACTTAAATTACTCTGTTTTGAAAGAGCATGCTACATCTACTTATGTGAAATTCACCTTTAAAAGTAATCCCTGAAGCTTAGAAAGCCAGAATTTACAGTAATAGGGTTAGAAAAAAAATTTTAAAGATGCCACAGTAAGAAAAACTATGTGGTTCTAATTATTACGCCTTTTTTTTCTCCTGAAATGTGTTTTTCCATACTTCAGTATTTCTCTTGCAGGTGGTCAGCACTTTTATTACAAATGACAAACCCACTCATACAATGGCAACATTACCAAATTATAAAACAAGTAACTGGAGAAAAAAAAAATTAGGCTATGTGTACGCTGCTCATGGGATTTGCAAAACCATCAGTGTATGAGCCGCTCTGAACTAAATGTTTGACTACAAAATTAAGGGTAATGAGTGGGTGATTTCTACTTTCCAAGGGCAGCTTCCACCACTAGTTTACAAGCATATGGAAATTGAGAATAGTCTTGATTTTGCAGTACAAGGATGATCTTTTCTTAGGATTATGAAAAGGTAGAGGATGCAATCAAAATAGAGTGCAAATTATTATGGTGAATATGTAAATTATAACCTTGACTCACACAGTAGTATCCCCTCAAACCCTTTATTTGGTGAAATTAAATCTTGAATACTGTAATTCTGAATTTTCTGAGTTCCAACAAGACTTTTCTGAAGCCTTTAGGGTAACAAATTAATATTTAACACTGTGAGTGACTTTCATCTGTTACTTGGCATGGCTGTTCCTGGAGTTCACAAGTCCATTTCTTTCCTCAGGAGCTTTGCCCAAGTATTCCTGCCAAGATCTATGGTCCTCTCCCTGCTGAAAATTACTCCACTGTGAACTTTGCCCAAGTTCTGTAGATAATAAAGAATGAGGAAGAAGTGAAGGTAGTTGTTCCCTTTGCCAAGCAAGGGGACTTGGTCCCTGTGGTTTTGGCACCAGCTTCAGGCCTACCAGGTAGTGTTCATGAGGATGTAGTATAGAAATTAAGAACTCTGACTACCACTTTTAGACTTCGGGAAGCTAGCTGTACACATATTTCCTTTCAGAGACTCCTTAATTATACAATGAAGGCAAGACACTCCACGTTGTTTACCTGTATGTGCCTTAATCTGCTGTTGTTGGTGATGTCCTGGGACACGTGCAGAGGCTGGACCCCCTAACCCCACAGTCAGGACATAACAGGAGAGAACACTGCCCAGCCTCACAGGGGAAACAGCCATAAATACCCTCTGGGTCCAGCAAATAATGTGTAAGCTAATGATGTGGAAGCTAAAGCACATTTCTCTCTCTCTCTCTCTCTCTCTCTCTCTCTCTCTCTCTCTCTCTCTCTCTCTCTGTGTGTGTGTGTGTGTGTGTGTGTGTGTGTGTGTGTGTGTTGGGGTGGGGCTCAGAAACCCAAAGAGGAACCACAGCATGCACCAACTCTGATCTCTGAAGAGCACAAGCCCAATCATCAGCATTCCTTTTTCTCAATAATCAGGAAGAGGAGATTTCAAGGCCAGACTTTTCATTGAGAGATGATTGCCTGGCTCTGGTGGGGCTGACTACTCACCCATCATAGTCCTGAGAACTCACTCCTGATCACTGGTGCAGGGGCTCTGATGATGCAGAGACATGGCTGTAGAATTGGTTGAGGACCAACTGAACTTTCTGCCAGTTTTAAAATCCCTAAACAGTGGGAAGATGGTTTGGCCATTTCTTAACAAAACTAAACATACTCTTACCACATGAGCCAGCAATCACAATCACTCTTCTTGATATTTACCCTAAGGAGTTGAGAACTTATGTCCACACAGAAACCTGCCCTTGGATGTTTATAGCAGCTTCAGTTATAATTGCCAAAACTTGGAAGCCACCAAGGTGTCCTTCAGTAGGTGAATGGATACATAAACTGAAGTACATTCAGACAATGGAATATTATTTAGTGCTAAAAGGAAATGAGCTATCAAGCCAAGAAAAAAATGGGGGAAACATAAATGCATATTACTGAATAAAAGAAGCCAATTTGAAAAGGCTCCATGCTGTATGATTCCAACTACATGACATTCTAGCAAAGGCAAACTTTTCTAGAGATAATAAAAGGATCATGGGTTGCCAGGGGTGAGAGGAGATGGAGAGAGGAATGAATAGGCACAGCACATAGGATTTTTGAGAGGAATGAATAAGGCAGAGCACACAGGATTTTTGGAGCAATGAAACTACTTTATATGTTACTATAATGATAGATGCATGGCATTAATCATTTGTCCAACCCCATAGGAAGTACAACACCAAGAGTGAACGCTAATGTAAACTGTGAGTTTGGGGTGATATTGATGTATCAATGCAGGCTCATCAGTCATAACAAATGTGCCACTGTGATGGAGCAGGTTGATAGCTGGGGACCCTGAGCATGTATAGAGGCAGGAAGTATAAGGGAACTCTCTCTGTACTGTGTGTTCAGTTTTGCTGTTAACCCAACACTGTTCTAAAAAATAGTCTATGTTTTAAAATTTTTAGTCTTCAAACACAGACTGAGGCAGAACCCCTAGCATGGGTTAGAATCAGTGCTGAAAGGACTGAGAAGGTTCAAGTTTTCAGTGGGCCTAGGGAGCCTAAGGGAAATATCCACAAAGATAGGTTGGCTTTGTGTGTGGGAACTGCTACCCACACACATCTTTTATTTGTGAATGAGAGTTGTCCAACTCTGGACAGAGACCTAGGGTCCGTCCTCTCAGTGGAGGACATTGAGATGGGAAGTACATTTTCTTGGCTGAAACAAATTTACATGCAAAGAAAATGGCAGGATAACTTTTTTTGAGGTTTTGACTTGTGGTTTGATCCCATTGTTTTTTTTCTGATTCCAAATAGGTAACCAGGCATTTTAGATTTCTATGCCCCAAAAATTCCTGCAGGGGAGAATGCGGAAGCTGATGAAGTCAGGTCCTACTTGTTTTGTCAGCTGCGATTACTTAATTAAACCTAATATGTATCCTGGGCAGGGGGGACTTAAATAACAGTATCCAAGACCCAGTTGAAAAACAGAATTCTTGATACAGTAAAGGAGGAAAGGTCATGGTGCCTACTCAGTGTCAGCACCTGGGGCCATTAAGCACTGCCTCATGGCAGTACCCTGGGTGCAAGGCAAGGCCCGGAGGGATGACTGCCCCACACGCCTTGGAAGGCTGCACCCTGCCGTATGATTCTTTGGCAGATTCCTTGGCAGAGATTCCCTTGTTCCATTTATGGGATTGAGGTGGCAAAGCCACTGGTCATGAAGAGCCCGTGCAGGATGGGACAAAGGACACACATTCCTGGTGTCCAGAAAGGAGTATTTAAAACTCTAAGACTTTTGTCAGACCCAACAATAACAGATTGAACTGAATCAGGATTAGATTCACATTTATTTAGAAAAAAATATATACTATTTACAGTGCATCAGTGGTTCTGGTTGCCAATTCTCATTCATAACAACTGCCTATATCATGGACAACCTTTTACAGAATGTTACACAGGCAATTCTTTAGAACGACAACCCTCAAAGATCTCAATTTTAAATGATCTTTACTACCCGTGCATGACAAATAAGTCCACTGCCATTAAAACAAACTATTTGCAGCTTTAATGTAGACTGTTTTTCAAGTTTCTATTTTTCCTATCAAAGTTTTAAATTTTAGAGTATTGGTTCAGTCCAATAATAATGATATTAATAGTCATGGTGGTTATACTAATAAGGCTGGCTCACAAAACAAAAACAATAGAAGACAATAGAAAAATTTCCTATACAAATGAATTCCAAATAATATATGTAGACTCACTGCCCTCAAAGAGTAGAGAATAACTTCACTCCTTAGGTGTGGGCTGTGCATAGTAACTTCTTTCAAACGATATAGTTTAGAAAGGGGAAAAAGTAGTATTTTGTCCAGAAATCTGATAGACACTATCTCAGTCATGTGTGCAGGTTAATAGTAGTAAGTGACAAACCATTTTGGTGGTGCATGCTTTTAGCATAATGAGCTGAAAATGGCACTTTGCCTCTGTAGCCTTCCTCTTAAAAATCCATAAGCCTAGGCTAATTGAGGTAGGAGACCAGCAGGACTTGTTTTCTGGTCACAACCTTGTGGACCAAAACAGGATCTGGTCCAAACAGGATGAAGAGAAAAAACCAGCAGCAACCAGCAGATGGCAACAAAAAGGATCCATAACTGCCCTCATTGCTCACTAGCATAAGGCACTCACGCCAGTGCCATGACAGTTTACAAATGCCATGGCAATGACCTGGAAGTTACCACCCCTTTCCGTGGACACAATCCAGAAGTTACAGCCCCTTCCCTAGAAAGTTCTAAATGACCCACCCCTCAATTTGCATTGATCAACCTCTTAATTTGCATACAATTAAAAATGGGTTTACATGAGTATAAATAGAGTTGCCAAAAGCCCATATGTTGCTGATTCTGGGTGCACTGTCTTTGAGTTGGCCCTACTCTACGAGGAGAAGTACCCTTCAATAGAAGACTGCCGTCTAACACCACCAGCTCACTCTTGAATTCTTTACTGGGCAAAGCCAAGAACTCTCCTGGGCTAAGACCTGCCTGTCCTGCACCATAATCATGAGAAAAACATTGGGCAAATCCCAGCTGAGGGACATTCTACAAAAATCCCTGACCAGTACTCCTCAAAACTGTCATGGAACTCAAAAACAAGGAAGGTCTGAGAAACTGTCACAACCAAGAGGAGCTTAAGGAGACAATAATTAAACGAATGTGGTATCCTGGAACAGAAAAAGAACATTAGGTAAAAACTAAGCAAATCTGAATAAAATAAAAATTTTAGTTAATTATTAACATTGGTTCATTAGTTGTGACAAATCTACATTAATAACAAGTTATTAGTAATAGGAGACATTGAGTGGAGTGTGGGGTATATGGGAACTTTATTATCTTCTCAGCTTTTCTGCAAATCTAAAACTATCAAAATTTTGTTTAAAAAAATAGCAGAATTAATCAGAGCAAAATTCACCTGTCAAAATGGACGAAAAATTACTGTTGCCTTTAAAAGAAGAGATAAACGCTGTGTGAAGACAGGCACGCAGGGAGAAGACCATGCGGTGACAGGAAGAGATTGAAGTGATTCGGCTGCAAGCCAAAGGACACTCGAGATTACTGGCCACCACCCAAATCTAGGAAGGGGCAAGGAAAGAATCTACTTTAAGTTCCAGAGGGAACATGGCCCTGCCCACATCTTGGCTTTGAATCTTTAAGACCCTAGAACTGGGAGACAACAGATTTCTAGTTTTAAGCCCTCCCCCACTCCTCCCCTGCCCCCCCCCACCCTGCCACCCCGCCACCCCGCCACCCCCCCTCCGCTGCCCCACCCCACCTCCCCGCCCCTGCCGTGGGCTCCCGCATCACCTGAGCCTACCCATGGGCGCCGCCCCAGGGCTCCGCGGAGCCTGGTCCCATCAATAGCCCAAAGGCTGAGTGCAGGTGCGGGGCTTGGAATTGGCAGGCAGCTCTATCCCTGGCCCCTGCAAGGGATCCACTAAGTGAAGCCAGTTGGGTGGGGACTTGGAGAACTTTTATGTCTAGCTGGAGGATTATATATGCACCAGTCAGCACTCTGTATCTAGCTAATCTGGCAGGGACTTGGAGAACGTTTATGTCTAGCTAAAGGATTGTAAGTGCACCAATCAGTGCTCTGTGTCTAGCTCAAGGTTTGTAAACGCACCAATCAGCTCTCTGTAAAATGGACCACCTGTCAAAATGGACCAATCAGCTCTCTGTAAAATGGACCAATCGGCTCTCTGTAAAATGGACCAGTCAGCAGGATGTGGGTGGGGTCAGATAAGGGAATAAAAGCAGGCTGACAGGCAGTAGTGGCAACCCACTGCCATCACCTTGCAGGCTGTGGAAACTTTGTACTTTGGCTCTTTGCAATAAATCTTGATGCTGCTGACTCTGAGTCCGCACTATCTCTATGAGCTGTAACTCTCACCGTGAAGGTCTGCAGCTTCTCTCCTGAGGCCAGCGAGATCACGAACCCATGAACCCACAGGGAGAGATGAACAACTCAGGGCAGGAGAAACAACTCCAGACGCGCCACGTGTATGAGCTGTAACAGTCACCGCGAAGGTCTGCAGCTTCACTCCTGTAGCCAGTGAGACCACGAACCCACCAGGAAACTCCGAACGAGTCCAAACATCAGAAGGAACAAATTGCAAATACACCATCTTTAAGGACTGTGACACTCACTGCGAGGGTGCGCGGCTTCATTCTTGAAGTCAGCCAGACCAAGAACCCACCAATTCCCGACACAAAAGGTCTTTAAACCTAGAAATGAGTGTTCTTTAATTCTGAGTCCCACTGATTTCTCATGCTGCTAATATTCATAGAGGTAGGACCCTTGCCTACTGTATCTTAAGTGCCTAGCACAGAACCTTCAGAATACTGAGCATTCATTAAATAATTATAGAATAAAGATGGAATCCAGAAAGAGAGGACTGCAGTGACTTTTGAATT